>NW_028324255.1:2765000-3130000 GCF_054372755.1 Phalangium opilio
GTTGGTGATTTGCCATTAATAAGGTAATAAATTAAAATTCATGCACTTAAGGTTTGAAAATAATTATACTCATTATTCCTAATTTCGACGAATTTCTCTACCATAGTGGGAATTCTGAATCAAGTGATTATGATTTAGAAAGTCGGATTTCTTCTACAGCAGATGATTCGAATTTGAAACCAATAGCCACTCTGCCGCTAGGATATAGGGTTCCACCTTTACCAGCTGTTGTTCAGCAATTGATTGATTCAAAAAACAGTTTGGTTTTCGCAACACAATTCAAGTCGAAAATAATAGATTTGTTATATGAAGATTTGAGTCGATATACAATGTACGCTATATTCAACTATACTTTACGCTTATTCAAAATATGCACATTTTTATCAAAATTGACATGGTGCATATTTTAAAAGCTCTTTTATTTTCGGATGAAACTTTCGAATTTATACTATTTGTTCCATTTTTAATCTAGGTATCCTCAACATGACGAATACGTAAGAGTTGTGTCTGCTTTAGTTAGAGACAACCGATTTCTAGTAGATAGAACCAAAGTTGGGACTGAATATGTAAGTTCGAATGATATATTAATCAATTGGCAACTTTTATGGTCCCATATGCTTCGCATGTGCCTTGAAATGAACTGCCAAAGCTCACCAGTAATCTAAATTAATGAGGATTTAAAATGATACCATTTAATGTGGTATCAGTCTCTTGGATGGGGGTTGTCTTCATTAATTTTCTCTCTCTTTTCTCAAGGACACTTGGCTTGGAAGTTTAATTTCAAAATTTAAAAGAGAGCGAAAACCTTTGACTCATTTGGATTGCGTACAAGAAAAGAAAAAGAAACATGGTCATTCAAAGAACAAAAAAAGGGAGCTCAGCCCTGAATCTAAAAAAGACACAATAACGAAAGTACAGAGGATTAAAGTGACTGTAAGTTCAAAGACCCCGTTTTGAGGATGGCATTTTTCTTAATATTAAAGGGAAAATATTAAAACAATAAAAGTAATTTGTTCTACATGTTTGACGATGAAATTTTCCAGGAGTCTTTCCTTGAAGATGAGTTGAGTATTCAAGCCCATATAAAAATTATCCAAGATGAGTTTAAAAAAACCAAGCCAAACCAAGTTTTGCTTGATGAAAAAATGAAGAGAACCCTTCATCATAGACAAAGTTTAGTGAAAGACAAGTATGTCTCCGAAATTTTGGAAATTTTCCCCAATCTAATTAACGGTGACGAGGTGAATTACGAATAATTAAAATTTATTATGTGAATCGTATTAAAATTCTAAGAATCTAATTGTTTCATTCTGTAAATGTATATTAGCTTATCAGGGAGTTTCGAAGAGTGACAACCAGTGATATAGACCCCGAGAAGAAAATTAAATCGTACATCATGCCTCTAGCTACAAAAATCTTAAGCATCACGAAGCGGACGTCTATTTCTCAAAAGATAACCGAACAGTTACTGGCCAAAAAGGATTTTTTAACTGAAGAAAAGTATAATGGTATGAATAGAACGGTGAAGTATGTTTTCCAAACTTTATAATATTTGGATTTAATTTAGAGCTTCAAATCAACGCTTCGATTATTCTATTGCCATTGGTATTTAAGGAAAGTTTTGAAATGCTGATAAAGTTTGAAGTGGGTTTAGACATCATGGTTTTCTGTTTTCCCGAAAACGGCCATTATAACCCCTATTCTACTCAATTTTAGGACCCGGGTGCTGAACACAAAAATGCCGTTTTAATTCTGGAAACTGAGGATTTTTTAGAAAAACCAACGAAAATGCTTTTGGAAAACGCCATATTTTCGTCTTCGAATATAACAAAAGGATTTGTTTCCTTATTTATATCATACTACGTTTTTGGCATAGAGTACCCGAAAAAACTTACGAAGACATTAGAATTCGTCCAAAAGGCTATTCTACAAGTGGGGCCTAATTTGAAAAATATATCAGTGCCTATTAAAAATGCCATCAATCGATTAAGTGCCTGAACAATACAGTCAAAAATCGCATTTCATTGGTTAGTTTACATGAATATTGTACCATTTTGAGTAGCAAATAAAACCATTTGTAGTACCAAATGAAAAAATTTTTTGTACCAAATAAAACTATTTTTAGTACCCAAAAATGCCATTTTTAGTACCGACAAATTCCATTTTTAGTACCGACAAATTCCATTTTTAGTACCGACAAATACCATTTTTAGTACCGACAAATACCATTTTTAGTACCCAAAAATGCCATTTTTAGTACCGACAAATACCATTTTTAGTACCGACAAATAACATTTTTAGTACCGAAAAATGCCTTCTTAGTACCGAAAAATGCCGTTCTTAGTACCGAAAAATGCCGTTCTTAGTACCGAAAAATGCCGTTCTTAGTACCGAAAAATGCCGTTCATAGTACCGAAAAATGCCGTTCTTAGCTCCGAAAAATGCCGTTCTTAGCTCCGAAAAATGCCGTTCATAGCTCCGAAAAATGCCGTTCTTAGCTCCGAAAAATGCCGTTCTTAGTTCCGAAAAATGCCGTTCTTAGCACCCAATAATACCGTTCTTAGCACCCAATAATACCATTCTTAGCACCCAAAAATACCATTCTTAGCACCCAAAAATACCATTCTTAGCACCCAAAAATACCATTCTTAACACCCAAAAATACCATTCTTAGCATCGGAAACTGCCATTTATAGCACCTAATAATGCCCTTCTAAGCAGGGAAAAATACTTGTAAAGGTACTTTCTCATTCCTTATATTTCATGGAAATACCTTTAAATTAAGGTATTTTCCAGTACTGTCTAGAAAGAGTATTTTTAAAAACCTCTATTGGTTCTCCCACAGATGCACGATCAAATACCTCTATAGGTATCGAATGACCCCTTTTTTTTTAACAGTGTAGTGGCTCGATGCCTGTCGGCTCGGCTCGGCTCGCCTCGACCATAAAAAAGCTCGCTCGTTAATTAAACGAGCCGCCAAAGTGGCGGCTCGGCTCGGCTCGAACTCGGCTCGCTCGTCACGAGCCCGAGCTGGCTCGAGCTCGTGAACAATCCTACTTTTGAATACCCATTGAACGCTGTTTTTCTTATAGTGTTTTTTCTAGCCAAAAACACTCTCGTGTGAACGCCCATAACGCTCTCGTTTGAACGCCTATATCACACTCGTTTGAACGCCCATAACGCTCTCGTTTGAACGCCTATATCACACTCGTTTGAACGCCCATAACGCTCTCATTTGAGCGTCAAAAACAATCTCGTTGGAACGCCATAAACATCCTCGTCTGAATGCGCAAAAATTTGTTATTTGAACGTCTAAAACGCTCTTCTTTTAATACTTATATAACCTATAGAATGCCATAACTACCATAACTGAACGCTTCATTAGCGCAAGGTGGTTATTCAAAATTGAATGGGATAAAGATTAATTTTTGAATGGTAATACATAAGTTATTCAAAAATGAATGCTATAGTTAAGTTCTAATCAATATGACGGTAGTTTGTTCAAAAACGAATGCTTATGGTTAGTTCTGAACGCGTAAAACACTCCTCGTTCAAAATTGAATATATCTGGTTAAATCTGAATGCGTCAATAGAGGCTTGTTCAAAATTGAACGGTCGCTACCATTTTTGAATGCCAAAAGCACGCTCATTTTTTACAGTGCATGGGAAAAAAACTGAAGTGCTAAAACATTTTCCAATGTGGAAATTATTGGGCGCAAACGAAAACATTTATGTTATTTTGTAACGTAAACAAATGCGAATGAACTTAACAGTTTTCGAGGAGACCCGAAACGTATTTCCAAACACTATCATAGACGAGACGGAGTAGAGAAGGCGTCCTAGTTGATTTGATGTATTTGAGAAAGGACGTTTTTAGCGCCATTAGGATCAAACAGGAAATCATCGTCCACCAGATTGTTCCGGTAAATCCTTTTATCGACAGACGACTGTCAGGTTTATTTCCTTTATCTTTGACACACGTTAAGATGCAATAGGACACAGTTTGCAAAGCTGGTGACACGTGATAAAGATGAAACCCGGAAAAATGCGGGATAAAGGTTATAGCATCCGCGTCTGCAGGGGTAAATAACGAAAGGAGTTAGAGACGCTAGCTTCCGTAGTGTAGAATACAGTGGGACCTTGAAACGTCATAGAATTTGTAACTAACGTAGTGCCATCTTTGGAACTGTATTGTAAATAAGAGCAGAACCTTAAAAGTTTTGCCTTAAAATCTCGCACAGCAAGGTATTCTGGGTAAAGTAAAATGGCGGGTGTCGAACTGTCGATGTTGTGAAGTCGTCTCATAAATCAACCCAATATAATTATTATATTCAATCGCGAGTAAACAGCAATTTAAAGAAGAAAGATAAGTCAACAGTTTGCAATTTGAAGCCGGGGAAATCCTCAAAATGTGATCAAACTCTTTTTGCCGTAAGTGCGCGGTTACAGAGTCGGCCCAGTGAGCCAAGGCTTAGTGGGAACTGTGGGATCAGGATCATCGACTGTATCTGTGACTAAAGAAATTAAAACAACTAAAACTGTATTGAAGGATGCAAAAACGACATTTAATTCCATTTCATTATCGAATAAGGAATTTACCAACTTTAAAGTTGCCTGTTTCTAATTCAAGTGCACCTTAATGAATAAACTTTACTCTAACCCTAATTGTCACTCAGTCGTAAGCAGACGAACACTAGCAGACGAATACTAGCAGACAGGAGAAAATCGATATCCCAGCATGCCTTTCGAAACTTTGCTGCCACACTATTGGTTGGAAAATATCATACTTATTTTGAATTATAGGCGGCGCGACCGAGGCGTTTTCTCTTTTCTGTGTCTACGTTTGAAAGTCCCACTGTATTCTACACTACGGAAGCTAGCGTCTCTAACTCCTTTCGTTATTTACCCCTGGCGTCTGTAATCTGTTAAAACAAGGTTGAATTACACACATGAAAGTATTTTATATTTTGACTCGTATTGAATTTAAATCTTCCGCGTTCAGTATGCATACCCCAAGTATTACGGCATGCTCCCATGAATCATTCTCATCACTGAAAATTATTATATTAAGTTGAATCATTTCCTTACGTGCCTTGTCAATGTCCACAAACTTCAGCCTGTGTAAATAAATAAATCATTGCGAGAATTCGATATTCATTACCATTTTCACCGAATCGTCTTTTCCGCGAAGCGTATGTTTCTCATTTTGATGATGTGGTATAGTTTAATGTGATTTACAAAGCTCAGATTATTTTTTTAAGATTATGGGAAATTGTTGAAACACTGTTCTTCTGATTAATAACGACATTTATCTTATCTCAAAAATTATATAATATATATTTAATATATATAATCAGGCATAGATTTAATTTTAGAAGTAGGAATAGAGAACGGTTAGTATTTACTTCAGTCTGACTCATAGCCCAGTATAGAGCCCCTCCCTGAAACACGTAACGAAATGTTTATATTATCTTATTTTCTCGCTTGAACTACGTTTTGATGACGTTGCGAAAAATACCTAATTGCTTTTTACGTCTGTCGCTATGACTCGCCTCTTCTTTCATACACCTCCGTCCCGGGGAAGGGGGTTCGGGACTTTGACGCGCGCCCAGATTACTCTGTTCTCCATTCCTACTTCTAAAATTAAATCTATCTCTGATATAATATATGTATTTAATATATAAAACTGGACGTACGTTACGTTTCGCAAGTTACAGAGAATGTAATGAAATCGGAAAATGGTCAATAGAGGACCCTGCACAGACATATCTCCTTTCGTCATTAACGGGGCGGAAGTATTGTCATCCTGAGCCAATAAAAAATTATTGAACAAGCCTTAATTGACCCCTTGGTCAGTGAATATTTTAATTTCCTTCAGATATCAATGAGAATCTGAAATCCATGATTCTATCTTCTGTGTCGAGTCCTTTCCAGAGCCAGTGTATGGTAATGGAGAAATTCTTGTCAATTTCTCTAACTCCTTAAAAATATTTGGTCCATATTTCGTTAAGTGTTCTGGTTTAAAACGCTCATTAGTAGATCCTTAAAATTCTTTAAATTAAGATATAAAAACACTCTATTCTTAAAGTTCGCGGAACAATCCTAATGGGATCTTCAAATCACACCAACAGTCCGCTATTACTGTTGTTAATCGGGCGCATTAGGAGACACTCGTAGAATTTTCAGCTATCCACGAAGTGAAGCGGGTTTGCCGTACATTGCCAGAAATTGATAAGCTTACCGTTGGATTTTATTTGACGTTACGTAACTTTACCGACAGCGTTGATCCGAGTGCTCGAGCAAATCTTTGGTAATACTTTCGACGGCTTCGGGATACGTGATAAACTGTTACATTTCTCGAGAGCGTCTGTTTAAAAAGGCCAAAACTTTCAACATTTGTTCTAATGGAATTAGAATTGATTTCTTAAATCTAAAGGCTTTAATGTTAGTTTAAAACGAAAGCATTTCTTGTTTTAAGCGATTTTAGTCAACGCAAATATTTCAACATTTATGATAAATGCAGTTTCGCGTGTTATAAATTCGTGCTGGCTTCAGGTCACTCGTTTTCATTAGTAAAATGAGGTATATTTCGAATTCGGGAGATAAATGTCATTTCGTATATTCAAAAGGCCCTTCAGTTAATACCTACAATCAATAAGTCAATACAGAGTCTCACTTATTTTTGTAGGTATACCTTCCTTCTAGCTTACCCTAGGTCGCCTCTTACTCGGCGATGGGAGGTGCCTATTTAGGCTAGTGGTAACATAGCCCACTCTAATAATGCGCTCACAGACGCTAGCTGCTCAGGCAACTTACAGCGCGAGTAGCTTGCTTATGTTAGCGCAATATTTGAGTGTGCTGCAAGAAACTGAAAGACATGCCCAAATACCACGGTTTACATCTTACTGGTTATGACATATACGTCACACGAGTGGCGCAAAAATATGACTCCTACTATTCTTTTTTTATTTTATTGAAAGTGGACTACATGGTAATGCTAAAACTAGTTATTCGTGTTAAAAAAGAACATTAATCATCTCCACTCGGAGAGGTAATATTTTGGTTTTCCCAACTTGTTTGTTTCTCTTTCAAGTTTCTAATGGGGTAATAAAACAAATAAACGTGGGAAGAAAAATATTCTGTTGGCTTTCGTCCACGGACAAAACTCGTGGCTAATAATTACAATCACGAAGAAAATACGTATTTTTAAAGAAGCTATGAAAGAAATAGACTTAAAAATGTGCGAAGAGTTAATTTTAAGTGATTTTGGGTTTATAAAGAATATTTATAGACCGAGTAGCATCAATAGGCAAAATAATCCCTGTATTTTGAGAAAGGGAAACGCGCCATGTTTCCGCGATGGGTAGTTGGGAATTGTGTTGGTTTCTGTAAAAGCGCCCCTATCACCAATGAGCTGAAACATGGTACGTTACTGTTTTTCATTTGAAACAACAGGGCTTTTAGACTATTAACATTACTAGTTCTATATATACTCAAGGTTCAAAGGTTTTGCGTTTTTATCTGTAGTGATCACTGTTTACCCTTTGACCCCCTTCGAGATAGATTTTAATTGGGAATCGGGTATCATTGTGGTTTAAAGCACCGCTACATGTGAACCTTATCGTAATTAAGAAATTAATGAGTTTTAATTAGGTTTTTACCTCTCCGAGTGACGTATGTCACGGAGAGGTTCTGTAACGATCGTGTGTGTGTGTCTGTATGTCTGTGTGTCTGTGTGTCTGTTGTTATTACCTCTCCGAGTGACGTATGTCACGGAGAGGTTCTGTAACGATCGTGTGTGTGTGTCTGTATGTCTGTGTGTCTGTGTGTCTGTTGTTACACCCACGTGACCGCGTTCGCAGTTTCCAAATCGGAGCAAACGTGTTCGCCATTTCCGAACTGCTTTCACAGTAACGGAAATAGCTCCTCTACTTGAGTTCTCACACCACCATCTTCTGGTCTTTGTCCATCCCACACGGACACCAGTCTGTACTTACAGGCTTCTAATCACCAACATCTTTTGGTCTTCGTCCATCCGACATGGACACCAGTCTGTACATACTGGCTTCTAATCACCACCATCTTCTGGTCTTCGTCCATCCCACTTGGACACCAGTCTGTACATACTGGCTTCTAAACACCACCATCTTCTGGTCTTCGTCCATTCCACTTGGACACCAGTCTGTACATACTGGCTTCTAATCACCACCATCTTCTGGTCTTTGTTTTTGTCCATCCCACATGGACACCAGTCTGTACACCTGGCTTCTACACCACCATCTTCTGGTCTTTGTTTTTGTCCATCCCACATGGACACCAGTCTGCACACCTGGCTTCAACTCCGTCGTCATCGTTTGGTTTAAGACATTCGCGGCGATCAGCTAGGGTTACGAGAAACGTCTAGCCTCCCTAGGGTGGGTTGTCCACGATAGGTTTTCGCAATTGCGGTTGTTCTTGCTTTTAACTGTAGTTCGACACCCTTATATACTACCTATTTGTGTAAGGCGAAGCAACCGGCGTATGCTTCATTTCAAACGCCAATATTAGTCAAGTCTCTCAAGAATGTTTAATTGTTCTTTTTTAAAACGATGTAACGTTCAATAAGGCGAATAACTAACGAAGAAAATATTAAATATTAATTATATTCATTTTAATATTTAAGATAATCTTGTTTCTCAATTCAAAATTAATACGGAAAGAGTTAAAAAGCAGTCTATGTTTTTGTCTGTGTGTGTCCGTCCGTTGTTACCTCTCCGAGTGACGTATGTCACGGAGAGGTTCTAATTTCGACGTGTGTGTGTGTCTGTGTGTGTGTCTGTGTGTGTGTGTGTCTGTTGTTACACCCACGTGACCGCGTTCGCAGTTTCCAAATCGGAGCAAACGTGTTCGCCATTTCCGAACTGCTTTCACAGTCACGGAAATGGCTCCTTTACTTGAGTTCTCACACCACCATCTTCTCGTCTTTGTCCATCCCACTTGGACACCAGTCTGTACTTACTGGCTTCTAATCACCACCATCTTTTGGTCTTCGTCCATCCCACATGGACACCAGTCTGTATTCATTGGCTTCTAATCACCACCATCTTCTGGTCTTCGTCCATTCCACTTGGACACCAGTCTGTACATACTGGCTTCTAATCACCACCATCTTTTGGTCTTCGTCCATCCCACATGGACACCAGTCTGTACATACTGGCTTCTAATCACCACCATCTTTTGGTCCTCGTCCATCCCACATGGACACCAATCTGTACATACTGGCTTCTAATCACCACCATCTTCTGGTCTTCGTCCATTCCACTTGGACACCAGTCTGTACACCTGGCTTCTACTCCATCGTCATCGTTGGGTTTAAGACATTCGCGGCGATCAGCTAGGGTTACGAGAAACGTCTAGCCTCCCTATGGTGGGTTGTCCACCAAAGGTTTTCGCAATTGCGGTTGTTCTTGCTTTTAGCTGTAGTTCGACACCCTTATATACTACCTATTTGAGTAAGGTAATGCAACCGGCGTATGCTTCATTTCAAACGCCAATATTAGTCAAGTCTCTCAAGAATGTCTAATTGTTCTTTATCAACGCGATGTAACGCTCAATAAGGCGAACAACTAACGAAGAAAATATTTAATATTAATTATATTTATTTTAATATTTAAGATAATCTTGTTTCTCAACTAAAAATTAAAACGGAAAGAGTTAAAAAGCAGTCTATGTTTTAGTCTGTGTATGTCCGTCCGTTAGTGCATCGCGTTAGCAGTTCGCTTTGTTTTGTGGAAAGAAATCCTACAAAACCTTAATATTTGGTTTTCTCATAATCTATAATTAATATATGGAAATATTTTTCGTAATTTCGATGCCTTTAGTGGTTTTGTAGCTATAAAGCTCTGTTTCATTTTGATATCCCAAGAACTTTTTTTAATATTATTATTTGAAATCGATGTTTATATATTACTTAAGCTATACTACATCTGTTTATAGCATAATCCTTTCTAAAGTGATTTCAAGAAGAACGCCACTATATTGGTCAAATGAACTTTCATCTGTCAATAGGCCTAGTGAACCATAAAGTAAACGCTAGGTTTTCGTTTCTGTAATGCAGAGACATTAACGGTTCAGAGTGAGCCGAAAGTTAATTACACTTTTAAATAATCAGGCTAAGATTTTATAATCATGGTGGAAGTCTGGGCCGCGTTGAGCAGAGCTCAGCGCTGTTAGCAGTGTCCTACAGAACGGGATTTTGGTTATGAATTTTGACGGCACGGTGCTCAGCGTTGAGCCAGCGCGGTCACCAAAGAAAATAGTCAGGTTTTTGGATAACGTGACGTAAAACGCGTAGTTCTCAGCTTGGCGAAAAAAACATGGAGGAATTAATACAAATAGCTCTTGCTGATTCTGATCATAGAGACTAGAAACCCCAAGGAGTGGCAGGAATGCCTCAACTTGTTGCCCTTTTTCATGGTACACGCAATGGGTACACGGCGACTTCCGCTAAGCAAAATTAAACGGGCCGGAAGCTCTCATGTACCAATTTATGAGCAACATATTATATGCGCTTGTAGAGCGGGGGACCTGCCACTCCTTGGGGTTTCTAGTCTCTATGTTCTGATGGGACTATAGCTATTTATTTGACGTGAAACCAGTTGATCACGCGAGAATTTTAAGAGATATGTTAGTTTCTATGTTTAATTATAAAAGTTGTTCTTATCTATCTCCATAAATATGTTATCATACAATTTTTGTTAAGCCTTTGTACCTTGCACGCTTTATTGCGCTAGCTTCATTTTTAAAACACCGATGACCGGAGAAAAGCTATGACGACAGATCTCACCGGTAAACGTTTTCCAAAATCCGCTGTCTTTTTTGGTGAGCTCTGCTGAACGCAGCCCAGATCAGTGAAAGGTCTGATCGTAATCGGATTATAGCTTCGTGTTATCATGATTTTAATGGTGCACGTTTACTTTCAGTGTGTGTAGCCACAAATTAGCTTTGGTGTTATGTAACTTTAATCGTCATGTTGACAAACTAAGAAAATTGTTGAGGTGAAAGGAGAGGATAGTGTTTACATGGCAACCCTGTTGTGAATATGGCTTTGAACATAGAGGGTATACAGTTGAGGAGTAGCAAATTGGGCCTTTACAAACACGTAAATGTAATATCCCTCCAAAGTTTTATCTCTTCATTTCCCGTTTTTCCCCCATCGGATGATTTTAATGTGTACAAGTATATCCTTATTGGATGTAAAATGTCGTCTGATTTACAGTATATTTTCTATGCTTTGTATACTGCTTTAATATTTCATAAATTTTAACTTCAGTATTTGTTCATAAAAAAAAAGAAACATTTCCATAACTGGGTAAATAAGTTTGTAGGTAGTCCTTCTCTTGACTCGGAGAGGTAATATTTTGGTTTTCCCAACTTGTTACAGTAGTGCGCTGCGTTAGAAGTTCGTTTTGTTTTGATGTGTAAAGGAATCCTACAGAACCATAATTTTCCCTTTATCCTTAATATAAAGTGAATATGTGGAAATATTTTTCGTAATTATGATGCATTTAGTACTTTTGTAGCTTTAAAGCTCTATTTCATTTTGATATCCCAAGAATATTTTTTTATATTATTATTTGAAATGGATGTTTATATATTACTTAAGCTATACTACATCTGTTTATAGCATAATCCTTTCGTTATTGATAACAAGAAGAACGCTACAATTCCGATCATATGAACTTTGATTTGTCAATAGGCCTAGTGAACCAAAAAGTAAACGCTTGGGTTTGGTTTTCGTTTCTGTAATGCAGAGACATTAACGGTTCAGAGTGGGCCGAAAGTTAAATACACTTTTATATAATTAGGCTTAGATTATATAATCATGGTGGAAATCTGGGCCGCGTTCAGCAGAGCCCAGCGCTGTTAGCAGTGTCCTACATAACGGGATTTTGTTTTTGAATTTTGACGTCACGGTGCTTAGCGCTGAGCTAGCGCGGTCTTCAAAGAAAATAGTCGGCTCTTTGGATAACGTGACGTAAAACGCATAGTTCTCAGCTTGGCGAAAAAACCATGGAGGAATTAATACAAATAGCTCTATGGGACTATATCTATTTAATTGGCGTGAAACCGGTTGATCACGCGAGAATTTTAAGAGATATGATAGTTTCTAATTTTAATTATAAAAGTTGTTATCTCTATAAATATGTTATCATACAATTTTTGTTAAGCCTTGGTACCTTGCGTCATTTATAAAACGCCCATGACCGGAGAAAAGCTATGACGACAGAGCTCATCGGTAAACATTTCCAAAATCCGCTGTCTTTTTTGGTGAGCTCTGCTGAACGCAGCCCAGACCAGTGAAAGGTCTGATCGTAATCGGATAATAGCTTCGTGTTTTCATGCTTTTTATGGCACGCATTTACTTTCAGTGTGTGTAGCCACAAATAAGCTTTGGTGTTATGTAACGTTAACAGTCATGTTGACAAACTAAGAAAATCGTTGAGGTGAAACGAGAGGATAGTGTTTATATGGCAACGCTGTTGTGAATATGGCTTTGAACATAGAGGGCATACAGTTGAGGAGTAGAAAATTGGGCCTTTACAAACACGTAAAGGTAATATCCCTCCAAAGTTTTATCTCTTCATTTCCCGTTTTTCCCCCATCGGATGATTTTAATGTGTACAAGTATATCATTATTGGATGTAAAATGTCGTCTGATTTACAGTATATTTGCTATGCTTTGTATACTGCTTTAATATTTCATAAATTTTAACTTAAGAAACATTTCCATATCTGGGTAAATAAGTTTGTAAGTAGTCGTCTTGACTCGGAGAGGTAATATTTTGGTTTTCCCAACTTGTTTTAAAATGAGTTGAACATTAATTATTTTTGAGGACAAAATCGCACTTAGCGTAACTAGCCTTTCTAGGCAGTAATAAAAAATATTTTTTTTTTGAAACTGGTCCTTATTGTGACCCCAGCTATTTTGAAGTCCCAAGGTCCATTTCCCTAAATCTATGCTGGAATTTTTAAAGTGGTCCAACGAATTAATAAACTGGTTGTGGACTTGTAGACTTCTCATATTTCGAAGCCCGCCCTTTTTGTGCCATGACAAGTTTTAAATAAGTTCAGTCGTTCTTTATAAACTATACTCGCAGAATATTTATGCGCAAGGCAAGATTCTGTTTTTTTGAGGTCGGCGTTGTTTTCGATTTGAAAGAATAATTTCTGTTGCCAAAACTATTAGTGAAATTGTTATCGAGACGAAATAAATAGTGTATGCAGTTTTAAGGTGTTTCGTTGACAAGTAATGTTTGGATGTCGCCATAACATGAAATTCCGTTAGACATTTTTCGGTAAGCCAATGGCCGAAAGACAGTGTACGAAGAATGATGTCTGCTTCGAACAACGCTTGTGCCCTGCAAAGAAAAGTTCAAAATGGTTGGCGGTCAATGATATAATTTGGGCACTGAGAAATTCTACGGGGACCATTAAAATGTGAGCCATTCTTGTGTTATTTGTTGTCTGAATCAGTGTAATTTTCTTGAATTTTAATTATTGAAATAGTTGAAAATTATAATGGTGTCTTAGCTCGCCGTGCTGGTGCTGCGCTATCAAAGATCTATATGGAACTTTCGAAATGTGTCCGTCCTCATTCCATCCCTGTGCAATATCATCTTAAAGGCTTTTATAAATCAGTCCCCACAATGCCTTGCAATTATCCAATATCGACATAGTTGGTATACGCTCTGCCACCGACTGAGCATTGTGTCTCCATAACCCTACCTTGCAAAGTGCAATTTTATGGATCTTATTGACGAAGACGTCGCTTAACTGGAAGAATCAGATCACTCCTTGTATTGTACAATTTGGTAGAAAACTACATAATTTGTTTAGATTTAAAATCTCCCTCAAAGCTTATATATAGCTTAAGTTAACAAGATAGGTTCCATAAAATTGACACTGGATACTGAGAGCTTGTCCTGGACTGACCTAGGTGAAACGTCGTAGGTTCTCGTAAAGCGACGCCCGTTGAGGCGCTGTCGAAGATTTAATACAGACTAAATAGGAAGATTGACCGCAAAAACGTGTGTAGTCAATTCTCTCGTCGTTCTTGAACTAGCTCTCAGCAGGGAGGAGAGACTTGAGAGGAAGTAATAAAGTGAATAGGCGGGTTCGTTCGCTTCGTGGCTAAAATCGTTCCTCTCTGGCGCTGGCTCTGCCGCTCGTCGCGGTGTCCGCGCGCATGCGTCAAATTTAAAAACCGGCTTTGAACTGGAAGGGGAAGGTTGTTTTTGAATATCCGTCATGGTGAATAGCTCGATCCATAAAATGCGACAGAAGTGTTTCCCCCCCTGTTCGAGGCAAGGTGAGAATCTATGACAAAACTGAGTCACAGGGCTGCCATAGATTTAGCGTATTTTCCTAGAAAATATTTCCCGACTGAATATCCAAATTTCCCCGTTTTAAAAGTGGTTGGTGTCTTTTTTGGGCGGGAGAGATTTTCAACGGTCTAGTTCGGCTGCTTAAGTCCGAGGCTTAGTAACTCAAATTGACAGTCTTAGACTGAAAATCTATGTAACAATTTAATTTTAATAATTAACTACCAACGTCAATATGTATTACCCGTCTTTCTGTTATTAGATTTATGAATAATTTTTAAAAATAAGCTCTTCTAAGTTCGAAACGATGAAAACAAAACAAACCCCCCGACCTATGACCCGCGAGCAGACGACATAAATGAATCTTACGTTGACTGGCAGCCATGTTTACTATAATTCCCTTAAAAAGCAAGAACTACATCAGGGGTAAATAACGAAAGGAGTTAGAGACGCTAGCTTCCGTAGTGTAGAATACAGTGGGACTTTCAAACGTAGACACAGAAAAGAGAAAACGCCTCGGTCGCGCCGCCTATAATTCAAAATAAGTATGATATTTTCCAACCAATAGCGTGGCAGCAAAGTTTCGAAAGGCATGCTGGGATATCGATTTTCTCCTGTCTGCTAGTATTCGTCTGCTAGTGTTCGTCTGCTTACGACTGAGTGACAATTAGGGTTAGAGTAAAGTTTATTCATTAAGGTGCACTTGAATTAGAAACAGGCAACTTTAAAGTTGGTAAATTCCTTATTCGATAATGAAATGGAATTAAATGTCGTTTTTGCATCCTTCAATACAGTTTTAGTTGTTTTAATTTCTTTAGTCACAGATACAGTCGATGATCCTGATCCCACAGTTCCCACTAAGCCTTGGCTCACTGGGCCGACTCTGTAACCGCGCACTTACGGCAAAAAGAGTTTGATCACATTTTGAGGATTTCCCCGGCTTCAAATTGCAAATTGTTGACTTATCTTTCTTCTTTAAATTGCTGTTTACTCGCGATTGAATATAATAATTATATTGGGTTGATTTATGAGACGACTTCACAACATCGACAGTTCGACACCCGCCATTTTACTTTACCCAGAATACCTTGCTGTGCGAGATTTTAAGGCAAAACTTTTAAGGTTCTGCTCTTATTTACAATACAGTTCCAAAGATGGCACTACGTTAGTTACAAATTCTATGACGTTTCAAGGTCCCACTGTATTCTACACTACGGAAGCCAGCGTCTCTAACTCCTTTCGTTATTTACCCCTGACTACATGAATAACCACAGTTTCCCGTCCAACATTGAATAGGATACAGCCTCCATGTTACGTCTATGACAGAATTTTATGGATCGAGCTATTATAAGAAGTGTTGTTGGCGGTAGTAAACGACGTCACCCGCGCCTGCGCCTTAGCTAAAATCGTGGAACGGAGATAGAAATTCCTACTCTCAGTTTTTTCCCCCTTACCATTTGTATGAGGGTTATTTTAGCATTAGATCAACACTCCCTCTCAAGTCTCTCCTCCCTGCTATCAGTAAGTTTCTCGCATTACGAAGAGTAGGAAGTGTCATACTTATGTAACATATCGTAAGCACTTATGTAAATGTTTTTAAGTTAGAGATTCCTCATCATAATTATCATAAAATTCTGCTGCACTAAAAATAACCACAAAGCGAAGCTCTGGGATTTTGGAATCCCAAATGTAAAGAAAGTATCCTTTAAAATGTGTACAAGGTAGTAAATTGTTTTACCCATTTTGAGCCCTAAAAACAATGACTATACTATGAGAAACGGCATAGTTAAAACCATTGCGGTACGTGATTTGTACGCTACAAATTCATTATTTAACTCGTAAGACACTATTTCATTCAGCGCACAAATTTTATGTTCGATCACAATTATACGAAAATTTGCGACATACGTTTTTCTGAAAACAGCCTTTATGTAAGGGTCTGCTCCTTTACTTATAGGGAAAGCAATTTTTTCGGTGAAAAGGGTTGTTTGAGAGATATGGATCTTATTGACAAAGACGTCGCATAACTGAAAAATTCGGATGCCTTCTTGTAGAGCGTACAGTGGTAGAAAACTACATAATTTGTTATTTGACAGATCTACAAAATCTCCCTCAAAATCGATTTCCTGAAACGTCTTTATCATGTTATGCCTCCTAATTTGCTTTAGTACTTTTTTTCCAATTTCGTCTTGGAAAGGATTCTGAAATGTGTTATTATGAAATCAGGGGTAAATAACGAAAGGAGTTAGAGACGCTAGCTTCCGTAGTGTAGAATACAGTGGGACTTTCAAACGTAGACACAGAAAAGAGAAAACGCCTCGGTCGCGCCGCCTATAATTCAAAATAACTATGATATTTTCCAACCAATAGCGTGGCAGCAAAGTTTCGAAAGGCATGCTGGGATATCGATTTTCTCCTGTCTGCTAGTATTCGTCTGCTAGTGTTCGTCTGCTTACGACTGAGTGACAATTAGGGTTAGAGTAAAGTTTATTCATTAAGGTGCACTTGAATTTGAAACAGGCAACTTTAAAGTTGGTAAATTCCTTATTCGATAATGAAATGGAATTAAATGTCGTTTTTGCATCCTTCAATACAGTTTTAGTTGTTATAATTTCTTTAGTCACAGATACAGTCGATGATCCTGATCCCACAGTTCCCACTAAGCCTTGGCTCACTGGGCCGACTCTGTAACCGCGCACTTACGGCAAAAAGAGTTTGATCACATTTTGAGGATTTCCCCGGCTTCAAATTGCAAACTGTTGACTTATCTTTCTTCTTTAAATTGCTGTTTACTCGCGATTGAATATAATAATTATATTGGGTTGATTTATGAGACGACTTCACAACATCGACAGTTCGACACCCGCCATTTTACTTTACCCAGAATACCTTGCTGTGCGAGATTTTAAGGCAAAACTTTTAAGGTTCTGCTCTTATTTACAATACAGTTCCAAAGATGGCACTACGTTAGTTACAAATTCTATGACGTTTCAAGGTCCCACTGTATTCTACACTACGGAAGCTAGCGTCTCTAACTCCTTTCGTTATTTACCCCTGATGAAATTAATATATTATGGTGGAGGAAAAAGTCATATACATACTCACGAGATCACGAACATTAATTACATTTTTATTTTTTTTTATATACAGAAACTTATATACCATTTATGAGTTTAGAAATGTTTAAAGCCTCACCAGATAGAAATTGTCAATTGGCGTATTCTTGACAATGAAAATGGGCAAACCGGGATATTTTAGAATATCTTCTTGGGTTTCGATGAAGATATTTTTCGGTGGAAGCGTTAGCTTCGAAAGTATGTTCCCAGAAACACACTGAGTAACGATGTAACTTGATATCACCAGGGGTAAATAACGAAAGGAGTTAGAGACGCTAGCTTCCGTAGTGTAGAATACAGTGGGACCTTGAAACGTCATAGAATTTGTAACTAACGTAGTGCCATCTTTGGAACTGTATTGTAAATAAGAGCAGAACCTTAAAAGTTTTGCCTTAAAATCTCGCACAGCAAGGTATTCTGGGTAAAGTAAAATGGCGGGTGTCGAACTGTCGATGTTGTGAAGTCGTCTCATAAATCAACCCAATATAATTATTATATTCAATCGCGAGTAAACAGCAATTTAAAGAAGAAAGATAAGTCAACAGTTTGCAATTTGAAGCCGGGGAAATCCTCAAAATGTGATCAAACTCTTTTTGCCGTAAGTGCGCGGTTACAGAGTCGGCCCAGTGAGCCAAGGCTTAGTGGGAACTGTGGGATCAGGATCATCGACTGTATCTGTGACTAAAGAAATTATAACAACTAAAACTGTATTGAAGGATGCAAAAACGACATTTAATTCCATTTCATTATCGAATAAGGAATTTACCAACTTTAAAGTTGCCTGTTTCAAATTCAAGTGCACCTTAATGAATAAACTTTACTCTAACCCTAATTGTCACTCAGTCGTAAGCAGACGAACACTAGCAGACGAATACTAGCAGACAGGAGAAAATCGATATCCCAGCATGCCTTTCGAAACTTTGCTGCCACGCTATTGGTTGGAAAATATCATAGTTATTTTGAATTATAGGCGGCGCGACCGAGGCGTTTTCTCTTTTCTGTGTCTACGTTTGAAAGTCCCACTGTATTCTACACTACGGAAGCTAGCGTCTCTAACTCCTTTCGTTATTTACCCCTGATTTCATAATAACACATTTCAGAATCCTTTCCAAGACGAAATTGGAAAAAAAGTACTAAAGCAAATTAGGAGGCATAACATGATAAAGACGTTTCAGGAAATCGATTTTGAGGGAGATTTTGTAGATCTGTCAAATAACAAATTATGTAGTTTTCTACCACTGTACGCTCTACAAGAAGGCATCCGAATTTTTCAGTTATGCGACGTCTTTGTCAATAAGATCCATATCTCTCAAACAACCCTTTTCACCGAAAAAATTGCTTTCCCTATAAGTAAAGGAGCAGACCCTTACATAAAGGCTGTTTTCTGAAAAACGTATGTCGCAAATTTTCGTATAATTGTGATCGAACATAAAATTTGTGCGCTGAATGAAATAGTGTCTTACGAGTTAAATAATGAATTTGTAGCGTACAAATCACGTACCGCAATGGTTTTAACTATGCCGTTTCTCATAGTATAGTCATTGTTTTTAGGGCTCAAAATGGGTAAAACAATTTACTACCTTGTACACATTTTAAAGGATACTTTCTTTACATTTGGGATTCCAAAATCCCAGAGCTTCGCTTTGTGGTTATTTTTAGTGCAGCAGAATTTTATGATAATTATGATGAGGAATCTCTAACTTAAAAACATTTACATAAGTGCTTACGATATGTTACATAAGTATGACACTTCCTACTCTTCGTAATGCGAGAAACTTACTGATAGCAGGGAGGAGAGACTTGAGAGGGAGTGTTGATCTAATGCTAAAATAACCCTCATACAAATGGTAAGGGGGAAAAAACTGAGAGTAGGAATTTCTATCTCCGTTCCACGATTTTAGCTAAGGCGCAGGCGCGGGTGACGTCGTTTACTACCGCCAACAACACTTCTTATAATAGCTCGATCCATAAAATTCTGTCATAGACGTAACATGGAGGCTGTATCCTATTCAATGTTGGACGGGAAACTGTGGTTATTCATGTAGTCAGGGGTAAATAACGAAAGGAGTTAGAGACGCTGGCTTCCGTAGTGTAGAATACAGTGGGACCTTGAAACGTCATAGAATTTGTAACTAACGTAGTGCCATCTTTGGAACTGTATTGTAAATAAGAGCAGAACCTTAAAAGTTTTGCCTTAAAATCTCGCACAGCAAGGTATTCTGGGTAAAGTAAAATGGCGGGTGTCGAACTGTCGATGTTGTGAAGTCGTCTCATAAATCAACCCAATATAATTATTATATTCAATCGCGAGTAAACAGCAATTTAAAGAAGAAAGATAAGTCAACAATTTGCAATTTGAAGCCGGGGAAATCCTCAAAATGTGATCAAACTCTTTTTGCCGTAAGTGCGCGGTTACAGAGTCGGCCCAGTGAGCCAAGGCTTAGTGGGAACTGTGGGATCAGGATCATCGACTGTATCTGTGACTAAAGAAATTAAAACAACTAAAACTGTATTGAAGGATGCAAAAACGACATTTAATTCCATTTCATTATCGAATAAGGAATTTACCAACTTTAAAGTTGCCTGTTTCTAATTCAAGTGCACCTTAATGAATAAACTTTACTCTAACCCTAATTGTCACTCAGTCGTAAGCAGACGAACACTAGCAGACGAATACTAGCAGACAGGAGAAAATCGATATCCCAGCATGCCTTTCGAAACTTTGCTGCCACGCTATTGGTTGGAAAATATCATACTTATTTTGAATTATAGGCGGCGCGACCGAGGCGTTTTCTCTTTTCTGTGTCTACGTTTGAAAGTCCCACTGTATTCTACACTACGGAAGCTAGCGTCTCTAACTCCTTTCGTTATTTACCCCTGATATCACAAAACACCACACTGCGAATTTCAGACAATCATATTCCGAAAGACTGCGTACCCCTAAAATAAATTGGCAATTTAGCGATGTGCTAAATCTCCTATCATATCCTAAGGGCCGCAGCATCGTCTGCTTGATATAGAGTTAATACGGAACCTCCGGTATGTGGATTCAAAGTCAAAGCTATCCGTCCACCAAAGTCTAGTCTTTACGTTCTTGGATCCTAATACCGGTAGTCAGACACCCGACTCTGTTTTACCGCTGACTTTTTAAAATTCTCCTTTAAACAAAATTTATTGAAAAACGTCTTACCACATGAAAGAATTTTTACCTCTCCCAGTGACGTATGTCACGGATGGGTGGGACCGTCCATAAACTACGTCACACTCTTATGGGGGGAGGGGGTTTCTAAATTTGTGACGGTCCGTGACAAGGGGGAGGGAGGGGTTCTTCGATGCGTGACGTCACATTTAGCATTGATTTTGTTACGAAGTCAGTAAGAGGCCGATTGGCTCTCTTATGTTATAGAAGAACAAAGACAACATTCCACAGACCACCGTTACAATAATTTACCAAAATTGTTATTCCATCATCGCTTAAATAGTAGAAAATTTAAGCAATTATCTACTATTTACACCTTTATATAGCCTATTTAAATAGCGCATTTAAAATAAACAGCGTAAACTCTCTTATGTCTCTGTTTATTCGCCCCTATTATTTGTGAGGATGAATCAAATCCCCCTACCGATTGAAATGGTTTCGTTTCTTTGGCAAATTTTCTAAATCTCAAGCTCGATTAGTCTGTTTTCGGTGACAGTGTCGAAACCTAAAAAGTGTGCCCCTTTAACTAAAGTTTATGGAACTTTTTTGAATCTTATATAAAGCACATCCAGACATTAAAATTCTAAAGGGCAATCAGAGGGAAGAGAACTTGAATTTTCAGCCGAGCAAAATATTTCTGAGAGGGCGGCATATCACTCAAAAAATTAGTCAAATTAAATTTGTAAATTAAGACAAATCATAGTGCGGAGGGGGGGTTAAAGAAATGTGACGTGGTTTTTAGGGGAGGGGTCTGAGAAAAGCGTGACGAAGCGTGATCTGGGGGGACGGGGGGGTCAAAAAATGCTTTTTTTCGCGTGACGTAGTTTATGGACGGTCCCTAAGTTGCACTGTTAAATGTCCATTCTACAGTTCGAACTGTACTAATGCAATGCAGGAGGATAAGTGTTTTGCTCCGTCGGGAGAATAATTTGTCTTGACTGTCTTTTTGTCGACGGCTGTGACTGCTGTCTGATTGGGGTAAGATAATTTCGAATAAAAATATTAAATATTTAAGCTATTTACAGGAAAACTTAATAAAGTAGAGATAAGAACTGTTATTTTTCAGTCTAATAATTTGGTGGATAAGGAACCTTTAGTTTAAAAACTGACTTAAATATCTCGTTAACCATCAGAAGGGGTTATATAGAAGGATTACACTCTGTATCCTCTTAATGCTATAATTACGATGCTTCCCAGACTTAATCTTTTTGTTTGCTTTTCTGCTCATCAAGCAGAAACCCCTGTGAATTCTATAACTGTTTGGTACTAAATCCTCAAGGGCGCCTTTGCAAATAGTTAAGCGCTAATAGATTAAAGATTAGGGAAATATTTATTGCGGATGTGATTCCGTTTCGTGACCTTGCTCCAAATGTTAACGGATGTTGGAAAGAATCATGTTAAAATTATCCCGCTTTGTGGTACACTTCTCTTGAAGAGCAGTATTATATACTTCTGATATCAATCGTCGACACTGCTGCTCAGTTTTACCCCACCCATCGCAGCATAGGTTATGTGGGTTGGCCCATACCAAGGAATGGGACGAATCCCTGCTTCAACTTACATTTCTTAATAAAATTCCCAACACGCCGGTTCCATTGCCAGGTCCATTAGAGTGACCATAGTCCATACCACTGTCAGTTAATATTCCGGTATAACTTAAATACCAGAGAAAGAAGTTTGAAAAAAAAGCATTTGAAAATACATTTAAAAGAAAACACAATCACTCTAGGACCATTACTGATAGTTTAAGCAAGGGCTTTCAAGATTTCACCCTAATTCATTAGCAAGTGAATTCAAAATAGGCATCGAAATTGCGTGTGTTTACAAAGTTTCAAATAGATCGGATTAAATTAGCTTACGACATTTAACGCTATTTGACAAAGTAACAAGAGAAATTAATCTAAGCTTGTCAGTTGAAGTTTAAAGTGGTGAAAAGGAGGAAATCGTTAAACCGAAACGAATCTTACTTTAGGTTCATCTTTGCAATTGTTGTTACGACTAACTCTTTATAGTGACCTTCCACTTCTACGGGCGCAGTTTCGTAATAGATACTCCATATAGGTATCTGTAATTTACTGAATTAGAATACGTAACATAAATTACTAACAATTCTTCACATCCCCCCATTGATCCTGCTAAAGAAGTCACAATATCATAGTAATGGAACTTCACCGTTAAGTATGTTTAATTATAATTGTCAGTTGGAAACAATTGCGATCCTGGATTTACTACATTCATTTTCTAATAAGGGGCGTTGATTAGTTTCTTTTATAAACTGTGTGGTTATATTATCACATTACAGATTTTGGATGGGTTCGCAGATTTGTTCGAGTGAGTGGTTCCAGCAGCAGTTTGATTCTCTCTATGGTTTTAGTTAGGCCTGAAGTTTAAGGGATAGTATGATCAGCTTGGTTTCATTAGATATATTGAAAACAAGTCACGTAAATAAAATTTCCGTATTAGCTAGGTGTAGTTGGGGGCGGGGCCGGATTAAGCAATTTTGCACCCGGGGGCCGAGATAGTGTGCGCCCCCTTAAGTCGTAAAAAAACGGAACAGCAAATGTTGCTAAGGGGGTGTTGTTTAACTCAATGCGCCCCCAACAAGCCATGCACCCGGGAGCCAGCATGGGGGTGTGAAGGACGTGTTAGTTTTGTATGTGCTAATGTAGCACAGTATTTTCTAACTCGCTTAGATAAAATGCGACAAGGCTCAACGGTTGGGTTACGATAGTTCTTACCATAAGGATTATTTTAAATAATCCTTGCTTACCACACCTAGGTAAAATATCTTTTCGTCCATCCAACCTCCACACACAAAACCACAAAAATACACACTCGCTATATAATTAAATATTAAAAGCTAGTATGTTTTTCACACTCGTAGCTAGAAATCAATTTCAACTATGCATATGGGTCAGGAAAAGTTTTCAACGACAATTATAATAAAAAACGGCAACCCAGCCTTTATAAATAGTGCCCGTTCCGCCTGAAACCGAATCTTGCATTCAAGCTACCGTGCCCGCATTCCCCATCCCCTCTCGCTAAAATATTTCAAATATACGCTTTCCAATAAATCGGTTTCGATGCAGCCGTCCATAAAATTAAATCTGAACTTGAGGGTTGCCGCAATCTAACCCGGTGAATTTTTTGACGATGCCAATGTTGTTTCTTTCCCAATACCTTCAAGACCCAGCACGGGGCCAGCAGTGTACCTTGTCTTGAAAAGGGTCCCGAAAACTTGTTTTACGTTCATCCGAAGTCGCAAAACTGCTGCAAACTCCTACCATGGCGCTAATTTGCTTTATTCGCAATTCTTTCGCTTTAGAGCTCTAAGGTGGTAGAGAATCTTGGTTTTATCGGTTTCTATCCACGCTTGTTCATGGTGTACCCCGGAACACAAACAAACACACCACCAAAGCAATAGCGCAAAGCTATGTCTGTTTACATAACAACCAGGGATAGATATAATTTTAATAGTAGGAATGGAGAACAGTTAGTAATTACTTCAGTCCGACCATAGCCCAGTATAGAGCCCTTCCCTCCAACACGTAACGAAAAGTTTAAATTATCTTATTGGCTCGCTTAAACTACGTTTTGATGACGTTGCAGACGGGGACGGCAAAAAATACGTAATTTCATTTTACCCCTGTCGCTATGACCCGCTTCTTCTTTCATACCCCTCCGCCCCAAGGAAGGGGGTCCGGGACTTTGACGCGCGCCCACATTACTCTGCTATCCATTCCTACTTCTAAAATTAAATCTATGCCTGTAACAACACAATACTTTTTTCGTTACGAAGGGCATAGTATTTTTAAATTTAAATTAAGATCAAAATTTGAAGCTCGCTAAGGCTCAAATAAAGCTAGAAATGGGTTTTTAACCACGCGACTTAGGGCTCAAAGCTCGATAAGGAACTTAAAAAATTCAAGTCTTGAGGCAAGGCTCTCACTGCACTAGCGCATAGCGTGTGCTATTGGTACCGGTTCATCCTTCGCGTATGTGTGTGATTTCTGATACATTTCCAATAGTCTTCTTTGTGTAATTAAACACGATATGATGAAATGAAATTAAGCCCATGCGGAATAACACTTACTTCCGTAGCACAATACGTTAAAAATGGTTTTCCACTCATACTTTAATGTTTAAACAGATAGCTAGCAGTTGATGAAAATAGAGCAAAGCGTCAGTTTAGACAGACTCCGTCACTATCTATTTCTGTATAAAGACCTATTCCCACAAGAAGTAATTTTGAAAAACCCAAGCGCGTGAGTATGAAAGCACTTGTTTTTCATAATGTTCCTATTTTTCTCCTTTGTTTTGGCTAAATTCTAATTATTAAATAGTCTAACCTATAGACAAAACATTAACTCGCCATTCACTAGTTTCATCTGAGAAAGGTTTCATAGTCTACTAAAAATAACATAATGCACATAAGTATAAGAATGTCCTTTTGCTCCGCTTGCCATCAATATGTTACACCATGGTAAATATTAACGTATTATGGATTCCTAACTAGGCCAAAACGTCAGCCTCTCATAACACCCGTGGATGTGAAACGACGAGGCATAAATAGTTAGGTCACGTGGGGAATAAACATTATATATCTCCAGACAACCTTGAGTGGTGGGCTTTCAATTTTGCCCATGCGCAGATAGATAAAAAAAGGAATTTTCCTCTACTCTCAAGGTTGGGGGAGGAGTTAGAAGTTATATTTTTCCTCGCTGAATGGACGTTTAAGTGAAATTCCTTGTGGGATGTAAGACATGGTACGTTAGTATTTATACATATCCATGGTTACATATTCGGACTTTAGTTTATGAAAGCGTTTGACCTTCAAATATAATGTACTTCACTTATTGGATCCCAAGTGCGAGGCTCATGGCATTCAACAGCAGTCAAATAATGGTAAAACTAGTGGTGAAAATCACAATCGTTGGTATAACACTTCTGAAATTTTTGTGTACTTTTGTAAAAACTATGACCCTCAAAATCGGATATTTAGCGAATTACAAAATATAATTTTCAATATTGAAAATTGAAAGAAAGTTGGGTTAAGAACTAGAAACTCTGAATTTGTAACGGCATTTTCCCCACTAGTGTTAATCGTCTTACTTAAGATACTGTCGTACTTATGATCTAAGGACTGTGTTTTGAAATTCTGCTAATGTTATCATGAAATTGATCGTAAAATTGTTTTCGCATTTACTGGAACTAATCCAAGTAAAAAAAACTGTTTACGGACACCGGCGTCCGAAAAATATGAAACTGCATAAAGGAAATTGTTCCTAAAATAACGGTCTTATCTAAATATTAAAGGGGAAAAAAATGATCTCAAATTACAAAATAATTAGCATTTAATTAGTCTTAAAGACGCTAACTACTGCTTCGCCATGTTTAGAGGCATCTGCTAGCCAGAACTCCTTACCCCTGCTGAATTGATTCAACAGATCCCATGGGGTTTTTTCTATCAGACGCCTCTAAACATGGCGAGGCAGTAGTCAGCGTTTTTAAGGCTAATTAAGGTTTAGTTATTTTGTAATAAGAGATAGCAAATTTTTTATAATGTATATTCCCTTCTATTTTTGGAAATAAGGTCGTTATACTTTAAGGTTAGTAGGGTTCATATGAGTCTCCCAGCCCAAGCACTGTGGAAGGCAGGGGTGGTGCAAGTGGCGGGTGGTGCAGAGTGGTGCGAGCGGTGCGAGGGGGGAGCAGATGGCGCCAGTGACGCTGGAATTTTCGAGAAGTTTAATTTAATCACAAACACTAAGATAAGATAAGGGATAAGAAAAATAAAAAGTGGGAATTCAAATCAGTTCAATTCTAGTGTAGTTTAAAAATGAATTTTAACTTGTGGGGGTAAAACCCCGGAAAAGGGCGTCATGGAAAACCCGGGGAAAACCAACGCCATGGAAAAATATCCTATCCCCCGATTGCGACATGTGGCGCCCCAGAAAACCCATTACTCACCCCCAAAAATGCACAGTTAAAGCTACAATGACGTAGAATATAATGGCACTATAAATAGCCAGACTAACCAAAGTAGAAAATCATTCCAACCTCAAAGTGCTAAGAAGGAGACCAACAAGTACCAGAAGACCAGCAAGTTCCAGGAGACCGACAAGTACAATGTAAGTAAAATATTTTAAAGACCGAGAGTAATTGTAAATTTAGTTGTAATTGTAAATTAACAATTTTGAATTGGACAGAATGTCCGCCACAACGTTCCTCCCCATATCGTCGGAAAAAGGCATCGAGGTTTCGCCGGATCTCGACGTACGACTGGGGTGCCAAGATAGTTCTACGGGGATCACCCTAGCGGAGTCGGACTTCCACGAACTCTACCAAAGAAAGGCCGAAATATTAGCGTTTTTCGAGGCAAACGACGCACCGGGGACATCGTGTTTTTTCACCGGTTCCGAGACGAAGCGTGTAGAGTTGAGAACGTACCAGGGTCGCAAGATAATGGACATCAGGGTGATGTATCCCGGAACGGGTGTTATGTACGGCACGATGCTACCAACCAAGAAGGGCTTCGCGGTTGGATACTTCGCCACCGAGACGTTGATGTCAACCTATAACGACGTGGTTACGCTCCTCAACGAGGGAAAACGCGTGCGCGAGTTAATTAAAAACTGCATTCTCGAACAATTACGTATAAATATAAAAAAATGTTGTTACGGGTGTGGTGTCGAGCACCCATCCCAGACACAACACAATTGTTTAGATGGTTGGGAGATGCGTGTGGCCATGAACTATGAGACCGCGGTGGATAACTTGGATTACGTTGAAATATATGAAGTATTTCAAAACAAAACCTTTTTGGAAGATGAATTTTGTAAACGTGTGATAACAAAAATTATTTTTAAGAGCAGAGAATATTTATTAATAAAAGCTAATGGTATATGAAAATGTGTGTCATTCGTTAAAATGGACTTCAGCCTACAACACCCTTTTAACGGTCTTATCGCCGGGGCGACACAGTCGGGGAAATCATTCTTTGTAGCTAATCTCATTAAGCATAGAGATATATGTATTACCCCGCCACCAGATAGAATAATATGGTGTTATACAGAATATCAACCGAAACTTTTCAATTCGGTATTGGATCACACCCCGTCAGTTGAATTTCACGAGGGTATATTAAACGTAAATCTATTAGACCCCAATGTCAAGAACTTTGTCATTCTCGATGACTTGCTTTGTGAAATTTCAAATAACAAGGATGTAACGAATTTGTTCATACGTGGATCCCATCATAAAAATACGTCGGTCTTCATTCTCATGCAAAACTTATATTATCCCGGGAAGGAAATAAGAACATTAAATTTAAACGCCCACTATCTGATAATATTCAAATCTCCGCGAGACAAATCGGCTATATTTCATTTGGCGAAACAGATATGCCCCACAAACAGTAAATACGTCATCGACGCATTCCATCAAGCCATATCTAGAGATTACGGGTATTTATGGGTTGATTTAAAACCAACAACGTCAGATGAACATCGGCTGCGAACGGGTGTTATACCGGGAGAAGAAGCTGCCGTCTTTGTACCAAAATGAAGAGAATACACGCGCACCGAGATTTTTTAAAGTTTTTAACTACGTGCAATCCGAGTCAGAGAAAACACGCAATCAAACACGCCAGTAATGACTCCATCAAAGCCATCGCGGAGGGGTGTATAAATGTCCTACGCGGGAATGTGAAATTATCAGATGATCAGAAGAAGCGACTGAGGAAATACACGCGAAAGTTAAGGAAGCTGTCTCAACAGAAAACAGTAGCGAAGCGAAAGAAGATTCTCTCTCAAAACGGAGGTTTTCTCCCACTTTTGTTAGCACCACTCTTATCCCTTGCGAGCACGGCGGCGGGCGCTGCCATAAGTAGAGCTATTAATAGAAATGGCTAGGAAGATGATTCTAGTTCCGGAGGAAGTTTATCGTCGATTGAATTCGCAACCCAAAATCGAACTTGACGAACACCTAGATACTAATGCCGTTTTGAATAACAGAAAATTAAATAAATCGCAAAAGATAAATTTGTATAATCATCTATTATCGAGCGCCGTTAACAAAAGAAGGAGGAAGAAAACGGTTAAGGCACCGAAAAAGAAGGACTGGTATCCGGAAATAGCTCTCGCTATTCCAGATACGCACCTCAAAAAGGCAATCGCTTTATACAAATGGATTCATAATAACACCAAGATTGACTGGACCGCTAATGGCGAACTGATATTCAAAGGTCACCCCATCGTCGGATCTAATATCGTGGACATGCTACACGAATCCGTCAGGGCTTTAAGAAGTAAACCGAAAGACACTGTCACCGGAATAGACCACTTTTACGAACTGCTTTCGAGTGAAAGTGTACCGAAAACCTTAATTAAAAATGTACAACATTATAACATAGATAGTCTACCGAATATTGACAGCGTAAATAGTTCACCAAGTGTTGTGCATAAACTTGATTTTTTACCTCCATCTCCGGAGTCTATGTTCGGTAATGGAAATTGGATTACTTTGTAATAAAGAATGATATAAACGAATATACCATGTGCACATTCTTTCACAATTCATTCACACATCATCATGGAAGGGTGTAATGATTCAGCGCCCACCGGGGTTTTAACGTCCCTATATTTAAATTCACCCAAAGCATAAGTGAATCATATTACAGCTCCCTATAAGTACTGGACGCAGGTTATGCTTTTGTTAACAGCGTTTTCTTCCAAAACATCCAAGCCCGCCATCTATAGCTCAATTTTACAAGTATAGTTTTCCCATTAACCCGGATCTTGAGTTAGCTTAACCTACGGAAGTTCCGGTTGATGATAATGGCTGTCAGACCGCCGTCAGTGTCGTGATTACTGTGAAGATTGTTATCGCGTTATAGTTATAATTTTCATTTAGAATGGCTTATGTTTCTTTGCTAATTAGTAAAAACGTCTAGGATTAATGTAACTAATTGCAATCGTTGCATGCCCAAACTAAACAGACATCTGAATACGATCTATGGGATATTAAAAGCACCTAACCGTAAGCGACTAAAACGTTTTGTAAAACTGAAAAATATTGACCAGCATCTTTCGCAAACGGAAAACGTGAAAGCATTGAAAAAATTTGTCACACCTAAAAATGGAAAAAAAAATTCTATGTTGACGCTTATTACCTTTAATAAGTAATAAATCGGTCCAACTATCCCCGCTAAAAACCTTTAAGTCGGTGAAAGCTCAGTGCTGTTCTAGGGATAAATTAAAAATATTCTAGCATGATGAAGGCCATTTTGATCATTTGAATCCATATTAATTTCCTTTTCAACACAAGCGTTTAAAAAATACCTATAGACCGCCAATTATGTTTTAAAATCGGAAAAATAAATTGGACTTCTACTATTATATTCACAACCCAACACTATGCATGGAACAACTTGTTTCCTTCCGCGTTCTTCTCTCTCAAACCTTTCCTCATTGGCTGCACTTACTTCCGTTTGCTTGCCCCGCTTATTAAAAATTTCTTTCGCGCCAAAATCATTCCTCTGGTTTAGTTCACAAATTCGCCGCTGCGTTTCGCATATACCCTTTTCTCTTCAGTGCTAGGAGACAATGCTGATGCACGGCGATGTTATATCGTCCAGTACTTCTAGGGAGCTGTAATATGATCCACTTCTGCCCAAAGTTATTACGGCGTTGTTAATATTAGTAATTATTATAATTATTACCTCTCCGAGTGACGTATGTCACGGAGAGGTTCTAATTTCGACGTGTCTGTGTGTCTGTGTGTCCGTGTGTCCGTGTGTCTGTGTGTCTGTCTGTCTGTCCGTTGTTACACCCACGTGACCGCGTTCGCAGTTTGCAAATCGGAGCAAACGTGTATTCAATTTCCAGACCGCATTTACAGTCCCGGAAATTGTATTCCACTTACACGCTATTACTCCATTGCCTGTCTAACAACTCTGTTCATTTGTCCTCCCCACATGGACACCAGTCTGTACTTACTGGCTTCTAAACACCACCACCTTCTCGTCTTTGTCCATTCCACATGGACACCAGTCTGTACACCTGGCTTCTAACACCACCATCTTCGGGTCTTTGTTTTTGTCCATCCCACATGGACACCAGTCTGTACACCTGGCTTCTAACACCACCATCTTTCGGTCTTTGTTTTTGTCCATCCCACATGGACACCAGTCTGTACACCTGGCTTCTAACACCACCATCTTCTGGTCTTTGTTTTTGTCCATCCCACATGGAGACCAGTCTGTACACCTGGCTTCTAACACCACCATCTTCTGGTCTTTGATTTTGTCCATCCCACATGGACACCAGTCTGCACACCTGGCTTCTAACACCACCATCATCCTTAAGGTTAAGACATACGCGGCGATCGGCTAGGGTTACGAGAAACGTCTAGCCTTCCAATGGAGGGGTCTTCCTCCAAGGTTCACGCAATTGCGATGTTCTTATCTACAGCTGCGATTCGAATCCTTTATATACTACCTATTTGAGTAAGTCGAAACAACAGTCATATCCTTCAATTCAAACGTCAATATTAGTCAAGTCTCTCAAGGTTGCTTAATTATTCTTTTTTAAAACGATGTAACGCTCAATAAGGCGAACAACTAACGAAGAAAATATTAAATATTAATTATATTTATTTTAATATTTAAGATAATCTCTTTTCTCAATTCAAAATTAATACGGAAAGAGTTAAAAAGCAGTCTATTTTTTTGTCTGTGTGTGTCTGTCCGTTATCACACTAGTGCGCTGAGTTAGCAGTTCGCTTTGTTTTGATGTGTTAAGAAATCCTACAGAACCTTAATATTCACTTTTTCAATAATATAAAGTGAATATTTGGAAATCTTTTTCGTAATTACGATGCATTTAGTACTCTTGTAGCTTTAAAGCTCTGTTTCATTTTGATATTCCAAAGATTTTTTTTAATATTGTTATTTGAAATGGCTGTTTATATATTGCTTAAGCTATACTACATCTGTATATAGAATAATCCTTGGTTTAGTGGTTTCATGAAGATAACTAAGACCTAGATTCTGGCGGGCATTACAAGTATTATCCGCAATAGGCTTAGTGAAACAAAGAGTAAATAATTGAGGCCTAAGGTGAAGTAAACTTGTGGCTTTGATTTTCGTGTCTGAAATGAAGAGACATCAACGGTTCAGAGTGAGCCGAAAGTTAAATACACTCTTAAATAATCAGGTTAAGATTTTATAATGGAAGAAAAGATCATGGTGGCAATTTAATTAGTAAAAGGGCTAATGGTTAAAGGGTAGTAGCTACAGACTTATTTTTCTCCTTATGGTGCGCATTGACTATTAGTGCGTCTAGCTACAATTTAGCTTTGGTGTTATTTAACGTTAACAATCATGTTGGCAAACTAAGAATATTGTTGAGGTGAGACGAGACGATAGTGTTTACACTGCAAACCAGTTGTGAATGTAGCTATCAGAACATAGGGTAAACAGCTGAAGCGTAGACTTCATTTCCTGTTCTTTTCCCCATTGACTGATTTCCATGTGTCCAAGATTTATCCTTATTGGATGTAAAATGTCGTCTGCTTTACTGTACATTCGCTACGTTTGGAATACTGCTTCAATATTTCGTAAATTTTATTTCAAAAAAGTGAAATAATTCCATATCAAGGTAAATAAGTTTGTAGTAGTAGACCTCTTAACTCGGAGAGGTAATATTTTGGTTTTCCCAACTTGTTGAACTATTTGACTTCGCGTATTGGTACGCCCAAAACAACACGAACAGTACGAGACATGGATAAACTTGAAGAGATTTACTACAACGAAAGAGACCCGGGGAGTTACGGGGGCGTGCATGGACTATATCGCGCCGCTATCTCAAAGGGAATTAACGTCAACTTGAACGATGTTCGGGAATTTTTAATGCGTCAAGATACGTATACGCTACACAAACCGGCGAGATACAAATTCAAAAGAAACAAGACTATAGTGTATGGAATAGACGAACAGTGGCAAATTGACTTGGCAGAAATGCAAAACATCAAACGTCACAACGACGGTTATCGATATTTATTATGCTGTATCGATATATTCAGCAAATTCGCGTTCGCAGTTGCGACCAAGGACAAAAAGGGTTCTACGATGGTAGCCGCATTTAGATCTATTTTAGAATCGGGCAGAAAACCCAAGATTGTGCAATCCGACCACGGCAAGGAATTTCTTTGCAAAGAACTACAAGAAGAATTTAAACGTAAGCGCATTAGGTTTTTCGCCACTCACTCGGAAGTTAAATCTAGCGTCGTCGAACGATTTAATCGAACTTTGAAAGCGCGCATGTACCGATATTTCACGCAAAACGATACGTATAGATACATCGACGTATTACCGGATTTATTGGAATCGTATAACAACAACTATCATAGATCTATTAAATGCAAACCGGTTGAAGTCACGAGTGAAAATTCCAAAAAGGTTTGGGATAACCTATACGGGCGTGTTGATTTTTCCCCCCCAGTTTCCTACCCCTTTGAGGTGGGCGACCTAGTTAGAATAAGCAAAAATAAAAGGACATTTGAAAAGGGGTATTTAGCCAATTACACGGAGGAATTGTTCAAAGTAACGGAACTAATAGCGAGGGATCCTCCAGTATATAAGCTCGCGGATCTAAACTCCGAACTCATTTCCGGTGTTTTCTACAAAGAGGAAATACAGAAAATTGGCAAGGATCTCGAAAACTGTAAATTTAAAATCGAAAGGGTTTTACGATAAAGAACTAAACCCGACGGTACCAAAGAACTGCTAGTTCGTTGGCGTGGATACAGTTCAGAATTTGATTCTTGGGTGCAAGAAATCGAAACAAGATGAGTTTCTACATCACACTACCCTCCGACTCATCGACGCAATATTTCAAGAACAACACCATAAGTAGGTTCCGGACATATCTACCGGAACCCATTAAACTCGACGGATCCTTGTACGAGGTTGGACTGGCCGAAATCAGCTACCCGAGAACTTGGAATAACGTGAAACAAGAATGCGCGTTCATAATTCAGGATACAACTTACGATGGCGATGTCGGAACAAACCTCAGGAACCAAGAAGGGGAGTATAAGAGTGTCGCAGTAGACGCTTATCGAGAGACGCGTGACATAACCATATTTATCCCTCCTGGGTATTACGGTTCGGCGGAAGAATTATTGGAAATAATGTCAACCGACGATGATGGTCAAAAAATAAACTCTAGGGTTGAGTTTCATTACAACAAACCAAACCGACGAGTTGTAGTCGAATTAAAGGGAGCAAACCGAGTTCGTATCCCCCACGAAGTCGCCATTATATTAGGTTTCACTAGAAACCCCGGCGAAGACGTCACCGTGGATAAGTCTATGACCGCGCCATTCAGCTGCGACATGGATGCTGGGTTACACTCTATATTCGTATACTCCGATATAATTCAATGTCGATCGGTCGGAGACTCTGATGTTCCTCTTTTACGAATTATAAGTATAAATGGAAAGGATGGAGACACGGTCGAGAAGGAGTTTTCCAGACCGCATTATATGCCTATAGCGAACAACCAATTTCAAACCATCGAAATAAATATTATGAGCGAGATGGGCGTACCGGTACATTTCGAACGAGGGAAAGTTCACGTCACTCTTCACTTTAGACCCAGGAGACCCTGGACTCTGTTATAAAAGCGTCATGAACATTATTAAACCCCTCACTTTCCACACGTTTGTCGGGGTTGCAACATGTCGCCGTATAACTCGGGACACCTCTCCGTAGGAGATTATCAAAACTATTATCTGAATCAAATTGGACATGGGTCACTTCCCGTATACCGCGGTGTGGCCGTTCAAAGAGGTTACGGTCTCGGAAATATATTAGCCTCGGCATTTCGATCCGCCATGCCCATTCTAAAAAGGGGTGCGAAATTTCTCGGACGAAAAGCTTTAAATACGGGTGCAAAAATTGCGACAGACCTCACGGAGGGTGTATCGTTTAAAGAGGCATTAAAAACAAGAGGAAACGAAGCGGGCAAGGAAACGTTGAGAAAGGCGGCCGAAACAGTAACGGGATTAGCCGGAAACGGTCGTAAAAGGAAGAGTACGACTTCGCGTATCGTCAGTTCAGTTCGAACCAGGAAGAAGAGAAGGTCGTACCCGTTGCAGCCCGATATATTTTCATAATGTCTCTGGCGCATCCAAGCTCTCAAAGCAGCATCAGCTCGGAATTGGATTTATTCCACGTACCCTACACCCAAACCGGAATATTAGGGAGTCAGTGGGTAGAGTATAACCCAACGTCCAACGTTAATGAAAATCAGGCAATCATATTCTCCATTACTGGAAACTCGGAAACATACATCGATTTGAAGAACACTCTCATTCAAGTACAAGTCAAAGTGGTAAAACCCGACGGAACACTACCCAAGGCCGAAGTTCGCGATGCGTCAAATACCGTAGTAACGGCCGCTGATAAAATTGGACCAGAAAATCTATTTCTAAGTAGCCTTTTTAGCGAAGTCCACGCGTCGTTGGGCGATAGATCGGTTACATCGTGCCCTCAACAATACCCATTCAAGAGTATGATTCAAACGCAGTTGACTTTCGGAGGACCCGCCAAAGAGAGTTTTTTGACGGGGGCGCTCTTCTACAAGAATTCATCGGGAAAATTCGACGATTATTTTGAAAATGAAGGGTTCGAGAAGCGTGCAAAATTCGCCCAAGAAGGTGTTATCGTTTTAATCGGCATAGTACACGTGGATATTTGTCAACAAAACCGCTTTATACCAAACTTGATCGACCTTAATTTCAAGTTTATCAAAAGTCCCAACGAATTCTGTTTACACACGGATGGAACAAAGTGTAAGGTTGTATTCTCGCACGCGTCAATGTTCGTCAGAAGAGTCAGATTAACACCCGAGATTATGATATCCCACGCCAAAACCCTGGAAATGGCCACGATGAAATACCCAGTTACTCGTACCGAGTGTAATTCATTTTCAATATCTCAAGGAAATAAAATAGCCGTGAAAGACAATTTATTTAGCGGACAATTACCGAATAAAGTAGTGATTGGCTTTGTCGATCAAAACGCGTTTTTGGGTGATTACAAAATGTCGCCTTTCAATTTTAAAAACTATGCGGTATCTCAAATCGCTTTGTACGTTGACGGGGTTAGCGTGCCGCATAAACCGCTGAACCCAAACTTCAAGGATAACCTATACATGCGATCGTATACTAATCTATTCCTCCAAACTGGACAATGGAATATCGACGAGGGAAACTTTATCGGGCGAGATGAATTCGCCAATGGAAACGCTCTATTCGTCTTCGACCTAACTCCCGATCTCAACGGTAGTTCCGGTGAAAGTTTCAACCTTATAAAGAATGGGAGTGTGCGATTGGAATTAATTTTCGGGGAATCACTGCCGTCTACGGTTAGCGTGATTTACTATTCAGAGTTTCAATCCCTGATTGAAATTGATAAAAACAGAGCCGTTTTATTCGACCAAAGTTCGTAAGAACCGCGCCAGGGGGCCAGCCCAAGCTCGCGAGTCGAGTACATATTTGAAATCGCGCGCGCGAGTCACGTACATTTGAATACGCGCGCGTCGCGAAACGCGTTCAAAATGGACACTCAACAACTTGAACGAATATTAAGACGTGATCGCTACACCAAGAATCTGTTTAGAGGGATATTCCCAGCGGATAAACTCCCAAAGACCGTTACAACGTTTCCCTCATTATTCATCGTGAATACGGATACGTCGAGAGGTCGCGGAGAACATTGGACAACGATCTACATTTCGAGGAAAAAGAACACGGAATTTTTTGAAAGTTACGGCAACCCACCTGATGTGTTTAAATTTAACGATTTCGTGGAACGAAACAGCCTAACTGTGACGTACAATTCGCGTCAATTACAAGGAGAATCTAGTATAACCTGCGGTGGATATTGCGTCTATTTTTTCCCTCTATCGATGTCGAGGAATTAAAATGTATAAAATAATAGAGAGATTCTCTACAAACAAAAATGTAAACGATCGTATGATTGTAGAATATATGTATAAGAATTACTCAATAAATTTGTCTTAAAATTTTTTATTTTGTATCTTTATGACCATGGGCGAGTGTAGAAACACCGTCATCTAAAATGAACCTCTTGTCGTCGCAAGGGTTAAGACATAGTTTATTCTGTCTCACCGTTGTTAAAACATGTTTTTTGCTCACGATTCGAGTCATTTCAGCTACAGTCAACTCGCGATTAAACAAGCAGTCGCGGTATTGTTCGTGGCGAACATTCTTCTTGACCACACGCTTGCATACACCTTTACAAGTCTTCTTCTCGCCCTTTGCAGATAATATACTATACATTTTGGGTCTTAGACCACAAAACTGTTCGATCGGTGTACCATCTAGCTCGTCTTTGAATTTTCCAAGTTTTTTCTTGTTCGCTTCACTAAAAAGCGGGTGATCGCGAGGGTAGCCAGAAAAATCGTACATGTCCGCTTGGGCGGCGAAATCGGCGTATAGGTCGGGGGTTTCGATGCAGTACGTGAGACTGTCTGTAATTATAAGATGGATTAGTTTAAAATCGGGTAAACACCTTAAAAACCTCGTACCTGTATCGGTGAAAAGTAATTTCGCCCTCTCCCCATATCGTCTCTGGATTACATCGTAATGAAATTGGTACATCAGAAGTTTTGATAAGTCCAGAATAACGAACCCCGTGTAGATGGGGCGGTTTAGGACCAACTTCTTTTTCGTCATGTGAATACCGACCAATTGATTGTGAAAGATGGTAAACTTCTCAAAGGCGGGAGATGAGGCCTTTTTAACCGCTTTCTCTGGTGTTGTAACTAGTTTGAAATCCTGACGATTTCTCAAGTTTTCCATAGTTTTACCTGAAAAATTATTTTCATTTTTATTTTTTTAATTTTGTAAATTAAGTTAATTACGTACCAAAGACGGCATTGTTCATTAATTTATATAGATCTTTCTCGAAATCGTCTGTTGCTAGTTTTTTTTCTCCGTATTGAAGTTAATATATTCCTTCAACCAGGCACCCTGTTCGAACTTCAAAATCCGATGAATCTTGGTGATTTTTAACCCCTTTGATACGTAATACTTCAAGTTACGGTAGTGAACGACGTATCGTTCCTTATTGAAAAGGTTGGGGACTAGTTTTGGTAGCGATTCCTTGATTTTTATGTTGAGCGAGGTCATCTGGTCCTTTGAATATTCGGAGAGCATCTCGGGTTTGATTGTCATTGATTCTGGTGCCAATGGGTAAGAATTATGATCGTTGTGCAAGTCCTCCGGGTATTCGAGGTCCGCCTCAACTATGAAACCTTCTGGTGAGGTGTCGGAACAACGTAGAATTTCGGTTTCAGAGTTCGGGATTGGTTCAATCCATCGGAAGTTCTTCACCGGTAGGGCGTCGCACATGACAGTACCGTACAAGTTGTTACAATCTATGAATGCTAGTTATTAGTTTGTTTCACTGATTTTAATCTAAAATTTCTTACCTAGGTAGCAGATGTAACTACTAGGCTTCGATTCGTCATGTGATTCTAGATATTTGTTGTTGGCTGCGGCAAAACGATGACTTATCATCGAGACACCTCCCCTAATCCCCTTTTCGATGAATAGGTGCATATCCTCATCCAAAAGAAGGTCTAAGCGTACCTTCGTTTTACAAAGGGCGGCGCTCCATGCAAAACCTGGTAGGGTATAAGCATGGGCTGGATCGAGCCGATAGGATGTCATACACATTTTGCGGAAATTGTGGAACACATCGGCTAGAAGGAGTGTGTCAGACAACACGTACAGATCGTGATACCCTCCCAGATTTTGTATGTTAAAAGATTGCCACACGTTTTGAGCGTGGGCGTAATCTTCCTGGGCCAAGGGTTCGTCCGTGAGGTCGTTGTGGAAGCACTCAATTTGTGGTAGTTGCCTCTCGTCAAAGCGCTTCTCCGAATCCATGTAGGTGTACGGGTAAACACCCTTCCTAAGAAGTAACTTGACCTCGTCTGGGTTGAATACAGAGTTCAACAATGGGAATTTCGCCGGTCCACCTTTCGACACATTCGAAACAGGTGTCTCGAGGGACGCCGGTAAGAACCGAATACTATCCACAAAACGTAAATTCCCTAGTGTGAATGAAATGTACGTTTCACTGTTGGACGCGATACAGTCAATCTTCTTGTTTCTTATCAGGGCGATTTGCTGCATGATAAGGTGGGCGTCGTATCTGTTGGCGTTATGTAATTAGCATAAAGTTATAATTATAGATTATGGTTAATTACCTGCTCAAGTTATGCATCACGACTGGGATGAATTTAGGTGCTTTTAACTTCAGATTACATTTCTGACATGCGCACCCCCTATATGCTCCGGTGTAGTGGTCGTGGTCACGTGTTTTGACCATCTTTCCAATGAATGGTTCCTCGCAAACGTAGCAGCGCGTTGAAGTTTGGAATGCGATTTCTTCATCCACAGAAAGTTGCATGGGAATATTTTCCTTCAACATTTCGGCGATATCATCGGCTTCACCCAAAAGCATTTTCAGAAATTTCAAAGCCCCATCTCCCCCTCTGTACGTCTCATGCTTGACGAGATTTCCTGCGAATAATCAAATATGTTAGATAATAGGACACGTGATTCACGGTTTTGAACTCACCAGTTGGACCGACAATAGCGTATGAAAACCCACACGCTACATGTAGCGCTAATGTCGTAGTTGACGACAGTGACGAGTCCGGCAGACAAGTTGAGACTTTTGGTAGAAGAGATTCGAAATCAGCAACGATGATATATGGAACCTGTTTATGTAACAAATATTATGATATATCCCACGTTAAAATAAAACATATCTCGTATATTACCATTTGATTCCATCCAAAGTTTTCGAATTTTAAAACTGGTTTATCGTGAGGCATGATAACGCGTTGTGGATCGTGCACATTACACTCTCGCACATGGTTATTGTGTACTTGTTCCGTGCTGCTTCTCTTCAAGCAATACCGACAATAATAGGCTGTTCCTTTGTGTTTCGTGAAGTCGCTTAGAAGGCGACTAAGGTGTCGGATCAATACATAATGTTTTGATCCACCGTTTGAAACCAAAAGCAAATCAATTTGCCGCGCTTCAGGAACTTTCTTCTCACTCACATACCGGGGAAAATAACCCTTTTCATACGCGAAAATATTGATGGAGAGGTTATTCTTTTCCTCGAAGGTCTTAAGTTTATATGAGTCCAACTCGAAGGGGAATGTAATGCCGGACACGTTCAGCTCATTCTCATATGGTCTATAATGAGTGATTCGACTAGGTGTATTCATCGCCGGGTGTAGTTTTGTCAAAATTGACCACAAGAAACACTTGTTGTCGAGTGGGTCCTCCGGGTTAACGTTCACTGTCGCTTTTTTGTTTTCAATTACGGGTGGTAATTGAAAATAGGTTCCACCAACAATGGGTAGATATTGGATGATGTTGATTTGGACGTATAGAATACGGTCCAAAACCCAGCCACTCCCCATCGATTCGAAATTGTTCATACTTTCAGCTATTTTCTCCCGACTTAAGTCTTGCTGTCGGGGAATAACTTCCGGTGTTAGCGTTGCGTGTGTGAACCCGCGGAAGTATGGACTAGTTTCGACGTCTGTACCCGTATTCCCGAGTTCCCGCGTGTATCGCGCACGCACCACCATGTACCATTTTATTCCTCTTTTTTCCGAGAGTTTGTTTCTGAGGTACGTTTCCAGTTTATCACGGTGTTCATTTAAGAACAATACGGGATCTGTAACCCCTTCCGGCGCGGTAAGTCGAGCTGAAAAAATCGCGTCCTCGAGCGCGTTAATTTCCTCGATTTCTGGTTCAGGTGGGTTAACCGCGTTTTGTTGAACCTCCCAATTGTCCATGAATTCATCTATTCCCACGTCATCTTGAGACGAGAGTTCATCCTTTTGTTCATCCTCCCATTTCTCCATAAAAGTGTTAAGTCCCTCGTCATCTTGTGAGAGAAGGTTATCCGGATCTAAACATACATTTAATGTAAAATTTTCAACTGGAGAGGGTAGGGTTTCCGAATCAAGTCGTATTTTTCATCTAAATTAAATATAAACTTACCATTTTCCACTCGACGCTTTTTCGGTATTCCCACCAACGTGGGTGAAGCGGCCCTCTTTACGGGAGAATTTGGCGGGGTAATACGGTGCGACGGTCCGGGTTGTGGTGACGCTTCCCGCGGAGGGTTTAAGTTTACCCCGGGCTCATCGTGGTTAAAATGCCGTTGGTGTCGAGTCAGCGCATCGCGACGCGTAAATACTTTACCGCAGAAGTTACAATTAAATTTCACATTACCGTGTTTACTACGAGTGTGTCGGTCTAGGCTCCGTTTACAGTTGAAGGAAGCTGTACATTTCTCGCAGGGGAACATCTTGAAGAGTGATCTATTCACTCGTGTAACCCCGTTTTATTCTAGTTGGCTTATCTTTGTATGATTTCCCCGGGTTTCGTTGACTTGGCGCCGAGTTTGTGGTATTTTCCCACCAGCTCCGCGCGTAGATTGTATTTCCCACTACACGTCAAACCCCACGTGACTTTTTAAACTTTATAAGTATGTGTACACTCCAACCCCGAATGTGTCTAATCAAAATACCAATATTATATCAGATCTTAGAATTCTTTTTATTTCAAACAACAATAAGTGAATTTTTATTTATTTTCAATCTATTTGTGAATATACATCATCTTGGTGTTTATACACCCATTCAGAGTAAAGTATACATTTAGATAGGGCACATACATATTTCCCATTTTTAAAAATTGTCTTATGACCCACCAAACATGTGATCATGGGTCCATCCTCGTCGATATCGGATGCTTTGGGACACCCCACACCATTTAAGTCAATAACGTCTCGGTGAATTATATTTAAGAGAAAAAAACACTTTTCTTCGCCTTTACAAAACACCCTTTCGTATCCTTGGACGACTTGAGATAAACACACCTCCAGTTTGTTGTATGACGTAACTCCATGACTCCAGGGGAGACCGTGTAAATTGTGGCAAATCCATCGGTTTTGTTGCTTGGCCTCCTGCGAGAGTTCCTGATCCGAGTACGGTGGTTCAAAGGACCATGATGCTACCCTCGGCGTTAGTTCGACCGTTGTTGCAGCCGTTTCCTTTACAATTTTTTCCCGTCCACCCACCGTTGATCGACCTTCCAAGAATTCAAAGTCAACGACGATTGAGTTTTTAAACCTAGGATGAGCATATGGGTTATTACTATTCCGGGGTGATGAAATGTAATTGTGTTGTTAAGTACTAACATGGTACTTGTTGGTCTCCTTCCTCGTCCTTTCTACGAACTTTGAGGCTGGAATAATTTTCTACTTTGCCTGGTCTGGCTATTTATAGTGCCATTATATTCTACGTCATTATAGCTTTAACTTGGGGGTGAGTAATGGGTTTTCTGGGGCGCCACATGTTACAACCTGGGTAGAGAATATTTTCCCGTGGCACCCTTTCCGGGGTTTTACCCCCCACAATAGGTTTCACACATTGGGATTTCCCTCACTCGGGGGATGTTTCATTCGCCATTTTATTAATACGGGGGCAATTAATGGCTCGAATTTTAATCTAATTAACATATTGAAGAGTCGTTTATTTCTTGCATCATAATTGACCCTATCTTCATATGGTATTATATGCACTATGCACCCTGAGAAGCGAACGCGTTTCATTTCAAATAGAGTGTTATCAACCTTTGTCTATATTGAATTTTATGGTATATAACATACCACTACTGTATTGATTTAATTTTCTCCGAGATATCTTATCAGCATTAAGAAATTCAATTTTAAACTACACTAGAATTGAACTGATTTGAATTCCCAGTTTTTATTTTTCTTATCCCTTATCTTATCTTAGTGTTTGTGATTAAATTAAACTTCTCGAAAGTTCCAGCGTCACTGGCGCCATCTGCTTCCCCCTCGCACCGCTCGCACCACTCTGCACCACCCGCCACTTGCACCACCCCTGCCTTCCACAGTGCTTGGGCTGGGAGACTCATATGAACCCTACTAAGGTTTAGTTTTATATTGCCTAACTTTACCTTTAATTGCTCTGGCAACAACGCCAGCTGTTAGTGTGCTTAGCGACGCGTTGACTGTTATATTTTATCATATTCACGCAAATCGAAATCCAAATAATAGTTATTTGTATTATATCCTCACCAGGCACTTCAGAAAATCAATGGGCGTAATTATTTTGTTTACAGTTTGAAATGGTTGTGCAAGTGGTTCTATATGCTTTGGCAAGCGAAAGCAATTAAAATATAGCAAGAACGTTGGTCGGTAATTATTGTGATCGGAACATAGTGATTGTAAATTTATGCACCTGTAGTAAAATCAGATGAGACTAGAAGTGAAGGGTTCTAGCATTGGTAATAGATCCTGGCATTAGTGAACAAATTTGAGGATTTTACGCCGCTTCAATCGCGCCTACGCTAGAGAGAAAAAATTGGTCGAGTTCAAAAAAAATTTCTTACCCTCTTCCCCTCAACCTAAAGCGGCGAAACGCGGATGCGGGTGCTTGAATCTAGTTCGGCCGTCTACCACCGCGAGCGTCTCACGTTTTGAAGGGAAAATTCTAGAGGGGCAACCGTTGGTGTGTTATCAAGAATATTCACTTTCGACGGGTGAAGAATTTGATTATCTCAGTACTTCTAGTCTCATCTCACTTCTGATAATATCAATCTATTTAAAATCAGGAATGCCTGTATTTTTAAAGAAGCAAGAATGAAAATAACACCCAAGTCAGTGTAAAATTAAAGCGCTATCTTACGTTTAAAGTATTAACCATCCTTTAGAATAACAAACAAACAGAGTTTTATTATAAAGCATGGGGCAAATTATTTGTTTTAGAGGTGAAATATCGGCTTATTAGTGATCCTAAAGACGACGCTCTTCGCTTGATTATTAACCTTGGTATTCGACATTTACAAAATCAGCCAGAGATACAAAAAATATGCCGTAATTTATTTATTAATATGGATAATATATTTATTATACATGTACCGTTTAATCGTTTATATAGTATTTTTAAATTAGCATGGTACGTGATTTATTTGATAGTATGGCTAATTCGGGTTGTCAAGTGTTATTCATCGAGTTAAAAGTATTTTGATATAATTCTATGATTACAATTAAAACAACACAAATTTCCAGAAATAACTTTAATGAATACTTCATCGACACTTAATTTAAATACTGGATTATAATCACTAGACACTGAAAAACAATTTCGAAACGAAAATTTGCAAGTGTGGTATATTAACTAGCGACTGAAAAATGTTTTATTTGTTCGGTTACAATTCTAACAGCGTTAAATTTTTATTTGAATTTAAGGAAATAAATTCTGTGAGGATTAATGTAATCGAAATAAGAATGTTCTAAAGCCGTAGTAAGTGTTAAAAGCACTGACTCGTAGTTTATATTCGACTTATGGTAATGGTGAATTTTAATGAATTTCTTGAGAAAATTTGGGTTTTAGCTGATCAAGGATTAATTACTATTAGTTTAGAATATATGAAAAAAATTCGATAAAAAGTAAATCGTTCATTTCAGACTGTGATTATCACTGTTAGGTGTAAACCAACGAGATTATAGTCTTGTGTTTGACCACCACGGAACATCACACACAGATGGAACATCCGTTGTGTACATACATCCAAAGACGTTTGACGCGGCTTCAAACATAAGGACTTTAGTGGACTGGTAACTTTGAAGCCGTATATAATGTCTTTTCATCCACATGTCCGATGTTCCCTATATTCAGCAAACAATTCTTTTGAAAAGGGGCTATGAGATCGACGGAAATGCGAGGTGTATATTACAAAGAAATATTGCATAGGCCTAGAGTGTGTTCTATTGGTGAACGTCGCGGCTTGATTCACATAACAGCTTCACCACGTGACTTTGCTAGGGAAGGATCTCAAAAGAGACTCTCTTTGCTTTCGAAAACTTTTTAGGCTGACTACTCTTGCAAACTGCTTCAAGACCCAGTACTAAAACCGACACAAAAAGTAGCTGGCCATAGAACGTAAACCCTTCTTTGAAGTGCTTCAGAGATAAATAATGCCAAGAAATTTCATCTTCCGCGTATTCCCTTTGGCATTGTTCTGTTGTCCAAATATTGAATTGCAATTGGCGAAATATAATTCCACTCTCGTACAAAGCTTGTATCCTTTGAGAAAAAAATTGCGTTACAATTTTTAGAGTTAGACTAGGCGATTAAAATTTCACGACGTACGTTTTCTTAAACACTGTTTTGAAGTACGGATTACATCCTTTTCTGATGGGAAACGCGACAAAGTTGTTGAAAGAGGGCTCACGTGATAAATGAATTTGATTCTCAAATATTTTGCATATATCGAGAAATCGAATTCCCTCTTTTATTACATCTTTCGGGGCAAAAGTAAAGAGTTTGTTATTCGCCAAATCGTTGAACTTTTCGTCAATATCAAATTCGTCCACTGCCAACACCATATCGTGCTTGTGTATTTGATCTAGTATTTTTCGTGTAACTGATCCACTTTGAGAATTCTCGAAATGACCAGGAAACCGCTTGTAAAATGGGGTAAAATTTACAACGCTATGTAATGCTTTATAGCGCGAACGTATTCACTAACATGAATAACTAAGAGGCTTACGATTAGGTCGCCTCTTACCTAAGACCATGGCATTAAACACAGATGATCTGGAATGGTAAGCTAAAATTCCCGTTCTTCTAAAGGCATCACCTGTCGTCGCCCCTAGCCGGAGGGTCCCGAAACTTTTCGACTGATAGTTCATGTTATGGCTCTGGTTTGAGTCGAAAAACTTTCAATATTGGTCGTGGCGTGGCGTTAGAGAGGAGCTTCCATTTCTCCATTCCAGTCCATTTGTGTTTAATCAAGGATGATGGCGGGGGGGGGGAGGATCCGAAATCTGAGAGTAATAGGGGCGCTGACTGTGGAACAGTTCAGTCCCGGTGGGACGGTTGAAATGGGGGAGGAATACTCGGGAAAATGACGGCCTGTCGTCGTGATTCGTCTGAGGTAGACCACCCGCCATTTTCCAGGTATCCCTCTCCCATTTAAAGCGTCGCACAGTTAGTGCGATTATTTCGTGCAGATTTCGCATCCTCCACGCATCATACTTCGTTTAATAGTCTTAACTCTTACCATAGCCAACTCGATCACACGCATCATGACGCAAGCATACAGCGCAGCGTCCGTGAGCGCGGATCGAGTAGGCTATGCTCTTACACGGCGATAGGAGGAGCCTATTTAGTGGTAGCAATTAGCAAAGTGGTCTACTCGGTAATGCTAGTCATAATTATTCTAGTTTGAAATAAAATAATGTTCATAGTGTATACAAACCAGAAAATATTTGTGGGCAAAACTGTGTTTAATTATTACAATTGGTAGATCAGGATAGAGCTCGGCATTTTCGATCAATTATCCACTTTATTTTATCTTTATCCATACCCGAAAATTATCCACAGAACTTACATGTTAAATCGTATTATAATCCACAAATTTGTTTATAAATAATCGGTTATCCACCAATTTGTGGATAATTGATCGAAAATGCCGAGCTCTAGATCAGGATATTTTAACATATCCTCCAGCGTCTCAATATATTCGTGTTTGGGTTGAAGGGTTAGCTTTGAAAGTATGCTGCCGGAAACGCATTGCGTGACGATGAAGCAGGATATGAACCAAGAACCTAGTGCGATCCTAAGGCCAATGTATTTAGAAAGAAAGTTCGCGGCTAAAAAAATGCATTGCAATTTAGAGAATGTTGATCTTCGATTTACTATATCGTGTTAATTTTACCTTGATTGAGACATATTGCCACACTTGAATACAAATTTTCAAAGAATAGGTCTTTTACTTTTAAAATTGTATTTCTTTTACGGAAGCGCGAGTGTCGAACTTATATTATTGACCATATTAATGAGAAGCCAATAACTGAGAGTCCAAACATCGACCATTTTTTTTTTAATTACTTTCTTTTACTTCCGACTTGTATAATGCATAAGTATGGACGGTATTGCTATAGATCATTTCGGAACTTACATACAGAGAAAAGAACACACAGGGGTGAGGCCGCCATTGGGGTATTCTCCCTGGCGCCGAGAAGCGACGGCAGACACGCGGGAGACTACCCGACTAGCCCTGCCTCTAGTGGGGCTTCTTTTCGAAAAGGAAAATACATCAATGATTCAATGGTGGTCTCGCCCCTATGTGTCGATTTCTCCGTATGTAGTTTTCGAAATGGTCAAGATTGCGGTTTTTTATGGGCATAGTCCATGGGAGCCAGAAATAAGTGACGTGCTGGGCCTTCCTCGTTAAATCTTCGAGGATTGAAGTTTGATTCTGGAGTAGCATAGTTTGGGGTCATCTGTAGCTGTTTAAACGTCCCAGAATACTTTTCGTGGTAGGGCATCAGTGAGTACTATCAAGTCTTCGTGAAAATATTTTGTTTTAACTGTGAAGTCACGTGTAAATATAAGTTCTTGATACTATAACCAGGTCGCAACTAAAGCTTATCAACCAAAAACTATAGCACTATAGTTAAATCTTAAGTATATCTTTGCCACTCTATAATCAAACTTACCACCTCCAAAGCTAAATTTTTTTCTAATCCAACCTTTGTATACTGTGATTTTCTTCTTTGGTCGACATTTTATGGAAATTCCCTTTCGTGCCCCAAAAAACTAATTACTGGGGAAACATGGTTTTGAGTACAATGTTTATTAAAATTATAACCACGTTGTTTTTCTCATATTCTGTATTTAATTACAATGTTATTTACTGTGGTGTTCTTTTATTGTTATTGATCGGTTTTATACAAGATTTCTATACCAGGAGGGAACAGTGACATGCGAAGAAAAAGTTTGTCACTCTCGTGGTTTTCAATGGCGAACGTAAATAAGCTGTAGGCAAACTGCAAATCGCGCTATAAAACGTAAAATTAATATGACCTGAAATAATCAGTGAAATGCTGGAAATATTCTGGGAAACTCGCACGAAATAGTCTGGTAACCTTGCAAGAAATAGCCTGGGAAACTTGCAGGAAATAGTTTGGGAAACTTGCATGAAATAGCCTGGGAAACTCGCAGGAAACTGTCTGGGAAACTCGCGGAAAATTGTCTGGGAAAACTTTGAGAAAATCTGGGAAATTAAATCTGTATATTTTGGTGCAATCCTGAGTAAATTTAAAAGATATAAAATTGAATTAAATGTGATCCAGGTGTTTATTTAAAAATTTCAAAACCAACGAGGCTATATAACCTTAAAAAGAATATTTTCAATAGTTGGGATTATTGGCCGTAAATACGATAATTAAAGCAGCCCTAATCTTGGGAATAACACAGGGCTGATTAGGTTTTAAAACATGAAAAAAAATCTGTATAAAAGGATTCGGTCTTTTGGAAAGCATTCGATCAGCACAAAGGTACCATCGTTTTAGTTACTCAAAGATTTTAACTTATTTTCCAGTTTAAACCGTAGTTTCATATGCTAAACCTTAAATATTTTAGAGAAGCTAAGTTTTGATGTACACATCATATACTAATTTCAGAGCAAGACTATGTGTGTGTGACGCATCCTTAATAAACGTTGAAAACATCTATATCTATATAAGTCAAGGTCCTTAATGACTGACTGACTGATAACCAACTCCAGTCTAACGTATAAGGCTGAAATTTTACCTAAATCCTCGAATGGTTTGAATCTATCACATTTTACGTTAAGACTGACAACGTAGGAACAGTTGTAAAATTATGTACCAAGAAAATGAAGAATATTTGAGGAAGTAGAAAAAGATATAACTTACGTCCGTAGCGCAATATGTTAAAGATGGCAAAGTGGTCATGATTGACATCTATGATTTATTTCAAGTCGTACAAATAGAATTAGATGATTTTTCAGAACGAGCGCGTCACTCGACCTCCGAAATTAAGAGTTGATCGCTGTCTGCGTCGTTAAACCTAGCATATTCCCTTCCATTGTTTGTTGATTTTTATGGAAATTCAATTTCGTGCCAAGCCTAGAGCTCGGCATTTTCGATCAATTATCCACAAATTGGTGGATAACCGATTATTTATAAACAAATTTGTGGATTATAATACGATTTAACATGTAAGTTCTGTGGATAATTTTCGGGTATGGATAAAGATAAAATAAAGTGGATAATTGATCGAAAATGCCGAGCTCTAGCCAAGCCGACTAATTACTGTGGAAACATGGTTTTAGGTACAATGTTTATTGCAAATATAATTACGTTGTTTTTCTCATATTCTATGTTTAATTACATTGTTATTTACTGTGGTGTTTTTTATTGTTATTGATCGGTTAAATACAACATTTTTATACCAGGAGTCAACAGTAACATATGAAGAAAAAGTAACATATGAAGAAAAAGTAACATATGAAGAAAAAGTGTGTCACTCTCGTGGTTTTTAATAGCGAACGTAAATAAGCCGTTGGTAAACTAAAATATGTGCCTTAGAACATAACTCGAAAAACGGATATATTAATAGTATATTTTTTATATGCTGTTAAAATTGAAAGCTTTTGACCTCAAATGATTACTGAAAAAACACAGGAAATAATCAGGGAAACTGGCGGGAAATAGTCAGGGAAATTGGCAGGAAATAGTCAGGGAAATTGGCAGGAAATAATCAGGGAAATTGGCAGGAAATAGTCAGGGAAACTGGCAGGAAATAGTCAGGGAAACTGGCAGGAAATATATAGTCTGGGAAACTGGCAGGAAATATATAGTCTGGGAAACTGGCAGGAAATATATAGTCTGGGAAACTCGCAGGAAATAGTCAGGGAAATTGGCGGGAAATAGTCAGGGAAATTGGCAGGAAATAGTCTGGGAAACTGGCAGGAAATAGTCTGGGAAACTGGCAGGAAATAGTCTGGGAAACTGGCAGGAAATAGTCTGGGAAACTGGCAGGAAATAGTCTGGGAAACTGGCAGGAAATAGTCTGGGAAACTGGCAGGAAATAGTCTGGGAAACTGGCAGGAAATAGTCTGGGAAACTTGCAGGAAATAGTCTGAGAAACTGGCAGGAAATCGTCTGGGAAACTCGCCGGAAATAGTCTGGGAAACTCGCCGGAAATAGTCTGGGAAACTGGCAGGAAATAGTCTGGGAAACTGGCAGGAAATATTCTGGGAAACTGGCAGGAAATAGTCTGGGAAACTGGCAGGAAATAGTCTGAGAAACTGGCAGGAAATAGTCTGGGAAACTGGCAGGAAATAGTCTGGGAAACTGGCAGGAAATAGTCTGGGAAACTGGCAGGAAATAGTCTGGGAAACTCGCAGGAAATAGTCTGGGAAACTCGCAGGAAATAGTCTGGGAAACTCGCAGGAAATAGTCAGGGAAACTCGCAGGAAATAGTCAGGGAAACTCGAAGGAAATATATAGTCTGGGAAACTCGCAGGAAATATATAGAACGCTTAGCTGTTTATGTTCAACTGCCATAGTTGGAGGCTTTGAGAAAGCGGGCTACGAGCCTCTCATTCTAAATGGTCATTTAAGATTAAAATGCAAGAAAGGAACTATTTTTATAACTTTCGCTATTGTACCATTTTGCATGGCTGAAGGTCGAAACATAAGAAAATAATATTTAGTAGTGTTCCATAATGTGACATTTTTTACCGAAAGTTTGTTGAAGATATGTATTATTATGGTATATCGATATTTTCTCGACGATATATCACCGTATCGATAACTTTTAAATTTTAACTCCACTGGACATATACGTCGTTCAGATATATTTGGTACTTTCCATGGGATATCTGACGCCACAGATCAGAACCACACTAGTTTTATCGACTTTTTGTATTCTAAATCAATTATCGATTTGTCTTTTCAATATTTTTTAAAATTTCGATATTTCTACCCGATATTAACTTCCTTAATGACAAGAGCGTAAATTATACATCAAATATATCTCTGTATATCATTTGCTCTAAGGATTTGATAGTCCCATATAGAATATGTAACATTTCACTTAAATACCTTTACGGCGAAACTTTCGGTGACTTATAGAATAAATTCTATACTTATGGTGGCCGTATTGTCAATACTAACTGACAGACCAAACAAAATATTGTAGACTCGAGAGTTTGTAAACAAGAAAAAACAATGAAAGTTTTTACGATTATTCTCATTGCCACGAGATATTTACTCTTTACTATGTTATAATAATGGAAGGTTGTTGATTATATTATCAAGAGTAGATAAATTACTGGTTGTCTTAATCGCTAGCCATATAACGTCGAGTCAATATAAATTATATATAACTTGAAAATGAATCCAGTTTAGACTGAAATTATAATATTTTTGTTAAATATAAACTTTTTGCTTGTTTCCAGATTCCCAAAAATGCCTTAAATGAACTTATATAATTTTTTGAGGTAAAATTGGTAATTTGCGCCTTAGGGATATAACCATACTGATTTTATCTTTATAATGTGTTGATATATTATATTTATTTAATATATCAGGAATAGATTTAAATTTAAATGTAGGAATGGAGAGCAGAATAATCTGGGCACGCGTCAAAGTCCCGGACCCCTTCCACAAGACGGAGGGGTGTGAAAGAAGCGACAGATGTAAAAAGGAATTACGTATTTTTCGCCGTTCCCGTCAGCAACGTCATCAAAACGTAGTTGAAGTGAGCCAATAAGATAATTTAAACGTTTCGTTACGTGTTGGAGGGAGAGGATCTGTACTGGACTATGAGTCGGACTGAAGTAAATACTAACCGTTCTCGGTTCCTACTTCTAAAATTAAATCTATCCCTGTACATATATATTTTAATGAGTTCATTTCAACAATTAATTGCAGTATAAACTGAATTACCCTCTCGTAAGTTTTAATGTTGGCGCAGTAACAAAGGGACACATTGATATCGTAAGCTGTAATCTTTGGGTATTCATCATGTTTTCCAGAACATTTTCTTTTCTATATTTTCCAAGCCTCGCGTTTTACGATAGTTGTTTGCTTAACCTTTCTTCCTACAACAAACTCGAATATAAACACGAACATAATTAAAAATTCAGACAGAGACAAAAAGAAGAGTCCCATTCGAAACTGCTTTAGAGAAAGAGGTTCAACGAGGCTTTTGAGTAATTTGTGTTCTTCCAAGCAAATACGCGTCTTCCACACGTTAAACCTTTGGTCGTGGTATAGCAAGTGACCCTCAAACATGGCTTGTGATCTGAATGAAACGTTATTTTGTAAGAAGGGTCTGAAGTAAAATATTTCGTTGTTGTGGGGAAACCGGTTTTACAAATACAGAGCAACTCTTATTTTTGATTTCAAGATGGTGAAATCATTAACATAGGTTCTAGAATAGCAAACGCGAGACATTGCAGGTAAGCACGAAGGTTCTTACGTGTTTCTAAAGACAGCAGAAATATAAGGATGGACTCCTCTCCGGATTGGAAACGCCAGTCTGGTGGTGAAAGCGGGTTCTTTTGAAAGATGTATTTGATTCTCAAACATCTCGCATAACTCGAGCATTTTAATCCCTTCCATTATAACGATCTTTGGTAGCATCGAAAATAATAAGTTGTCCGCCAAATCGTTAAAGCGTTCCACAATATTGGTTTCAGCCACAGTTTCTATCATGTTGTGTCTTAAAATCTGTTCGTGGACAGCCTTGGCAACTGGGTCTATGAAATCCTAAAAGAATATTACATATCATTTAAACAAATAACAATGCCGAATGTGCAACAGTATATGAATTCATCTATAGTTGTAATGTAAAATCAATTATATCTCATGGTTTTGGAAAGTTCATTCGCAATTTACTTTGAAGTGTTCTTCTGATGCCGAGTCTTTAGGAACGTAAATGGGCAAGTTAGGATATCTCAACATATCCTCCAGTGTTTCAATGTAAACTCTTTTCGATGGTAAGGTCAACTTTGAAAGAAGGCCTCCCGAAATGCATTGCGTCATGACGAAGCAAAAGATTACCCGTGAACAGACGGCCAATTTAAGCCCAGCGTACTCGTATAAATTTGCATTTACTCCTATAAGAAACGCAGTATTCGAATGCCTTGATAAGTAAGTAGCATCAGAAGTCAATAAGAACACCCTTCAGAAGGGGGAGGTTGCTTTGTCGCGTAGTTTGTTGAAACAGAAATAGGGTGCGATGCATTTAATTTAAAAAATTAAAAACATTTTCCTATAGAGATTTCTCAGTTGTGACGTTGTGCCTAGGTAAAACGTCACGGGTTTAGCTTTGGCAGTGGGTGGCCATGTTTGGTATCGCTTTGTTTCTATGAGGAAATAGCATGGGTGACGTCACACCAAGGAGTCTGAGATAGCTCTATATATGATAGTGTATTTTAGTAAAGTCACGCGGTTTACTAGTCCGCTACTGTGGCGCTTCAAGGTAAGAGTTCCCTAAAATTTCTATTAAAACGAGTTCGTAACAGCTTCCGAAAAAGGGGTCTCATTGACATGTGGTTTGTGCTGAATTTATACGAATATTTACCCTGATTAAAGCAAATCTTGATACTCGTAAAAACGTTTTCCAAAACGCGGCTGGGAATCGATAATTTACGGTTCCTGTTCCGAGTGAATTTAGATTTTGAATAACCAATTTGAATGACCGATAAAGCCATGGAAAAACAGAAAAGGGCAACACCGAATGCTACCCAGGTCTGTAAAAACAATTTTCACTTTTAGTGAGTGCGCATTTGAAAGACTACACCAGGTATAGATGTAATTTTAGAAGCAGGAATGGAGAACAGAGTAATCTGGGCATCACAGTTCCGGAAAGAAGAGGCGGGTCCTAGACACAGAGGTAAAAAGGAAAAACGTACATCACCCCGGCAGCAGCGTCATCTAAAAGTAGTTTAAGTGAGCCAATAAGATAATTTAAAATTTACGTTACATGTTGGAGGGAGGGGCTATATACTGGGCTATGATTCAGACTGAAGTAAATAGTAACCGTTCTCCATTCCAGCTTCTAAAATTAAATCTATACCTGACTATACAGTGGATATTTATTCGAACCTTATTTACCAAAATATCGAAAACGCCCAGAAATGAGAAGGCTGTTGAACGAACTTCAACAGCGTCCCTGGAACTAGTTATAATCCATTCGTCAACTGAGAATACATTGGTGAATTCCACATATTTAAAGTTGTCAATTTTCGGTTGAATCATAGCGAAACCAATGTCAGCTTCCTTAAATTATATTCGAATATGACTACAAAGTGGAACGTCTTAACTAAATAATCTAACTTGGTTGTACTAACCCCCCTGGTAAGTATTCCTAGCATCCCAGTGCCATATCCTTCACCATATATTCGACCGAAATCCATGTCATTCTTAGTGAGAACTCCTGTATAACTAAACAAAATTATGAAGCACCACAGATGATTTGCGTGCCAGAGCACCTAACTCATGGACAGGCAATTGAATAGGGAGGTAGGTTTGCTTAGAGCAACGCCTGAAACTAGCGTTGTGGTGACGGGTGTTGGAAGTTTTTCACCAAATTCGCGCCATTTTGTTTTTTGAGGAGTAGAAGCGAGTAGAAGCCTCCAGCCACCGATATTTAAGAGTTGAATTTCATTATTTATTTATTTTAGCTTGTCTCTAATTAAAGATTCAAAAACGATCTATCAAGTTAGTTTTTGTAAATATCACACTGGTATTGTTCATAAAGTCTGTTTAACATTAAGCCTTGGCTAAAAAATATCCCGAACCATTACAGAGGAATTTTTCTTTACGGGACATTTGGCGATAATTTGCGGTCAGTAGACGCGTGAGGGCGCGTGCTACGCATTGACATTTGATAACGCGGGTTTAACATGGCTTTGCCTGTCCATGGGTTAGGTGCAGTGTTTCCACTTTGCGGCGAAAAAGTCCGTTTTCGGCGAAAATCTAGTCTCTGCGCACCAAAATATTGAAAAGCGGCGAAAAGGCGAAAATGCGGCGAAAACCATTTAAAACGGCGAAAAAAGCGGCGAAAACTTTATTTAAATTTTTTTATGGTTCAGTTCGTTTCATCACACATTTTTTGCTCAGTTTTTATAATATCTAGTAGGCTATGGGCTCAGGGTCTGATTAGGCTCACTTAAGTGGTAGTGATTGGTGCCATTGTTTGGCGGTCTTAAATTATAAGGGACACAACAAGCGTGATCGATTTGGCTCAACTTCGCTACGCTTTGTGTTTCTCTCAAGCACAGCCAACTCCATCGCGCTATAAAAGCCCCTTCAAACTATTTTTCCTATCTAAAAGCGCGTATCAGGAATTTTCGGCTTTTTAGCTCGAAAAATAAAAGGAGTCAGCTTTTAACATGATCGTCTAAGGGAGGAACACCATTTTTTGACCCTTATTTTAAAAATTTGGTTCATATTTCTTGAAATTTAAATGAGATGTGAAAATTAAAAAGCGAAAATTTCTGATCCGGGCTTTTACATAGCGTTTGCAGCCTAACCCTATACTATAATAGAGTGGGCTGTGGTTGGACCAATAAAAAGAGAAAAAAATTACGGGATTTTTTTGCGGCGAAAATCTACTATAGATGGGGCGAAAAACAGCACTTTTGCACCTAAAATGGGCGAAAATCCTAACCTCCGAGTGGAAACACTGGTTAGGTGGTCTGAGGTTATATTTACTTCGTATTCATTTTCAATATTGTTGTTTCAATAAGAAGTTTAACTTCACCGTCGACTACCGGAGGTACCAAGCTATCGAAGAAGCCCCAAAACGGTAACTGGTCAAACGAAATTATCATGTTTTATTTTTAATGTTTTGGCGGTTGGAGCGTCACCATCAAAAATATCACTATTGCAATAACATTCGGATATTTTCTATAGTACTTACGGCTGTGGAGCAATACGTTAGAAACGGCCGTGCCTCCATTTGTGCTGTTTTTGGGTGCTTGGTTATCGGAGAGTTAGAAATTTTTGGGTCTTGGTGTTCACAGAATTCGTAGTGCAAACGTGAAAAATTTAATTCGGTACAGCTACTGGAACAGATCCAAAGTATTTTATAAAAACAATTATTCACTTTCCCCTCGCGGTTAAAACAAATTGTACCTATGCAGAGTAACACTTACGTTTGTAGCAGAATTCGTTAAAAATAGATTTACACGTTTAAACTGAACGCTACCTGCGGACGAAACTAGATCATAGATTTTGAGGTAGCTTAGATCTGTCAGTTTCTTTCGGTTTTATCAAGAATCATAAACCAAAAAAAAAATGTTTTCGAAAACCCAAGCGCAATAACTTTTGTATAATGCGAAAGCACCTGTTGTCGGCAATATTCGTATTTTTGCCTGTTTTAGTTTTTCGAAGTATAACAATGCTGGAGTTCACTTACACAATCGATTAGTCTGTAAAGGGAAAGAACCCTAGCTCCTTACGGGAAAGTCTCCGCTGAGTAGGGTTGCGTATGTTATTAAAAACAGCACAAGGTAAATAAGTATGAGAATATATTTTACGATGTCCTCGTGCTCCGCTTGCATTGGGCTGAAAATTATGTATTAAATAATTAACACCACAATGTTGCCAGGTCGTTGGTGGCCAAGAGACTGCAGAGTGAATGGCTTTCAGTTCAGTTTGAATCAGTACTTGACTAACTAGGCTAAAAAGCGGGCCTGACAACACTGCAATGAAGGTAAAGCTGAGACAATAAGGAGGAATTTCTTCAACTCCTTTAGTGAAAATTATCTCTGTATTAAACCTTCCGACTTTACTTACGAAATATGATGTACTTTATCTACATCGTTACCTCATATATTCCCAAGATAGAGGGAAATAATTAGCCTCCTTGCCAATATGGTTCTTGATAACTATATTTTTGGAATTTTCCTTTCATGTCAAGCTGACTAATTACTGGGTAAACATTGTTTTCGGCATAAGATAATGGGATATATTGCAATTATGGTTAAGTGTTTTTTTTTCTTATTACATTTTTAATTGCACTGTTTATACACTGTGGTATGTTTTTGGTATTGTTTGGTTACATACAAGATTTCTATATCATGTAAATATATACATATATTTTATTGGGGAGTGGGGATTGCTAAGGTAATCGAATCGAATCAATTGGATTTTGTATTAATCGAATAATGATCCGGTGGAAACAGAATAATTTCCGTATTATATTTTTAATTACACTGTTTATACACTGTGGCGTGTTTTTCGGTATTGTTTGGTTACATACAAGATTTCTATACCATGTGAATACATATATTTTTTTGGGTGGGGGATTGCTAAAGTTATCGAATCAATTGGATTTTGTATTAATCGAATAATTGTCCCGTGGAAACCGAAAAATTGTCCCGTGGAAACGTAATAGTTGCCCCGTGGAAACGTAATAATTGTCCCGTGGAAACGTAATAGTTGCCCCGTGGAAACGTAATAATTGTCCGGTGGAAACGTAATAATTGTCCGGTGGAAACGTAATAGTTGCCCCGTGGAAACGTAATAATTGTCCGGTGGAAACGTAATAATTCTCCGGTGGAAACGTAATAGTTGCCCCGTGCAAATCGAATAATTATCCTCTAGCAAACCATTATGGTAACCGAAAAATTTTCTTTTGGAAACCAAATACTTAGATCTAACTTCTTGTTGAAACGTCGTGTTCTTGATGATTTTTTTGTCCTGCGGGCAATTAATAGTCAGAATAGTATCGTAATTTTCTCATAACAAATTTAGTGTTTCACTCCATGTTGTTAGGTTTCTGATTTTTAATAATTCTTCTTAATGAAACGATCAAACTTCTATGAAGCATAGGATTAAGGCTATGATGGATGCTACAACTAAGAAGAAAAAAGACATCTCAAAATTTTTAAGAGATATGCTAGCAAATTCTTCCACTTCCACTCGATGCTGAGCGAGACACACTTCCGTTGTCCATAGAGCAAAAGTTAGGTCTCGAAAAATAGTACCACTTTCTAGCAAAGCTTGTGAGCTATAAAATAGTTAATATGCAATAGCGTTAAATAACTACGAACTCGTTGCATTTATGATAAAACCATTGGACCGAGCAAGGAAGAAACGAGAAATACACTCGAAGAGTCATTTTTCGAAGATGGTCACCAATAGACCCTCTTCAAAAGTCAGGGGGTGTATGTTGATACAAAAACTTGGGATATGGCTTCCAAAAAAAAGGACTTAATTGGACTGGTAACATTGAAGCCTATATGTAACGTCTTTGGGTTCACATACCTTATGTTCCGTCAAGCAGACGATGCTGCGCCCCCTTTTGAAAAGGGCGTATTTAAAAAAAACTGTATGATTTTGTATCTAAAAGTAATTCTCGCTCGCTCATTGCTCGGTGAACAGAACTTAGGTTAACTTGTTACGTTTTTCGAAAGGAGTTTGTGATAAATATACTAGCTTCATCCCGCAATGGAAATGCCAAGCTCGATATTAGAGCTGGGGCTCTCGATAGATGCATTTTCTGTTCGAAAGCTTTGCACATGTCCATAACGCGAATCAGCTCTAGGAGGATGTCTTTAGGGCCAATTCCCAACATATATCCATTCGAAATAGCCTCAAGAGCCTCCAAAACATTCTCGCTGTCGGCGTTAGTCAGCATTTCATGTCTCACGATTTGCTTTTGAACTTCACTCGTGATTCCAAATTTCGATTGCTAAAGAAATTTTAAGCAATTTCTAATTTAAGTACGGTGGCATGAAATGTTTCAGTAAGTCATTTAGTTTTCTCGAGACTGATCGTTCTTTAATTTCTCTATAGATAACATATTATCACTTTTCTATTTATGGGCAGCTACTCACTGTTTCACATTTACAGTAGCTAAACCAATATCACTTCCAGATTCAATTAATAAACAAGTTGGGAAAACCAAAATATTACCTCTCCGTGTCAAGAAGATTATATAAACTTAAGTATCCAATGAAAACGTTATCATGTTTCTGAGTTGGGGTTTCCCATTTTTGTTGTTGTTTTGAAAAATATATCGCAATGCACGGGCCTTGATAGATATAGGAGGCAATGAATGAAATATATCACAATGCACGGGCCTTGATAGATTTAGGAGGCAATGAATGAAATATATCACAATGCACGGGCCTTGATAGATATAGGAGGCAATGAAGGAAATATATCGCATGCACGGGCCTTGGTAGATATAGGAGGCAATGATAATCTCTCTCTTTGCACGAGAGGTTTATCTTTAATATTTAAATAAATATAATTATTTTTAATTATTTTAATCTTCAATAATTAACATTAATAATAGTTAAATCGTTTAAAATAAAGTTATACCTATTATCTTCTCAAACTTTGCTAATATTGACGTTTAAAGTGAAGGGGACCCCTCTTGCCCGCTTTTTTCAAATTTGGGGTATATATACGATTCGTTTCCATTATAATAGTAAGGAAAAAGCGCAATTGCGAAAACCTTTGGTGGCGATCCCACCTTAGGGAGGCTAGACGTTTCTCGTAACCCTAGCTGATCGCCGCGTATATCCTAAAACCAAACGATGATAATGGAGTAGAAGCCAATGATACAGATTGGTGCCTATGTGGAATAGACGGCAGACCAGTGGATGGTGGTGTTAGAAGCCAGTGTAAGTGCAGACTGGTGTCAATGTGGGATTGACACAGAACAGAAGATGGTGGTGATTAGGAGCCAGTAAGAACAGATTGGTGTCCGTGTGGGATGGACAAAGACCAGAAGATGGTGGTGTGAGAACTCAAGTAGAGGAGCCATTTCCGTGACTGTGAAAGCAGTTCGGAAATGGCGAACACGTTTGCTCCGATACGCAAACTGCGAACGCGGTCACGTGGGTGTAACAACAGACAGACAGACACACAGACACACACACACAGATACGACCGTTACAGAACCTCTCCTGGACTACGTCACACGGAGAGGTAACATACACACACAGACACGACCGTTACAGAACCTCTCCTGGACTACGTCACACGGAGAAGTAAAAATGTCTTTGTACACAAAGATGACAAAAAGTAAGAGATAAGTGTAGAAAATTAATTGTTTGAAGTAACAGATATTCAAATTTTCCTTTTTGAAGACGTGATTATAAAACATCAATTATTTGAAAAAATTTCTTATCTTAGTTTTTTTCACCAAAATTCCTTAAGTAATATATTTTATCCTTAAACATGTGCATCATTTTAAAAATAGAAAACGTAGGTATGCATTTTATTTTCTTTTTAAAATTTAGAGATAGTTTGAGTTTTCGGGCCTATAAAGAGAATAAAATGGACAGAAAATCGTTCATAGCACAAAAAATAAAATAAGCATGAAAACTTAACAAAACGTGTTCGTTAATTTTAAAGTTTTCGAGTTTTCAAAAATTGACGTGTTGTATCTCTCTCAAAAGATCACGATCAAGCTACATATCCTTTTGACTCTATTAACTATATCACAGTCAAAGGGCGAATGTAATTTTCGGTTCGCAATATTTTCAATTTTAAAATATAAAAATAAATTCTTCTAGCTCTATTTTTCAGATATCCGAGTATTGGAACTTCCTCGAAGCAAAGGTTTCTAGGAAATAAACAGTAGTATCAAGGTAGTTTCTCTGAAATTTTTGTGAAAAAAACTAAGATAAGAAATTTTTTAAAATAATTGATGTTTTATAATCACGTCTCCAAAAATGAAAATTTGAATATCTGTTACTTCAAACAATTAATTTTCTACACTTATCTCTTACTTTTTCGCGTCTTTGTGTACAAAGACATTTTTCATTAATATCTGTCACTTCAGTCTTAATATGAATTAAAACTGTTTAGAAACTAGTATTTTAAAACTTATACTGAAAAGCAGGCGCTCCATTTAAGTCTTGTGGTGTTGCTCGTTTATTAGTTACCGCGTTTGAACTAACAAGGCCCTAACCATCTATTATAGAAGTATTAATCTTGATTGCTGCAACGCCCAGTCCAAATCAAATTGCCTTCCCGTCACGTGCAAAGCACAGTGGATGCAATAATACAAATAGATTTCGAGGACTTAGGCTAAAAAATTATTACGTAGACCTGTGTACAAAAACAATCTATACACCTGTGCACAAACATATTCCATAGACCTGTGCTGGGTAACCACATTTCCTAAATTTTATAATTTTTCCTATTTTCGGATGTCTTCCTATTAGTTCCTATAATTTCGATAATTTTCCTATATTTTCCTATTGTAGATATTTTGCGCGCTCTCACTTTTGGTTTTGTTATATATATCACTCAAAACAGAAATTTGACAGAAAGTAATGCCGATCTCCACTAGATACTAGCAATCAGCCACCGTGGATTTGCAATACATACTAACGCTTCTGTGATTCAGATATTCCGATCGTGTTTTAAGTTTAAGTTTATCTATATAAACATGAGTGAATCATATACTAGCTCCCTATAAGTTACTCAGCCACACTGGCCTAATGTATCCCGCGTTTTCTTCCCGCCAAAAAAGTGTTACCTATATGCGACCTACAGTGAGAGAAAATAACACTTCTCCCGGCGCTTACGTATTTCCGGTAAAAAACCGGAAAAGGAGATCAACCAATGAAACTTTGAACTGAAAGGTTAGTTAAGTATAAGCATACGACGTTTTAGAAATGTTGTGATTGTTTGCGGACGGTTCAGAGTCGTATTTTATCTTTGAAATTATTTTAATGGGTTAGGGTTGGCGCAATAGGAAGTTTTATTTTTTTCGCATTAAAATGGCAGAATTTTGGATATTTTTTGACAAAGCCCAAATGAAAGAAACTCAAAAATCTTTATTCCGTAGGCAAAATTCAGAGGCAGGAACTATTTATGGAGAGAGAACCAAACTTTATCAAAAAAAAGAGCTAAACAACAACTTAATAGTCATCTCGAAAACCTTACTAAACGTTTTAATAATGCGTCTAAAGAACTAATAGAAAAACTTAAAGAAAGGCCCAACCCATTTTTAACGAAGCCTGTTGTGAAACCAAAATTATTTTTCAATAAGCAAAAGAATGAATGTGACGCAAAGAAGTCAAACCTCCAAAACCGTTAATACCATTTGGAACTATCGTCACTTTCAAGTTCTCGATATATTAATTTCAAAGCCCTAAGAGAGGGCGCCGTCTACTATCACTTTGACCCGCCTCCCCTCCTCTCGACTACTATTCGGAAGAAAATGCTGGATACATTAGGCCAGTGTGACTGAGTAACTTATATGGAGCTAGTATATGATTCACTCATGGCTGTACACATACAGATACCATAGACTTGTGAAAACACATGTCATATAATTGTGTACAAACAGAGCCCGTAGACTTGTGCACAAACAGATCCCTTAGAATTGAGCACAAACTGATGTCATAGACTTGCGCACAAACTGATGTCATAGACTTGCGCACAAACAGATGTCACAGACTTGCGCACAAACTGATGTCATAGACTTGCGCACAAACTGATGTCATAGACTTGCGCACAAACTGATGTCATAGACTTGCGCACAAACTGATGTCATAGACTTGCGCACAAACTGATGTCATAGACTTGCTCACACACTTATGTCATATACTTACGCACACACTGATGTCATATACTTACGCACACACTGATGTCATAGACTTGCGCACAAACAGATGTCATAAACTTGTGCAAAAAGAGATGCTATATACCTGTACACAAAAAGATTCCATGGACCTCTGCACAAAAACATTCCATACCCCTATGCTCAAAAATATGCTCAAGAATATCTCGTACACCAGTGCACAAAAATACTGCATATCCATTTGCACAAAAATATCCCGTATCCATTTGCAGAAAAATGTTCTTTAGACCTGTGCACAAAAATATTCCGTAGACCTGTGCACAAACAGATACCGTAGACATGTGCACAAACAGATTCCGGAGACTTGTACACAAACGGAAATCACAGGGTTGTGCACAAACAGGTGTCATAGACTTGCGCAAAAAATACATCATAGACTTGCGCAAAAAGAGATGTCATGGATATGTGCAAAAACAGAAGTCTTAGACTTGTTTGCAAACAGATGTCATAGACCTGTTTACATAAAGATTCCGTAGACCTGTTTACAAAAAGATTCCATACCCTTTTGCACAAAACAATTCCATACCCATTTGCACAAAACGATTCCATACCCATTTGCACAAAACGATTCCATAGACCTGTGCACAAAAATATTCCATAGACCTGTGCCCAAAGAGATTCCATAAAACTGTGCACAAAAAGATTCCCTAGACCTGTGCTCAAAAAATATGCCGTAGGCCTGTGCACAAACAGATGCCGTTGACCTGTAAAGAAACATATTCCGTAAACCTGTGCACAAACAGATGCCGTAAACCTGTGCACAAACAGATGCCGTAGGCCTGTGTACAAACAGATTCCGGAGATCTGTGCACAAAAACATGCCTTGGACCTGTTCAGAAACATTCCATACCCCTATAGGCTCAAAAATATTCCACACCCATTTGCACAAACATTTTCCGTAGACCCGTGCACAAACAGATGCCATAGACTAGCGCATAAACAGATACCATAGATTTGCGCACAAATTTATTACGTAGACTCGTGCACAAATAGATTCCACAGACTTGTACACAAACAGAAGTCACACGGTTTTGCACAATCCGATGTTATAGACTTGTGCACAAACAGATATACTTGTGTAAAACTGATTTCATAGACTTGCTCAAAAAGAGATTATTATTATTATTATTATTATTAATTTATTAGTGCTCATAATTCAATTACAAAGATGTACAATTACATAATTCACTGCCCTATATGCCACAGGAGCTGAAAGCGCTTGTGCGTGGCAGGGCTCATTCACATAATATAATAAGTAGAATTTACAAGTTACGTTTTAGTATTTCTACAACAATGACTTTGGTGAGCTTTATATATAGAAAATAGTGTTAATATACAAAATAATTGCGATTTATGTTTTTAATATGTCATTAATATTTGATATTCCTTTGTTAATTATCCAAATTGTAATTTGTTTCTTAAACATTTGATAAGTATCAATATTTTTTACGTCCGACGTTAGATAGTTATATAATTTGGGACCCAAATGGAAAGCATGTCTTTGACCAATGGTTTTGAAGGTTCTATCACTAGAAAGATTACCTTCTGTGGTAAAACGTGTAATATACGTATGACTTGGTAATAAATTTACTCTGTTTTTAAAAGTGTATAACAAAATATCTTTTACATATAGTTGTTTTACCGAGAAAACTTTAAATTCGTTATATAATAATTGTCTAGAATATAAATTGTCTTTTTTCAAACATATACGTATTATTTTCCTTTGGAGGATTTCTAATGGTTCCATTAAATTACAATAAGCTCCCCCCCAACCAATTAGGCCATAAGATATCACTGATTGTGTTATAGCAAAGTATATTGTTCTAATCCATGAAAGTTCCAGAAAGTTACGAATAGCGTGGAATTTACTTAAGCTCAATCTTATTTTATTTTTTACATAATTTATTTGACTTTGCCATTTTAAGTTAGAGTCAATTTTAATGCCTAAGTACTTTACTGTACTTACCTTCTCGAGTGTTTGGCATTTTATATCGCATTCTCGGCGTGTTGAACAAGAGATATCTGTATGGATTATTAGGGCGTCAGCCAAATCTATTGGTGTAGTAGTGAAGCAAATAAATTTAGTTTTTTTAATGTTAAGTGTTAGAATATCTTTGTCTAGTTGAAGTATTGTTTTGTTTAGAACTTCTTGCGCTTTGGAGAAGGCATCTCCCCAGTTTAAACCTTCAACTAGGAGCACGGTGTCATCCGCAAAGGATACTATTTTTCCATCAATTATAAGGTTACATAAATCGTTTATATATACTAGGAAAAGGATAGGTCCAATTACTGTTCCCTGAGGTACACCAAACTCTATAACTAAGGGGTCACTCTGTACCCCATCGATTCTAACAACTGCATCACGTCCATACAAATAGCTCCTGAACCATTCTAAAGTAATGCCTCGAATGCCGGCTCTTTCTAATGTTTCTATTAGTATTGGATGGGAAACGGTGTCAAAGGGCTTTTGTAAGTCTAAAAATACTCCAATTCATTTTTGGTTTTTGTCCACCGCCCTATACAGCCGCTCGGTAACTTCTGTTATAGCATCTTTAGTACTTAAGTTTTTTCGAAAGCCATATTGATTTTTTGATAAATAATTAGTTACTTCTAGAACTTGTGATAGTTGGTTTTTCATAGCTTTTTCGAAGATTTTCGAGATATTACTAAGCAGAGATATAGGCCTGTAATTTTGCATGTCTAGCTTGGATCCTGATTTATAAACTGGTATTATTATAGCTCTTTTAAGAATATCTGGAAATATGCCCGTTGTGAACGATAGGTTTACGAGATGTGCTAGTGGTTGACTAATGAATTTGCTTACTTTTTTTAGGCCTTAGGAGATGTCATCGACATTTGCACAAGAGATTCCGTAGACTTTTGCACATAAAGATTCTTCAGACTTTCTGCACAAACATATTTTGTAGACCTGTACACACACAAATACCATTGACTTGTGCAAAAATAGATGTCAAATATTTGTGCAAAAACACCTCTCTTAGACTTTTGCACAAACTGATGCCATAGACTTGTGCAGAATCATATGTCCTAGACCGGTGTACAAAACATTCTATAGATTTGTGCACAAACACGAGTCATATACCTTGACACAAAAAATATTTCACGGACTTCTGCACAAAAACATTCCATAACCCTATGCTCAAAAATTTTCCTTACCCATTTGCACAAAAATATCACGTTCACCTGCGCACAAAAATATCACGTACACCTGTGCACAAAAATATTCGGTATCCATTTTCACAAAAATATTCCGTACACCTGTGAACAAAAATATTCCAAATCCATTTTCACCTATAATATTCCGAACACCTGTGAACAAAAATGTTCCGTACAATTGTGCATAAAAATATTTCGTACACTTGTGAACAAATAGAAATAACAGGCTTGTGCACAAAGAAATGTCGTAGACTCGCGCAAAAAGAGATGTTATAGACATGTGCACATCAGATTCCATAGAGTTATGCACAAACATTTTCAATACCCCTATGCTCAAACAGATTTCAAACCCTTATGCTCAAAAAGATTCCATACCCATTTGCACAAAAATAATACGTAGACCCGTGCTCAAAAATATTCCGTAGACCCTTGCTCAGACAGAAGTCACTCGCGTGTGTACAAACAGATGTCATAGACTTGTGCACAAAGAGATGTTATAGACTTGTTCACACACAGGTGTTATAGACTTGTTCACACACAGGTGTTAAAGACTTGTTCACACACAGGTGTTATAGACTTGTTCACACACAGGTGTTATAGACTTGTTCACACACAGGTGTTATAGACTTGTTCACAAACAGGTGTTATAGACTTGTTCACACACAGGTGTTATAGACTTGTTCACACACAGGTGTTATAGACTTGTTCACACACAGGTGTTATAGACTTGTTCACACACAGGTGTTATAGACTTGTTCACACACAGGTGTTATAGACTTGTTCACACACAGGTGTTATAGACTTGTTCACACACAGGTGTTATAGACTTGTTCACAAGCAGGTGTTCACACACAGGTGTTATAGACTTGTTCACACACAGGTGTTATAGACTTGTTCACACACAGGTGTTATAGACTTGTTCACACACAGGTGTTATAGACTTGTTCACACACAGGTGTTATAGACTTGTTCACACACAGGTGTTATAGACTTGTTCACACACAGGTGTTATAGACTTGTTCACACACAGGTGTTATAGACTTGTTCACACACTGGTGTTATAGACTTGTTCACACACAGGTGTTATAGACTTGTTCACACACAGGTGTTATAGACTTGTTCACACACAGGTGTTATAGACTTGTTCACAAGCAGGTGTTATAGAATTGCACAAACAGAAGTCGTAGACCTGTACAAATAAAGATTTTTCACTTGGGCACATAAAGATTCTTCAGACTTGTGTGCACATAAAGATTCTTCAGACTTGTGTGCACATAAAGATTCTTCAGACTTGTGTGCACATAAAGATTCTTCAGACTTGTGTGCACATAAAGATTCTTCAGACTTGTGTGCACATAAAGACTCTTCAGACTTGTGTGCATATAAAGATTCTTCAAACTTGTGCACATAAATATACCATAGACCCATGAACAAAAAATTCCATAGACCTGTGCACAGAAGATTCCATAGACCTGGAAACAAAAATATTCCACTGACCTGTGCACAAAAAGATTGCATAGGCCTCTGCACAAAGAGATTTTATACCCCTTTGCACAAAGAGACTTTATACCCCTTTGCACAAAAATATTCTGTAGGTCTGCGCTTAAACAGATTCCGTAGACTTGTACACAAACAGATGTTATAGTTTAGACTCGTGTAAAAATTTAATTACCTATAATTGGTAATTATCTTTAATTGCTTATTTTGTTTAATTAAGTTTAATCTGTACTTCGCAACTAAATTAGTTGGACGCGCAAAATTATAATGACAATTAAGCTAGCTAATTGCCCTACCAATTTGATTATCTTAAGTCACTATATCCGCAGTAAAACGACGTAAGTCCTAGAATGACTTTCTTTATTACTTAACCCAAGCAAAAAAGTCTTAAGTTCCACCGTTTAAGGGTAAACCACGTAATTCGGAGCAGGTACTTAAAACTGTTAAATACAATACTTAAACTGTGTTTTTCTTAATGAAACAAAAATTGGCGCCTACTATAAAAATGGGGCTTTCATTTAAGACCGTTTTCAAATCTATCAAACGTATAGTTATTTTTGTAAGGGTAGTTACAAAATGGGTAAGTTCGGAAAATTTCCCATGTTAATTCTATGGAGATTCTCTAGTTTTTCCGCCAAAATCTGTGATTAATTTTATGGAAATGAAAACCACCCTTAGCAACTTTATGCTTTATAAAATAAACTATTGGATGGATCATCTTGAAATTTTTACCACATATTAAGGGCCCGGATTTTAGTTCAGTAGAAAAATTTCAAAACAATAAACTTAATACGAAAAAAGTTAAAACCAATCCAAAAACCTTCATTATACATTAGAGCCGTCATCAGGCCGCTCCCTTAGAATATATCATAAGATATGTTCCATAAGTTTGTCACTGGTTATTGAGAGCTTGTCATGAAGTGCCGTAGGTGAAACGTCATAGATTCTCGTAAAGCGATGCCTGTCGAGGCGCTGTCAAAGGCTTTGTACTGATTAAATAGGAATATGAATGCAAAACAGCGTGTAGTCAATTCTCGCGTCGTTCTTGAACTAGCTATCAGCATAAGTTTATAAGATATGTTCCATAAGTGTGTCACTCGTTAATGAGAGTTTGTCATGAAGTGACGTAGGCGAAACGTCATAGATTCTCGTAAAGCGACGCCTGGTGAGGCGCTGTCAAAGGCTTAGTACAGACTATAGAGGAGGATGGACTGCAAAACCAAGTGTAGTCAATTCTCACGTCGTTCTTGAACTAGCTCTCATTAAGCCACTAGCATTACGAAGTATAGGTAGTGACATACTTATGGAACATATCTTATAAACTTATGCTATCAGTAAGTCTCTAGAATTACGAAGAATAGAAAGTGTCATACTTATGGAACATATCTCATATACTTATGATAATACTAAACCCATATATGTTTAAAATGTCTTGAAAATTTGAAATTAAGGAATATCATCGTTTGCCCCACGGTCCAAACAGCCCCTGGATCATTCCATGTGATATGAGTCAAGTCGTTAACCATGGGTCGGCGGATTTTGATGAAATTTGGCACAAATGATCCTGTGGCTATTAGAAAAGAGAAACCGGAATAGTTTTTAAAAAAATTTAGCGGTTTAATTTTTACGTCAAAATTGGATCACCCCAGAGAAATGGTGTTTCTCAAAAGTCATTTTGGTACCTTTTAGAAAACCTGCAATAACTTTCTAGTTTTCTGTGCGAATTCAATCAAATTTGCATATAATACGTAATATAACCCAGGAAATTGATTAAACGACTCAAAATTAGCGTATCTAGTTTCGTTTACGAGTTACAAAAGCATTTTTGACAAAAAAAATATTTTTTGGGGGTCTCGTTTTTGGGCCTATGGAGAAAAACGTCCAACTCGAAAAATCTAATAAAATATCCAGAATTATAGAGCTTGAAGAGACCTTTCTAACGGTGTAGATTCATATATTACAGTATTTGGCTCCTTATAGCCTAAATGTTTAATTTAAATAAATACAAATTTTGCTTCAAAATATAAAATATTTAATTACACTAATGGTAAATTACGTTTAGATAAGTGCATGAAACATTTTTTGAACTTGCTTAAGGCAATCATCATCTAGTTTATAGTATCTTCTAGAATTGCTAGAAGCCTGTGGCTCTGATATTACGCATATAATATTATTAAGTGGGACAAAGCACTTGTCAGTTTTCTTAGGCCATGTGAGCAAATTCGTCTGCGAGTCCTTCACCATAAAATTCAGCTTGAAATCGCTTTCATCCTTAAAGGAGGCAAGCACAAGGGCAACGTACCACTCTCGGTCGTAAATAGCAGCAACATATTGTCCCACTGATATATCCAAAAACGCAATAGTGTTTTTATCGTCATTAATCCCAATAAAAATTTTTGTGCTGTAATTATCCGATGATACGCGGTACATTTCAAGTTCACGTTTATTCAAGGGGACAAATCTGTTATGGCTTCTCGTCCCAATCACAGTAGAAGCTTTGGAAAATCTTTCTTCCAATACCTGTTTGTGAAGTTGAACTTCTTCTTTGGAAACCCAAAAAAATTGAATCCCTTTTATGTTTTCTTTCGACCACTCAAAAATTGATTCGGCATGACTATTTGTTCTGTAATGGGCAATTGCAGAGAAGCTCTGGCTACAAGACGTTTTGCCGTACCTCCTATGCCGTCGCAAGCACTCTTGCCATGGCTGGTTGCGAAAAAGTTCCATTCTGCCGTTATTCCGAAATCAATTTCGTGGTGACATAAATTAATAAAATTTTTACGATTTTTGTACTGTGAACTTGCACCATCGCTAATGTAATTAATATGGTTCAATCCAGGAAGAAACGTTTTAAGATAATGGTGAATCGTTTTGATGAAACAGTGAACTGTTGAATTGGTGTGCTGCATTTCATCACTCACTATGCAAGCGCTCAAGCATTCCAATTTTCCATCTTTCTTATAGTAAATCGCAAATGGATGTAAAGTTGCTTGCCGATTCTCCCAATGGAAGCCTTGTACGGCATCTTGCACTAAAAACGAGTAGTTTTCGGCAAAGTCTAGGACTATTATAGCTTCGGTTTCTGGTAAATTTTCTTTAAGTTTTCGAAAATATGACGCCTGTGCTTTTGCAATGTAATGGTGCTCTAAAGCTTTTTCCATGCTGGATGCTAAATTCTCAACAAATTCCCTGGCAGACATCAAAATTTCTTGCAATTTGGTTTGGGAATCTTAATGGATCCATTGCTTGAAAGATATTTTATCTTCAAGGTCAATTTCATTTTCATCAAACAGCGCCTGAACATAATTACAAAATCCCACACGACCAGGGTAGTTTCCGCACAGATGAAGCATGCACTGACGATCATTAAGGTCGCAAACATATTTAGACATTAAGAATTTATAATCTGGGTGTCCAGGAAGTGCCGTCATCATTAATTTGATGTTCTGGTGTTTTTCGCAAACGCAGACCGAGTGAGAGCCACTCGAATCGACGGTTACACACCATTTCGGTCTTAGAGAACAAAATTTGGAAAAACCAACTTTTGCGTCTGGGTATCTAGATTTAAACTGGAGGTAGACTTCCCTAATGTTTGATAATATCAGCCTCTTCTGCTTTTGAACTCTTTGTTCTTGTATTCGAACGGATATAAATTCTTTCTTCCATGGGCAAATTCGAGAAATTTCATCATCTTCATAAAAATTTTTAACCATGTCAAACGTGTCTTGTGAAATGGGCTTGCCTTTCCTCCTCTCTATTTCAAGCAAAATTCCTTTTTCTTTTTTCAGCAAGCGAGACTTTTTGGCTAAATATCTGGATACATTAAATTCTTCGCAAATTTTTCTTACTGACCATGTAAGAGGAATTAGTGTAAGAAGTTTGCATTTCTCCTGTCTCGTTGACTTCTCTATTTTGGTTTTAAGATGGACTAGTAAATCTTCAAAATCATCTCTTTTTGAAGTAGTTGCTTCATATTCTTCTTCTGGTATACTAAGAAGTTTGACCAACTTTGTTTTTAGCCCTTCAGCAACTTCTTCAACTTTCCTTTTCGCATATGCTGGACGTTGCATTGTTGGCAAACCGTGGCGGTTAACTGGTGAAGTACTTAAGTTCAAAAGAGTTTCGTTCAGGGCTTGAAAGTCCTCTTGATCTAGAACTCTTCCCGAAAACTCAAATGAACGATCAGATGCAGAGCTTTTCTCACTTAAAGTGTAAGGTGTTGTGTTACATTCTTCAGGAGATGGTGAGAGGAGCTGTTGTTCGAGAAAATGCTTATAACAGTTCGAGCACAGTTTCTGTCCTGGTTTGACGTCTTTCCCAGTTGTTATTTTTAATATGGCTGCTTCTTTTATGGACAAAGATTTCTTAATATGAGCTATGAAAATTTGCGTAGAACCAAAAGCGCATAGATAACCAGAAAGTGAAGAACGAGAGGCCTGAACCCCAACGTGAAAAATGAGTACCCCCATAGTCGATTCAAGATTTCCGTCCCCCTTACAGAGCGACGGGAAGAGTTGGTCTTATGCCACGGCGGAGAGTTACTTTCGCGTAGTTTTACACAAGGTACAGTCCCTGTCAAAAGTTTCTGGACATTTTCATTTGGCTGCCATTTTGTTCCTATTTGAGCTAGAATAACAAAATAGGACTTTCTAAATAGGTTTACTTCTCAAAATTATTTTAAAATTACAAATGACACTGTGGCGCTAATAGGGCGTTAGCCATAGCGGAAATAGTAAAGCCCCCTGATAATGACGTTACGAAATAATGCTTCAAATGGATCAATGATTCTATCGTTGCACGCGTCTTGTCACGTAGAATCCGAAACTGTTTTCAAATTGTAAATCGGTTCAGAAAATCAAAAGTTATGACAAAAAACGTGACGTTCAAAACAATAGCAAATAAGCCTAACGATTATTTATTTGTTCTATATCAACTTAGCTCAGTAGTAAAACATTACGATTAGAAAAACAAGATGTTCCAACCCAAGAATTTTTAGTTCCACACTGACATATGAGAAATGGGAACTTATGAATTAGACTCAGTCTTCGGAAATGGAGGATTGTTGGTGGCGGTTTGTAAACGTCTAAATATTTAGAGATTTGGATATGTTTAATGATTTTTTATAATTTCGTAGTTGCTAATACAGTGGGTGGATAATTGGGGATAATTCCTTCGACGGATATTTTACGGCAGACGGCGTTATCTGTTGAATCGCTATTAAAAGTTGGACGAGCCGTGGTATTGAATGATGGACAGTGCTTCAAGAATATACTTTGAGAAAGTTTAAGGAGCAAAATAGGTAGCATGACTAAAATACAGTTGTAACAGAGATAGTTTATGGAGCAATATAGGTGGCATGACTAAAATACAGGTGTAAGTTACAGAGATAGTTCATGGAGCAAAATAGGTGGCATGACTAAAATACAGGGGTAACAGAACTTATTTGACGTTCGGTAATTAATGTTTGGACGCTTGAGAATTGGATGTTGAGAAATGCTCTGAAAGTAATATTGTGGGAATAACATTTCAACGGCAAATTCATGAGGATGGTTGAGAAGACATTGTTCATTTCAAAGTGGATAAGAATGGTTTGAATTATAATAATATATGTATACAAGTTAAATTATTCGCAAGTTCTTATGACATGAAAATATTTTACGACGTGGATAATTTTAACGTAATTCCCGCTTTCTCGGCTTTACTCTGCAAGTTTTCTTATTCCCAGCACATTTTAAACGTGATAACTATCGCTTTAAACTTTACTTAAGAATTTGTTTTTTTGAAAATTATGGCTGTTTTTGGAACATAGAGCAAAAAAGAGAGAGAGGCCCTACAAACGATACAAAACACAGCGTTTGCAATTGTGTCGTGTTTCAGCGTATGAAGGTTGCTCTATATATTTTTTAGCTTAGAGTAGAGCAGTTTCAATGATCATCGGAAAACAATCAGACTCAATAGCCCATACTTTTCCTGCTATAATATAGTCGGTAATCGCCTTGGTTTGTGACATTGAGAATTTAATATCTCAATTTTAGTATCGTTAATTTGGCAAAAAACTAAATTGAGTCTGCTTCCACTATTAACCTTGACTATTTCCCCTAAAATAATTTGATATTATTCTTTTGTAGTTTAAAGTTTACGTTTCATAATCTATATGGATAGAGGGACACTTAGATTTACACAATAATCTAAGACGCCATGATTTACACAATACTCTAAGACGCCATGGATTTTTTACTTGAAATGAGAAATTTAACGGGCGCCCATGTATAGAGTTAAATACCATTTTCTTGCCCTGTCAAAGGTTGAAGCTTCTCCAAGGTTGTTCGGTTAGAAATTTTATTTTATTTAAGTATTTTATTCGCAGATGATGTTTTACTGAAATTATATCATGAATATTTAGAAAAGATTTCATCTTGAATATTTAGAATAATAAAATCCATCTTCAATGTTTTCAAAACAATAACCTTTAGTATTTACAGAGTAGCAAAAAAAACTACCGGTGTTGCCCATCGAGATATATTATTGCATTTCAGGCCGCCATTTTTAACGAAGGTGGAAAATTGAGCTTCAAAAGACATGAAGTCAGTCTTACGGATGTTGGGAACCAGTGTTTTAAATGTTATAGCTTTGGTTGAAACACGTAGACGCCGCCATTTTTCAAGATGATGAGGAATAGAAGAAACCTAAGAGCTCGCCTACTGCATTTGAGTACCGTCCCTGCAAAATTTCATACCTCTGATAAAGGAGTTTGGACTCGGAGTAGATTATCAGTCAAATTGTAACTATAGATGTTAAACATACAAGCTACTGAGCTTTACGTAGGTGTCCTTGTGAATTAAATTAAAATTTCGAGTTTAAATTAAACTTGTTGTCTTAGATTAGTGGTGTCTTCGAAGTTTGAGTAATTAATGGTTTAGAGAACACTTAAGGACACGGGTTCGATTTGTTGGTTTATTTTTTATTGTTTCCGGTTGTAGTATACTTTTGATAGTTATTTACTTTTGCGAAAAACGCGATAGAGGTTTGCGTGTAGTTCAATGTCGACATTTCCGTTATTGGAAGTAATTAGGTTTTAAATAAGATCACAGGACAACTTGTGCAATGAACTTTAAAAGAACTATACGATCATATTTAATTCTTTCTTTATTAAAACTTGAGCAATGAAAAACCAGTTGACTTCGCCAGTTATTATTTCAGTATTTACATGTGTGGACACCATTACACTAAAACCAATAAATACCAGTTAGAAGTAATTCTTACGATATTTATAATACAAGATTTTAAGAAAATTTTAATGAAATCTAATAATAGATCTAAACATACTCTAACAAATTACACAAAACAAATTAAAGTTTTTACATGACGTAAATGCGAAGTTTACGGTGTCATAATGTGACCAATATCCCTGGTTTTCGTAAACCTCCCGAACTCTACTAGGCATTGAATGATGATACGCCTGGAATAGTTCCACGTTCAACTTGAGATCGCGCCAAGAATATTGTATTCAGTCCCCGACAAAAGTTTCTGGACATTGTCATTTGGCTGCCATTTAATTTCTATTTGCACTAGAGCAATAAAATAGGACTTTCTAGATAGATCTGCTTCACGAAATTATTTTGCGCAGAAATATTGCACAGTTGCATAATTTGGGTGATAGTAATACCGGAAATGGTAAAGACCCCCGATAATGACATGACGAAATAATGCACCAAATGGGTCGACAATGGGGTCATTGCACGCGTTTTGCCACACAGAATCCAAAACTATTTTCATATTGAAAATCGGTTTAGAAAGTCAAAAGTTATGAAACAAAACGCGACGTCCAAAATGATGAAAAATAAGCCTAACGATTATTTTGTTGTATCAGAATCAACTTAACTCTGTACTAAAGGAAAAGCGGAGATAAACAAGATGGTCACACCCTACTAAATGTAATTTCACCCTGAAATTCAGAAATATTAAAAGCGATGACTTAACCACGTGACCAGCAAACCCTCAATAATTGGTTCGTGCCAACGGAAAAGAAAAACGCGCCTCGGGAAAATTCGCAAAAATAGAAATAGCACCCACAACGCAAAATCGCGAAATTCGCCAAAAAAAAAAGAGGAAAGGTTTTTCCTTTTCCGCAAAATAATGCGAAAAACGCATAAAATTCGCCCAGTGAAAACCGGGTGTTACGCAATAAGGGAAGAGACTAACATGGGAATGAATGTTCAGGGCGGTTTGGAAATTGAGAAATGTTTGAATTACAATTAGAGTTTGCATAAATGGTATTCAGTGAATTAAATATAATACACGAGTTTTGTGATAGGTTAAAAGTGAGAGGATTTTCGAGAAGAAAACGTTTCCAGAATTTTGCATGATGGTATTTGGCGCCTGGGAAAATAAATGTTTGATCGATACTATTTGGGTGGCTTTTCGTTTTATTATTAACACATTTAATTTTCTAAGAAGGAATGGAGAACAGGGTTATTTTGGCGCACGTCATTGTCCACGACCCCCCTTCCCCGCGACGGGGGGGGGATGAAAGAAGAGGCGAGTCTTATTTTCCTTATAGCGAGTTAGCAACTAAGGCCCATTGGTATTTTTTGCCGTCTCCGTCAGCAGCGTTGGCAAAACATAGTTTAAGTGAGCCATTAAGATAATTTAAACGTTTCATTATGTGTTGAAGGGAGGGGCTCTATACAGGACTTACGAGGTTACCTCCCCCTTTTCAGAGAATTCTTCAGTCAAGGCTACAGAGGCACGTTTACTCACTCTCCATGTCAGCCACTAACAAAGGCACGCCCGGCTGTCACTCGCTATGGCAGCGCCCTAGAGGAAGCTTCTCGTAAATCACGTATACTGGGCTAGGAGTTGGACTTAAGTTTAATTATACATTTGAAGCGTTTAGAGAATAAATGTTTCGAATGCGGAGCAACGTGTATTGAAGGTTGTGAAACTCTTAAGGAATAGATGTTAGAATGGACTTTAATAGACCAATTCGGAAATTACACACAGATAAAATAACACGCAGGGGCGAGGCTGCCATCGGGGTAAACTGCTTCACGCCAAGAAGCACGGCTATATTGGGTCCCGAGCTCACGCCATGCAGGAGGCTATTGCCAACTCGCACTGCCTCTAGCGGAGCTTCTTAGAATCACGAGTTTACCCCGATGGCGGGCTTACCCCTTGAGTGTTGGCTTATGCCAAGGAAATTTCAAATTGGTCTATAATAATGTTTGATCGAATTCCAGTGACATAATATCTGAAATAGATGAAAATCGAAAATGAAGAATATAGAAAAAGTGTTACAAATTATGGGGAATGGTTACAAGGGCCCTTCATTTAATACTACGCGTATGTTTATCAATCTCAGGGATTCTAGATGTAAGAGGGATCAGAAACGAGTGGCTCCGGCAGCGGTGTGCCATGCGCAGTTGAGCCGTGTTTCACCAGCTTTGGATTTGTTTTCAATTTGTCCTTGAAAGGGACCACTAGCCTTCGCCTCTACTAGTTAAAAGACCCCTCTGCCCGAGCCAGATGTTTAACTTTGGTTATATGTCCGCTTCCGATACCTCTTACATGTAGAATCCCTGATGTAATTCAAATTATTGAAGTATGTTTACGGTTATGACTACAATTATTCTTATGACAGAAATATATTTATGTGCTAAAGTTTTCTATACTTTCGAGCTTTATCGGTTTAGTGTTGAATTTGCTTAAATCCTGCACATTTGAAAATTAACAACTACCTCTTTAAACTTTCGTTGCCTTTTTTGCAATGATACCTAAGATTGAATTTTGGAACGTAATATTTGACAAAAATAAAAAGCCCTACGTAATAGTAGAACGGTTGGTATTCGTGAAATTTACAGAAAATGTCTCTTTCGTATTGTGTTTTCAAGAAGGTAGGTTATTATGTTTTTTAACATTGTAACCGTAGGGTATACCAAGAATCGGACCAAATAATCGTAGTACTACTTTACAACTGCAACCTTAATGGTTTGTTTCAAATAGTATTTGAATTTATATATGTGAATTTTAGGCAGATTGTGGCGCAGAAATGTGTAAAAACACACAGAAGTAAATCTAATGAAGTTAATATTTACGGTGAAACAATTCAAGATGAATTAAGCATTGTGTATAATCTCGCAAAGTATTTTCCTAAACGTTATCGGAGACCATATAAAGTTGTAACTTTATTATATGCCTACTTAGGACAATTGTTGTTTTCCCCCAAAGAAAGAAGTAAAGATCATGTGTCAACTCAAAGTTCATAATTTAAGGATCTAGTTTCATTTTATTGGAAATAGTTTTAACATAAATCGAAAATGTGTGGCCGCTGTATTTTCTAAGTATGATGACCGCATTCGAACCAAAACAAAATAATGTTACTTAGCATTGGACATTATAGAAACATAGCTGCATATATTTTATAAATCGGGGTTATTTAACTTGGCATACTTGGAATAAAGAAAAAACAAAAAAATAAATGGGCTTATTGCACAAAACGACGTTTCAATAACGCGACCAATATCCTTGGTTTTCGTAGACATCTCGAATCCTATTAGGCATCGAGTTGTGGTAGGACTGGAATAACTCCACGTTTAATTTTAGATCTCGCCAAGCATTTTGCACAGCTTCCAGTAATTGTTCTGCATTTCTAACGTTGACATGGTCAACGTTTCGGACCATTTCCGCCCAGAGATTTTCTATCGGGTTCATGTCGCACCCTTTTGAAGGCCAGTTCATAACCTTTACGATACATTAACAGAAATAATGTAATGCTGTTGTTAATTAAGCTGTGATAGAACATTTAACATCGGTGATAAGACACTTACCCTAAAACCGTGAGTCGCACTAAGCCTCTCCAGCGCTTCTGTGGCCAATCTTGCCGTATGTATTGGAGCGCGGTCGTGCATGAAGGTAAAGTTTCCGTCGGGAAACCTTTCCAATATGCTGGGCAAAGCGTCGTTTTCCAAGAGTTGGACATATCGTTGGGCATTGTTTCGTCCTTCGATATGAACCAAACATCCGGAATTCACCTCCGATAGCCAACCCCAAACGTTTACGGAAAATCGACCACTGCGTTGAACCTCGATGATGTAGGGCTCTCTGTAGCGCATGCCAACAGGTCTTCTAACCCATATCTTTAAAACGTCAAACATACTTGATTAATGGTGAGCGAGTGTAAAAGTAATAAATACTCTAACGATAGGCTTTGTTACTCTATGTCTATCTCCTCATTCAACACACTTCCGAACTAATTAAAATTACCTGGCCATTATGTCCAACGACGAAACTCTTCTCATCCGTAAAGACCACGGTTTCCCACTGCTCCAGTGTCCAATTTAAATGCTCTTGAGCAAATTCGAACCTCGCTTGTCGGTTTGCCGCAGTCAACTTATCTTTTTGGCAAGCGACCCTTCCGTGCAGCCCTTGGCTTGCCAAGGCTCTTCCCACAGTTCTTACACTGGCTTGCAGCTCCAGTTCAGCTCTAACGAGCCTCGCGGTTAAAAAAGGTTGTGCCCTACTCGTCCGACCTATCAGACGGAGGTCTCTGTCCGTTAGGGCCCTTGGTCGTCCGGCTCTCTCCCTATCAGCTCCACCGTTAAATTCATTATTTCTTTGACGATCAATCCATGTAGCCACTGTGGTCGGTGAAACATTTAATTGCCGCGCTATTGCTCTATTGCAAAGACCTTGCTCATGAAGTTCACCAATTTGACGACGAATTAATACTCTATCAGCCATTTTAATTGTTCGGAGAATATGAAAATTAACTGATAAAAAGAGTGGTTTGCGGTCTCTTTTATATAGTAAACTTGGAATAGGTGAAAATATTTTTTCGTCGAGTGGAAGATAAAAATTAGTTTTTGGTTGAAAATAGACATTCTTAAAAACTTAATTTAACGATGGAGGTGATAGGCAAAGAATTGGACGACCAAAGATTTGACGTCCGAGAAGTTTTTTAAGCGTGATACTTGTGAGCAACTTCAAATAAGTTTAAAACCGTAAGATGAACTTTGGCGAGACAGGGTCTTCTTGAACGCTTCGCGTGGCACTTAAGAAACGTGAAGTTTATTTTCTCTAAAAGTCTAAAGAGGCTTCAATTTGGAACAGAGCAGGGTTGTTGATTTTTTTGATTTTTTCAAAAAAACAAAATAATTGATGTTTTTATTTAAATCGGATTTTTTTAATTTTAATTGATTTATTGTCTTTTTATTGAACTACTAGATAGTAAATTACCAACATGAAAAGTCTTGAGTCAAAACTAACCAAAAGGAAAATAATCATGACATTTAAGCAGCTATTGGATATTGTTGCTATTCAAATGCTTGTATAAAAAAACTAGCTTGACCGCTATTTCATTTCTTAGCCTATCCAGCAAGACAAACTGAAGTTCTGGGAAAAACTTAAACTGAAATATAACAACACTATGATTGTTTTTAATTATAGGTCTTTTCTAGTTAAGTTTCTTCTCGAGTTTCTTAACCTACTTCTTGGAATCTTAGAAAACATTTTTTAAAAATAAAAATATATTCTTGATTTTAATCAAATGATTTTTTTAAAAAAAATCGCTTGATTTAAATCAAACAACCCTGGAACAGAGAACACAAATTAGACACTCGAGCAGTTAGTGTAGACTTTACGAATGATAAACGTTTCATCGTCGGACACGATGGCCAGATTATTTTTTAGAGGATGGATGTGCACCAATTTATGCCCATCCACTCGAAAGGCTTAATGTGGTTTAGTAGGGTAAAAGTCTTAAAACGGAAGTTAAAGAATGCCATTTTTTAACACTCATATAATAGAATTTATATGTTGCCTTTCATAATTTCTCTATTAGGTGATGAAATGATCTTCAAAAAGCTGCGATATCAAATTATGAATGGTTTTAGCATTTTTCAAATATTATAATTTTTATTAAGCGCTATTATTGCTATTTTAGAGGAAACCTTTTCGTATGTAAATGTTGTAATAATATTGTAAAATATAATGTTTACCAAAAAATCTACCGCTAAAAATGTTAAAAATCAATTTCTATTTATGTAAAAAGGCGGATCTCAGTCTCTTTTTCTTTCCAAGGGTTTTTATCCTACTTCCGGGTGTCATAGGAGCATGGATAAAGAATTCGCGTGAGGAAATTTGTTTTTACGCTATAGGATAGGCAACTCCCCTATTTCTGACGACAGCTTATTCTGTATAATCTGATTCAGCTTGGGTTGTCAGCACGCGCAAAGCTGGGTCTCTATGTAACGTAGCTTTGTGCGTGATGACAAGAGACGAAGAAAATAATGTTTCTCTGGATTTAAAATATCCGCGAGTTTTAGGTCAAATGTATGGGCGGAAATTCTAGTAGGCTTCGAAAAAAGTTGAAGTGCCTCGACTGTCGAGTGTCGACTTCATAGTCGAGCCAGTGACTTTTAAAATTTCAAGTAATACTAATTTAGACTATTAAGAAGGATGTTAGAGTTAGTATTATAAATATTTATTACGTTTCTAAATCTTTTGGGAATCTCAAGAAATAATTTTCGCTATTTTTAATAGCGCAACGTTCCTTGATAATGTTTGAAGGACCCACCAATTGATTACATACGACTATGCATGTATTTGAAACTAAAGCCTACAGGTCCGTGCATTTGAGATAAAAATCTCGCGGACATTTATAATCCTTTTTTTCTTCGTCTCTTGTCAGCACGCCGAAAGCTACATAACATAGAGACCTAGCTTTGCGCGTGCTAACAACCGAAGCTGAAAATAGAGTATATACAGAATAAGCTGCTGTCGGAGATAGGGGAGCTGCCTACCCTATAGCGTGAAAACAAATTTCCTCGCGCTCATTCTTTATCCAAAACAGAAGGTTGAAATTTGGCTAAGAGTTTCCTGAGACCCCGTGAATGGTATGAGTAATTCTAAAACTCCCACAAGTGTTCTTTCAGTGGTTGAACTTATTTCTCCCTTGAAATGAATAAAAGTCAACGAATTAATTAGAAATTGTCCAACGCCTGATCTATTGCACTACCGGATTGCTGAAGTGTTTCGGATTATATTGATAATGTATTTTTTCTATGATGGGAATAATTATCGGGGGGTTTTTCACTTTTCTCGGATAGGGTTCACAACCGAGGATTTTGTCTGGGGATGGGGGATTTTTTACAATTTCAGTAATGGGAGATTATGCCTGGGGTTTTTTGTCTTGGAAGTGTTTAGTCCGTATACCCGTGTGAATCGATATAACCTAAAAGTAATTTTTCAGTTCTAATATGTAAATCGAGATATTGAACAGGTTTTGAACACACTACCAGCTGTTTATACGTCAATCAATCCTGTATCGCGTTTTTTGCATAAGTTAATAAACCGTCGTAAGTATACTAATACAGAAATTAGTACTGGAAGACTAGTAAATCAAACCCATGTTCTACAATGCCCTATTTGTTACTCAAATTTCTAAGACACCACTAATCTAAGACATCGAGTTTTTTTTACATTGGGACTTTCAATTTAAATCTTAAGGACGTCTAGTAAAAGTCAGACACTTTTAGGCTTAACATCTATAATACCATTCGTTATAATTTGAAAATATTCAAGATGTATTTTTTTCCAAGTATTCATGATGCATTTTTTCTCTATATATTCATGAAGAACTGTTTTTCAAATATTCAAGATGGATTTTTTCTAAGTTATCATGATTGATTTTTCTAAATTTTCATGATTAAATTCTTGAAAATATTCATGATTAAATTCTTGAAAATATTCATGATGAGATTCTTAAAAATGTTCATGATCAAATTTTCAAAAATATTCATGATTAAATTTTTCCAAATATTCATGATAAAATTCCTGAATATTTTCATTAGTGAATAAACGTAAATCGTAACATCATATCCAACGTAGGCAGGCACTTGTTTACTGTGATTATACACTTTGGCGTGGTTGATGAATTAAGTGCTTGCCATGCTGCAAGCTTAAAAAAGAAGGCTGCCTACCTACTCGGAAATAAAATACAAAAGGTATTTATTTCTCGTTTCATGGAGCCCAGCCTCTATTATTATTATTATTATTATTATTATAATGTTGATGACTATGTAAATTCCAGTGAACTACTTATATAGTTTTTTATATACACATTAAAAATCCATTTCATTCATTTTTTGAAGACTACTTTTTTAAATACAACGTTCTATAATTAACCTTAGATTTAACAAAAAATATATGGCATTCTAAAAGTTAAAGAGATAGTTGTCTAATTTCAAAAGTGGTGGAAAAATTAAACTTCCAGACAAAAGGAGGAGTATTCGAATATCAATATTTGCATGCCATTAGGGCGAATGAGTCTTTTTAATTTAAATAATATAATAATTCGAACCATTATCTTCGGAGATTACCATCCATTTCACAATAAAAATTATTATTCGTATCCTTCTTCAAGAATTTGTCGTTGTTAGATTCTTCTCTAATTCATGTCATCGTGAATCTTCATCCCCGATTCTTCGCTACATTTCCATGGTAGACACGTCACCTATTCTGCAAACAGGAGTTCTGCCACGATATTTCCTTACAAAATCCAACCAAACATTTTTATACCGAAAAGACACCCAAACATTATTTACCGAAAAGACACAAAAACATTAATCATCGAAAACCCACCCACCCAGAAGCTACACAAAATATTTTATTCTTTAAGAGCTTAAAACATTTACTACAGAAAAGCCACAGAAGAATTAAACCCAAAACGCAAACTTCGCACATGATAGAATATTTGCAATATTTTTAATGTCAAAAATCCTTCCACTTTAGCAATTACAACTTGCTTATTATTCCAAATTCACAGACTTAACACTACCCTGCACACAAATCCAAAATTTCTACTTTCCAAAGAGCCATCCAAAACCGTTATTTCTAAGTTGGAACCCTTTTGTCCTTTTAAAATCAAGACCCTACTGGCAATTAACTAATAAATAAATAAATTACTGAACGTAATTCTTAAAACCTCATTTCTATAATTTCAGAGTAAAACCATGCTATGGCTTGAACATCCTGTTTTTCTGATCGTAATGTTTTACTACTGAGCTAAGGTGATATAGATAAAATATATAATCGTTAGGCTTATTTGCTATTGTTTTGAACGTCACGTTTTTTGTCATAACTTTTGATTTTCAAAACCGATTTACAATTTGAAAACAGTTTCGGATTCTACGTGACAAGACGCGTGCAACGATAGCATTGTTGATATATTTGAAGCATTATTTCGTAACGTCATTATCGGGGGGCTTTACAATTTCCGCTATGGCTAACGCCCTATTAGCGCCACAGTGTCATTTGTAATTTTAAAATAATTTTGAGAAGTAAACCTATTTAGAAAGTCCTATTTTGTTATTCTAGCTCAAATAGGAACAAAATGGCAGCCAAATGAAAATGTCCAGAAACTTTTGACAGGGACTGTACATGCGTAAGTTGGGTCGAAAAAATAGTTCACTTATTTCCTTATCTTCATGTCGTCTGCTATAGTTTAATTCCAAGGCTTAATATAATCAAGTCATTTAGGTAGTCAGGAATCGGCACAGATGTCAAAATGTCAGATTTGAATTTAGCAAACATTTTAGAAAGCTACGAAAAGGATGACTTTTTCCTGATTGATAAAGACGGGAAACTTAAAGGTGCAATAGAATGCATGAAAATTCTGAACCGAAATTAATGTAAAATGGAGACCGTCTGAACTTTTTTGACTATTTTGCTGAAATGCTGAATTCTGAACCGTGAATTTTGAAAATGAAGTAAAATGGAGACCGTCTGAACTTTTTTGACTATTTTGCTGAAATGCCGAATTCTGAACCGAAATTAATGTAAGATAGAGATCGTCTGAACATTTTTGACTATTTTGCTGAAATGCCGAATTCTGAACCGAAATTAATGTAAGAAAGAGACCGTCTGAACTTTTTTGACTATTTTGCTGAAATGCCGAATTCTGAACCGAAATTAATGTAAGATAGAGATCGTCTGAACGTTTTTGACTATTTTGCTGAAATGCCGAATTCTGAACCGAAATTAATGTAAAATGGAGACCGTCTGAACTTTTTTGACTATTTTGCTGAAATGCTGAATTCTGAACCGTGAAATTTGAAATTAATGTAAGATAGAGACCGTCTGAACTTTTTGACTATTTTGCTGAAATGCCGAATTCTGAACCGAAATTAATGTAAGACAGAGACCGTCTGAACTTTTTTGACTATTTTGTTGAAATGCCGAATTCTGAACCGAAATTAATGTAAAATGGAGACCGTCTGAACTTTTTTGACTATTTTGCTGAAATTCCGAATTCTGAACCGAAATTAATGTAAGATAGAGATCGTCTGAACTTTTTTGACTATTTTGCTGAAATGCCGAATTCTGAACCGAAATTAATGTAAAATGGAGACCGTCTGAACTTTTTTGACTATTTTGCTGAAATGCCGAATTCTGAACCGAAATTAATGTAAGATAGAATTCGTCTGAACTTTTTTGATTATTTTGCTGAAATGCCGAATTCTGAACCGAAATTAATGTAAAATGGAGACCGTCTGAACTTTTTTGACTATTTTGCTGAAATGCTGAATTCTGAACCGTGAAATTTGAAATTAATGTAAGATAGAGACCGTCTGAACTTTTTGACTATTTTGCTGAAATGCCGAATTCTGAACCGAAATTAATGTAAGACAGAGACCGTCTGAACTTTTTTGACTATTTTGCTGAAATGCCGAATTCTGAACCGAAATTAATGTAAAATGGAGACCGTCTGAACTTTTTTGACTATTTTGCTGAAATGCCGAATTCTGAACCGAAATTAATGTAAGATAGAATTCGTCTGAACTTTTTTGACTATTTTGCTGAAATGCCGAATTCTGAACCGAAATTAATGTAAAATGGAGACCGTCTGAACTTTTTTGACTATTTTGCTGAAATGCTGAATTCTGAACCGTGAAATTTGAAATTAATGTAAGATAGAGACCGTCCAAACGTTTTTGACTATTTTGCTGAAATGCTGAATTCTGAACCGTGAAATTTGAAATTAATGTAAGATAGAGACCGTCTGAACTTTTTTGACTATTTTGCTGAAATGCCGAATTCTGAACCGAAATTAATGTAAAATGGAGACCGTCACTTTCTTACATTAATTTCGGTTCAGAATTCGGCATATCAGCAAAATAGTCAAAAAAGTTCAGACGGTCTCTATCTTACATTAATTTCGGTTCAGAATTCGGCATTTTAGCAAAATAGTCAAAAAAGTTCCGACGGTCTCCATTCTACTTCATTTTCAAAATTCACGGTTCAGAATTCAGCATTTCAGCAAAATAGTCAAAAAAGTTCAGACGGTCTCCATTCTATTTCATTTTCAAAATTCACTGTTCAGAATTCGGCATTTCAGCAAAATAGTCGAAAAAGTTCAGACGGTCTCCATTCTTCTTCATTTTCAAAATTCACGGTTCAGAATTCGGCATTTCAGCAAAATAGTCAAAAAAGTTCAGACGGTCTCTATCTTACATAAATTTCGGTTCTGAATTCGGCATTTCAGCAAAATAGTCAAAAAAGTTCAGACGGTCTCCATTCTACTTCATTTTCAAAATTCACGGTTCAGAATACGCCATTTCAGCAAAATAGTCAAAAAAGTTCAGACGGTCTCCATTCTACTTCATTTTCAAAATTCACGGTTCAGAATTCAGCATTTCAGCAAAATAGTCAAAAAGGTTCAGACGATCTCTTACTTTAATTGCAATGTTCACTGTTCAGAATTTGGCATTTCAGCAAAATAGTCAAAAAGGTTCAGACAGTTTACGGTTTGGTAGGACGGGAGAATTTTATAGTAGGAATTCTACTATTTTCAGCAGTTCAGACGTTCAGACATTCAGCAGATTAGTCGATCCCACCTTTCGGTTAACAGCTGAACGCGCTAACCATTGCGCCACGGAAGCCCAAAAATTAAACGTTCGTCAGGTATTGTGGAAAAACACTGACTTTTTACGTTACATCTGAGACCTCACAACACCGCTCTTGGATGTGCTTGAACCACCAAACTATCGGTTAAAAGCCGAACGCGCTAAACATTGAGCCAGGGAATCTCTGAAATTAAATGGTCGTCAGGTATTGTAGAAAAACTTTGACTTTTTACGTAGCATCTGAAACCTCACAGCACCGCTCCTGGGTGGGCTCGAACCACCAACCTTTCGGTTAACAGCTGAACGCGCTAACCATTGCGCCACGGAAGCCCAAAAATTAAACGTTCGTCAGGTATTGTGGAAAAACACTGACTTTTTACGTTACATCTGAGACCTCACAACACCGCTCTTGGATGTGCTTGAACCACCAAACTATCGGTTAAAAGCCGAACGCGCTAAACATTGAGCCAGGGAATCTCTGAAATTAAATGGTCGTCAGGTATTGTAGAAAAACTTTGACTTTTTACGTAGCATCTGAAACCTCACAGCACCGCTCCTGGGTGGGCTCGAACCACCAACCTTTCGGTTAACAGCTGAACGCGCTAACCTTTGCGCCACGGAAGCCCAAAAATTATATGTTCGTCAGGCATTGTGGAAAAACACCGACTTTTTACGTTACATCTGAGACCTCACAACACCGCTCCCGGATGGACTCGAACCACCAACCTTTCGGTTAACAGCCGAACGCGCTAACCATTGCGCAACGGAAGCCCAAAAATTAAATGGTCGTCAGGTATTGTTGAAAAACTTTGGCTTTTTACGTTACATTTTAGATCTCGCAACACCGCTCCCGGGTGGGCTCAAACCACCAACCTTTCGGTTAACAGCCGAACGCGCTAACCATTGAGCCACGGAAGCTCAGAAATTAAATGGTTGTCAGGTATTGTGGAAAACTTATGACTTTTTACGCTACATCTCAGACCCCACAACATCTCTCCCGGGTGGGCTCGAACCAACAACCTTTCGGTTAACAGCTGAACGCGCTAACCATTGCGACTCCGAAGCCCAAAAATTAAACGTTCGTCAGGTATTGTGCAAAAACACTGACTTTTTACGTTATATCTGAGACCTCACAACACCGCTCCCGGGTGGGCTCGAACCACCAACCTTTCGGTTAACAGCTGAACGCGATAACCATTGCGCAACGGAAGCCCAAATATTAAATGGACGTCAGGTATTGTGGAAAAACTTTGACTTTTTACGTCACATCTGAGACCTCACCACACCTCTCCCGGATGGGCTCGAACCACCAACCTTTCGGTTAACAGCCGAACGCGCTAACCATTGCGCCACGGAAGCCCAAAAATTAAATGGTCGTCAGGTATTGTTGAAAAACTTTGGCTTTTTACGCTACATCTGAGACCCCACAACATCTCTCCCGGGTGGGCTCGAACCACCAACCTTTCGATTAACAGATGAACGCGATAACCATTGCGCAACGGAAAGTCCAAAAATTAAATGGTCTTCAGTAATTGTGGAAAAAGTTTGACTTTTTACGTCACATCTGAGACCTCACAACACCGCTCCCGGTGGGCTCAAACCTCCAACCTTTCGAAAAACAGCCGAACGCGCTAAAAATGCGCCACAGAAGCCCGAAAATTTAATGGTCGTCAGGTACTGTGTAAAAACTTTGGCTTTTTACGTTACATCTGAGACCTCACAACACCGCTCCCGGGTGGGCTCGAACCAGTAACCTTTCGGTTAACTGCCGAACGCGCTAACCATTGCGCAATTGAAGCCCAAAAATTGAATGGTCTTCAGGTATTGTGGAAAAACTTTGGCTTTTTACGTTACATTTGAGATCTCAAAACACCGCTCCCGGGTGGACTCGAACCACCAACCTTTCGGTTAACAGCCGAACGCGCTATGCATTGAGCCACGGCAGTCCAAAAATTAAATGGTCTTCAGGTATTGTGGAAAAACTTTGGCTTTTACGTTACATTTGAGATCTCAAAACACCGCTCCCGGGTGGACTCGAACCACCAACCTTTCGGTTAACAGCCGAACGCGCTATGCATTGAGCCACGGCAGTCCAAAAATTAAATGGTCTTCAGGTATTGTGGAAAAACTTTTATATTTTGGGGTACATCTGACACCTCACAACACCACTCCCGGATGGGCTCGAACCACCAACCTTTCGGTTAACAGCTGAACGCGCTAACCATTGCGCCACGGAAGCCCAAAAATTAAACGTTCGTCAGGTATTGTGGAAAAACACTGACTTTTTACGTTACATCTGAGAACTCACAACACCGCTCCCAGGTGGGCTCGAACCACCAACCTTTCGATTAACAGCCGAACGCGCTAACCATTGAGCCACAGAAGCTCAGAAATTAAATGGTTGTCAGGTATTGTGGAAAACTTATGACTTTTTACGCTACATCTCAGACCCCACAACATCTCTCCCGGGTGGGCTCGAACCAACAACCTTTCGGTTAACAGCTGAACGCGCTAACCATTGCGACTCCGAAGCCCAAAAATTAAACGTTCGTCAGGTATTGTGCAAAAACACTGACTTTTTACGTTATATCTGAGACCTCACAACACCGCTCCCGGGTGGGCTCGAACCACCAACCTTTCGGTTAACAGCTGAACGCGATAACCATTGCGCAACGGAAGCCCAAATATTAAATGGACGTCAGGTATTGTGGAAAAACTTTGACTTTTTACGTCACATCTGAGACCTCACCACACCTCTCCCGGATGGGCTCGAACCACCAACCTTTCGGTTAACAGCCGAACGCGCTAACCATTGCGCCACGGAAGCCCAAAAATTAAATGGTCGTCAGGTATTGTTGAAAAACTTTGGCTTTTTACGCTACATCTGAGACCCCACAACATCTCTCCCGGGTGGGCTCGAACCACCAACCTTTCGATTAACAGATGAACGCGATAACCATTGCGCAACGGAAAGTCCAAATATTAAATGGTCTTCAGTAATTGTGGAAAAAGTTTGACTTTTTACGTCACATCTGAGACCTCACAACACCGCTCCCGGGTGGGCTCAAACCACCAACCTTTCGAAAAACAGCCGAACGCGCTAAAAATGCGCCACAGAAGCCCGAAAATTTAATGGTCGTCAGGTACTGTGTAAAAACTTTGGCTTTTTACGTTACATCTGAGACCTCACAACACCGCTCCCGGGTGGGCTCGAACCAGTAACCTTTCGGTTAACTGCCGAACGCGCTAACCATTGCGCAATTGAAGCCCAAAAATTGAATGGTCTTCAGGTATTGTGGAAAAACTTTGGCTTTTTACGTTACATTTGAGATCTCAAAACACCGCTCCCGGGTGGACTCGAACCACCAACCTTTCGGTTAACAGCCGAACGCGCTATGCATTGAGCCACGGCAGTCCAAAAACTAAATGGTCTTCAGGTATTGTGGAAAAACTTTGGCTTTTTACGTTACATTTGAGATCTCAAAACACCGCTCCCGGGTGGACTCGAACCACCAACCTTTCGGTTAACAGCCGAACGCGCTATGCATTGAGCCACGGCAGTCCAAAAATTAAATGGTCTTCAGGTATTGTGGAAAAACTTTTATATTTTGGGGTACATCTGACACCTCACAACACCGCTCCCGGATGGGCTCGAACCACCAACCTTTCGGTTAACAGCTGAACGCGCTAACCATTGCGCCACGGAAGCCCAAAAATTAAACGTTCGTCAGGTATTGTGGAAAAACACTGACTTTTTACGTTACATCTGAGAACTCACAACACCGCTCCCAGGTGGGCTCGAACCACCAACCTTTCGATTAACAGCCGAACGCGCTAACCATTGAGCCACAGAAGCTCAGAAATTAAATGGTTGTCAGGTATTGTGGAAAACTTATGACTTTTTACGCTACATCTTAGACCCCACAACACCTCTCCCGGGTGGGCTGGAACCACCAACCTTTCGATTAACAGGCGAACGCGCTAACCATTGAGCCACAGAAGCCCAAAAATTAAATGGTCGTCAGGTATTGTGGAAAACTTATGACTTTTTACGCTACATCTGAGACCCCACAACACCTCTCCCGGGTGGGCTGAAACCACCAACCTTTCGGTTAACAGCTGAACGCGCTAACCATTGCGCCACGGAAGCCCAAAAATTAAATGGTCGTCAGGTATTGTTGAAAAACTCTGACTTTTTACGTTACATCTGTGACCTCACAAAAACGCTCTCGGATGGGCTCGAACCACCAAATTATCGGTTAAAAGCCGAACGCGGTATTAATTGAGCCACGAAAGCTCTGAAATTTTATGGTCGTCAGGTATTGTGGAAAAACTTTGACTTTATACGTCAAATCTGAGACCTCACAACACCGCTCCCGGATGGGCTCGAACCACCAAACTATCGGTTAAAAGACGAACGCGAATTCCATTGAGCCACGGAAGCTCTGAAATTAAATGGTCGTCAGGTATTGTGGAAAAACTTTGGCTTTTTACGTTGCATTTGAGACCTCACAACACCGCTCCTGGGTGGGCTCGAACCACCACCCTTTCGATTAACATCCGAACGCGCTAACCATTGAGCCACAGAAGCTCAGAAATTAAATGGTTGTCAGGTATTGTGGAAAACTTATGACTTTTTACGCTACATCTGAGACCTCACCCCACAACACCTCTCCCGGGTGGGCTGGAACCACCAACGTTTCGGTTAGCAGATGAACGCGCTAAACATTGCTCCACGGAAGCCCAAAAATTAAATGGTCGTCAGGTATTGTTGAAAAACTTTGGCTTTTTACCTTACATTTGAGATCTCACAACACCGCTCCCGGGTGGGCTCGAACCACCAACCTTTCGGTTAACAGCCGACCGCTCAAACCATTGAGCCACGGAAGCTCAGAAATTAAATGGTTGTCAGGTAATGTGGAAAACTTATGACTTTTTACGCTACATATGAGACCCCACAACACCTCTCCCGGGTGGGCTCGAACCACCAACCTTTCGGTTAACAGCCGACCGCGCTAACCATTGAGCCACGGAAGCTCAGAAATTAAATGGTTGTCAGGTATTGTGGGAGCGGTGTTGTGAGATCTCAAATGTAACGTAAAAATCAAAGTTTTTCCACAATACCTGACGAATGTTTAATTTTTGGGCTTCCGTGGCGCAATGGTTAGCGCGTTCGGCTGTTAATCGAAAGGTTGGTGGTTCCAGCCCACCCGGAAGAGGTGTTGTGGGGTCTCAGATGTAGCGTAAAAAGTCATAAGTTTTCCACAATACCTGACAACATTTTAAATTTTAAGCTTCCGTGGCGCAATGCTTAGTGCGTTCGGCTGTTAACCAAAAGGGTGGTGGTTCGAGCCCATCCGGGAGCGGTGTTGTAAGGTGTCAGCTGTAACCCAGAATATAAAAGTTTTTCCACAATACCTGAAGACCATTTAATGTTTGGGCTTCCTTTGCGCAACGGTTATCGCGTTCATCTGTTAACCGAAAGGTTGGTGGTTCCAGCCCACCCGGGAGAGGTGTTGTGGGGTCTCAGATGTAGCGTAAAAAGTCAAAAGTTTTCCCACAATACCTGACGAACATTTATTTTTTCGGCTTCCGTGGCGCAATGGTTAGCGCATTCGGCTGTTAACCGAAAGGTTGGTGGTTCGAGCCCATCCCGGAGCGGTGTTGTGGAGTCTCAGATGTGACGTAAAAAGTCAAAGTTTTTCCACAATACCTGACGGCCATTTAATTTTTGGGCTTCCGTGGCGCAATGGTTAGCGCGTTCGGCTGTTAATCGAAAGGTTGGTGGTTCCAGCCCACCCGGGAGAGGTGTTGTGGGGACTCAGATGTGGCGTAAAAAGTCATAAGTTTTCCACAATACCTGATAACATTTTAAATTTTAAGCTTCCGTGGCGCAATGCTTAGTGCGTTCGGCTGTTAACCGAAAGGTTGGTGGTTCGAGCCCATCCGGGAGCGGTGTTGTGGAGTCTCAGATGTGACGTAAAAAGTCAAAGTTTTTCCACAATACCTGACAACCATTGAATTTCTGAGCTTCCGTGGCTCAATAGTTAGCGCGTTCGGCTGTTAACTGAAAGGTTGGTGGTTCGAGCCCATCCGGGAGCGGTGTTGTGGAGTCTCATATGTGACGTAAAAAGTCAAAGTTTTTCCACAATACCTGACGGCCATTTAATTTTTGGGCTTCCGTGGCGCAATGGTTAGCGCGTTCGGCTGTTAACCGAAAGGTTGGTGGTTCGAGCCCATACGGGAGCGCTGTTGTGAGGTCTCAGATGTGACGTAAAAAGTCAAAGTTTTTCCACAATACCTGACAACATTTTAAATTCTAAGCTTCCATGGCGCAATGCTTAGTGCGTTCGGCTGTTAACCGAAAGGTCGGTGGTTCGAGCCCACCCGGGAGCGGTGTTGTGAGGCCTCAGATGTGACGTAAAAACTCAAAGTTTTCCCACAATACCTGACGAACATTTATTTTTTGGGCTTCCGTGGCGCAATGGTTAGCGCATTCGACTGTTAACCGAAAGGTTAATGGTTCGAGCCCATGCCGGAGCGGTGTTGTGGAGTCTCAGATGTGACGTAAAAAGTCAAAGTTTTTCCACAATACCTGACGGCCATTTAATTTTTGGGCTTCCCGTGGCGCAATGGTTAGCGCGTTCGGCTGTTAACCGAAAGGTTGGAGGTTCGAGCCCATCCCGGAGCGGTGTTGTGGAGTCTCATATGTGACGTAAAAAGTCAAAGTTTTTCCACAATACCTGACGGCCATTTAATTTTTGGGCTTCCGTGGCGCAATGGTTATCGCGTTCATCTGTTAACCGAAAGGTTGGTGGTTCGGGCCACCCGGGAGCGGTGTTGTGAGATCTCAGAAGGAACGTAAAAAGCCAAAGTTTTTCCACAATACCTGACAACATTTTAAATTCTAAGCTTCCATGGCGCAATGCTTAGTGCGTTCGGCTGTTAACCGAAAGGTTGGTGGTTCGAGCTCATCCGGGAGCGGTGCTGTGGAGTCTCAGATGTGACGTAAAAAGTCAAAGTTTTTCCACAATACCTGACGACGATATAATTTTTGGGATTCCGTTGCGCAACGGTTATCGCGTTCATCTGTTAACCGAAAGGTTGGTGGTTCGGGCCACCCGGGAGCGGTGTTGTGAGATCTCAGAAGGAACGTAAAAAGCCAAAGTTTTTCCACAATACCTGACAACATTTTAAATTCTAAGCTTCCATGGCGCAATGCTTAGTGCGTTCGGCTGTTAACCGAAAGGTTGGTGGTTCGAGCTCATCCGGGAGCGGTGCTGTGGAGTCTCAGATGTGACGTAAAAAGTCAAAGTTTTTCCACAATACCTGACGGCCATTTAATTTTTGGGCTTCCCGTGGCGCAATGGTTAGCGCGTTCGGCTGTTAACCGAAAGGTTGGTGGTTCGAGCCCATCCGGGAGCGGTGTTGTGAGGTCTCAGATGTGACGTAAAAGTCAAAGTTTTTCCACAATACCTGACAACCATTGAATTTCTGAGCTTCCGTGGCTCAATGGTTAGCGCGTTCGGCTGTTAATCGAAAGGTTGGTGGTTCCAGCCCACACGGGAGAGGTGTTGTGGGGTCTCACATGTGGCGTAAAAAGTCATAAGTATTCCACAATACATGACAACATTTTAACTTTTAAGCTTCCGTGGCGCAATGCTTAGTGCGTTCGGCTGTTAACCGAAAGGTTGGTGGTTCGAGCCCATCCGGGAGCGGTGTTGTGGAGTCTCAGATGTGACGTAAAAAGTCAAAGTTTTTCCACAATACCTGACGGCCATTTAATTTTTGGGCTTCCCGTGGCGCAATGGTTAGCGCGTTCGGCTGTTAACCGAAAGGTTGGTGGTTCGAGCCCATCCGGGAGCGGTGTTGTGAGGTCTCAGATGTGACGTAAAAGTCAAAGTTTTTCCACAATACCTGACAACCATTGAATTTCTGAGCTTCCGTGGCTCAATGGTTAGCGCGTTCGGCTGTTAACTGAAGGGTTGGAGGTTCGAGCCCATCCGGGAGCGGTGTTGTGAGGTCTCAGATGTGACGTAAAAAGTCAAAGTTTTTCCACAATACCTGACGACGATATAATTTTTGGGATTCCGTTGCGCAACGGTTATCGCGTTCATCTGTTAACCGAAAGGTTGGTGGTTCGGGCCACCCGGGAGCGGTGTTGTGAGATCTCAGAAGGAACGTAAAAAGCCAAAGTTTTTCCACAATACCTGACAACATTTTAAATTCTAAGCTTCCATGGCGCAATGCTTAGTGCGTTCGGCTGTTAACCGAAAGGTTGGTGGTTCGAGCTCATCCGGGAGCGGTGCTGTGGAGTCTCAGATGTGACGTAAAAAGTCAAAGTTTTTCCACAATACCTGACGGCCATTTAATTTTTGGGCTTCCCGTGGCGCAATGGTTAGCGCGTTCGGCTGTTAACCGAAAGGTTGGTGGTTCGAGCCCATCCGGGAGCGGTGTTGTGAGGTCTCAGATGTGACGTAAAAGTCAAAGTTTTTCCACAATACCTGACAACCATTGAATTTCTGAGCTTCCGTGGCTCAATGGTTAGCGCGTTCGGCTGTTAATCGAAAGGTTGGTGGTTCCAGCCCACCCGGGAGAGGTGTTGTGGGGTCTCACATGTGGCGTAAAAAGTCATAAGTATTCCACAATACATGACAACATTTTAACTTTTAAGCTTCCGTGGCGCAATGCTTAGTGCGTTCGGCTGTTAACCGAAAGGTTGGTGGTTCGAGCCCATCCGGGAGCGGTGTTGTGGAGTCTCAGATGTGACGTAAAAAGTCAAAGTTTTTCCACAATACCTGACGGCCATTTAATTTTTGGGCTTCCCGTGGCGCAATGGTTAGCGCGTTCGGCTGTTAACCGAAAGGTTGGTGGTTCGAGCCCATCCGGGAGCGGTGTTGTGAGGTCTCAGATGTGACGTAAAAGTCAAAGTTTTTCCACAATACCTGACAACCATTGAATTTCTGAGCTTCCGTGGCTCAATGGTTAGCGCGTTCGGCTGTTAACTGAAGGGTTGGAGGTTCGAGCCCATCCGGGAGCGGTGTTGTGAGGTCTCAGATGTGACGTAAAAAGTCAAAGTTTTTCCACAATACCTGACGACGATATAATTTTTGGGATTCCGTTGCGCAACGGTTATCGCGTTCATCTGTTAACCGAAAAGTTGGTGGTTCGGGCCACCCGGGAGCGGTGTTGTGAGATCTCAGAAGGAACGTAAAAAGCCAAAGTTTTTCCACAATACCTGACAACATTTTAAATTCTAAGCTTCCATGGCGCAATGCTTAGTGCGTTCGGCTGTTAACCGAAAGGTCGGTGGTTCGAGCCCACCCGGGAGCGGTGTTGTGAGGCCTCAGATGTGACTTAAAAAGTCAAAGTTTTCCCACAATACCTGACGAACATTTATTTTTTCGGCTTCCGTGGCGCAATGGTTAGCGCATTCGGCTGTTAACCGAAAGGTTGGTGGTTCGAGCCCATCCCGGAGCGGTGTTGTGGAGTCTCAGATGTGACGTAAAAAGTCAAAGTTTTTCTACAATACCTGACGGCCATTTAATTTTTGGGCTTCCGTGGCGCAATGGTTAGCGCGTTCGGCTGTTAATCGAAAGGTTGGTGGTTCCAGCCCACACGGGAGAGGTGTTGTGGGGTCTCAGATGTGGCGTAAAAAGTCATAAGTTTTCCACAATACATGACAACATTTTAAATTTTAAGCTTCCGTGGCGCAATGCTTAGTGCGTTCGGCTGTTAACCGAAAGGTTGGTGGTTCGAGCCCATCCGGGAGCGGTGTTGTGGAGTCTCAGATGTGACGTAAAAAGTCAAAGTTTTTCCACAATACCTGACGGCCATTTAATTTTTGGGCTTCCCGTGGCGCAATGGTTAGCGCGTTCGGCTGTTAACCGAAAGGTTGGTGGTTCGAGCCCATCCGGGAGCGGTGTTGTGAGGTCTCAGATGTGACGTAAAAGTCAAAGTTTTTCCACAATACCTGACAACCATTGAATTTCTGAGCTTCCGTGGCTCAATGGTTAGCGCGTTCGGCTGTTAACTGAAGGGTTGGAGGTTCGAGCCCATCCGGGAGCGGTGTTGTGAGGTCTCAGATGTGACGTAAAAAGTCAAAGTTTTTCCACAATACCTGACGACGATATAATTTTTGGGATTCCGTTGCGCAACGGTTATCGCGTTCATCTGTTAACCGAAAGGTTGGTGGTTCGGGCCACCCGGGAGCGGTGTTGTGAGATCTCAGAAGGAACGTAAAAAGCCAAAGTTTTTCCACAATACCTGACAACATTTTAAATTCTAAGCTTCCATGGCGCAATGCTTAGTGCGTTCGGCTGTTAACCGAAAGGTTGGTGGTTCGAGCTCATCCGGGAGCGGTGCTGTGGAGTCTCAGATGTGACGTAAAAAGTCAAAGTTTTTCCACAATACCTGACGGCCATTTATTTTTTGGGCTTCCCGTGGCGCAATGGTTAGCGCGTTCGGCTGTTAACCGAAAGGTTGGTGGTTCGAGCCCATCCGGGAGCGGTGTTGTGAGGTCTCAGATGTGACGTAAAATCAAAGTTTTTCCACAATACCTGACAACCATTGAATTTCTGAGCTTCCGTGGCTCAATGGTTAGCACGTTCGGCTGTTAATCGAAAGGTTGGTGGTTCCAGCCCAACCGGGAGAGGTGTTGTGGGGTCTCACATGTGGCGTAAAAAGTCATAAGTTTTCCACAATACATGACAACATTTTAAATTTTAAGCTTCCGTGGCGCAATGCTTAGTGCGTTCGGCTGTTAACCGAAAGGTTGGTGGTTCGAGCCCATCCGGGAGCGGTGTTGTGGAGTCTCAGATGTGACGTAAAAAGTCAAAGTTTTTCCACAATACCTGACGGCCATTTAATTTTTGGGCTTCCCGTGGCACAATGGTTAGCGCGTTCGGCTGTTAACCGAAAGGTTGGTGGTTCGAGCCCATCCGGGAGCGGTGTTGTGAGGTCTCAGATGTGACGTAAAAGTCAAAGTTTTTCCACAATACCTCACAACCATTGAATTTCTGAGCTTCCGTGGCTCAATGGTTAGCGCGTTCGGCTGTTAACTGAAGGGTTGGAGGTTCGAGCCCATCCGGGAGCGGTGTTGTGAGGTCTCAGATGTGACGTAAAAAGTCAAAGTTTTTCCACAATACCTGACGACGATATAATATTTGGGATTCCGTTGCGCAACGGTTATCGCGTTCATCTGTTAACCGAAAAGTTGGTGGTTCGGGCCACCCGGGAGCGGTGTTGTGAGATCTCAGAAGGAACGTAAAAAGCCAAAGTTTTTCCACAATACCTGACAACATTTTAAATTCTAAGCTTCCATGGCGCAATGCTTAGTGCGTTCGGCTGTTAACCGAAAGGTCGGTGGTTCGAGCCCACCCGGGAGCGGTGTTGTGAGGCCTCAGATGTGACTTAAAAAGTCAAAGTTTTCCCACAATACCTGACGAACATTTATTTTTTCGGCTTCCGTGGCGCAATGGTTAGCGAATTCGGCTGTTAACTGAAAGGTTGGTGGTTCGAGCCCATCCCGGAGCGGTGTTGTGGAGTCTCAGATGTGACGTAAAAAGTCAAAGTTTTTCTACAATACCTGACGGCCATTTAATTTTTGGGCTTCCGTGGCGCAAGGGTTAGCGCGTTCGACTGTTAATCGAAAGGTTGGTGGTTCCAGCCCACACGGGAGAGGTGTTGTGGGGTCTCAGATGTGGCGTAAAAAGTCATAAGTTTTCCACAATACATGACAACATTTTAAATTTTAAGCTTCCGTGGCGCAATGCTTAGTGCGTTCGGCTGTTAACCGAAAGGTTGGTGGTTCGAGCCCATCCGGGAGCGGTGTTGTGGAGTCTCAGATGTGACGTAAAAAGTCAAAGTTTTTCCACAATACCTGACGGCCATTTAATTTTTGGGCTTCCCGTGGCGCAATGGTTAGCGCGTTCGGCTGTTAACCGAAAGGTTGGTGGTTCGAGCCCATCCGGGAGCGGTGTTGTGAGGTCTCAGATGTGACGTAAAATCAAAGTTTTTCCACAATACCTGACAACCATTGAATTTCTGAGCTTCCGTGGCTCAATGGTTAGCACGTTCGGCTGTTAATCGAAAGGTTGGTGGTTCCAGCCCAACCGGGAGAGGTGTTGTGGGGTCTCACATGTGGCGTAAAAAGTCATAAGTTTTCCACAATACATGACAACATTTTAAATTTTAAGCTTCCGTGGCGCAATGCTTAGTGCGTTCGGCTGTTAACCGAAAGGTTGGTGGTTCGAGCCCATCCGGGAGCGGTGTTGTGGAGTCTCAGATGTGACGTAAAAAGTCAAAGTTTTTCCACAATACCTGACGGCCATTTAATTTTTGGGCTTCCCGTGGCACAATGGTTAGCGCGTTCGGCTGTTAACCGAAAGGTTGGTGGTTCGAGCCCATCCGGGAGCGGTGTTGTGAGGTCTCAGATGTGACGTAAAAGTCAAAGTTTTTCCACAATACCTCACAACCATTGAATTTCTGAGCTTCCGTGGCTCAATGGTTAGCGCGTTCGGCTGTTAACTGAAGGGTTGGAGGTTCGAGCCCATCCGGGAGCGGTGTTGTGAGGTCTCAGATGTGACGTAAAAAGTCAAAGTTTTTCCACAATACCTGACGACGATATAATATTTGGGATTCCGTTGCGCAACGGTTATCGCGTTCATCTGTTAACCGAAAAGTTGGTGGTTCGGGCCACCCGGGAGCGGTGTTGTGAGATCTCAGAAGGAACGTAAAAAGCCAAAGTTTTTCCACAATACCTGACAACATTTTAAATTCTAAGCTTCCATGGCGCAATGCTTAGTGCGTTCGGCTGTTAACCGAAAGGTCGGTGGTTCGAGCCCACCCGGGAGCGGTGTTGTGAGGCCTCAGATGTGACTTAAAAAGTCAAAGTTTTCCCACAATACCTGACGAACATTTATTTTTTCGGCTTCCGTGGCGCAATGGTTAGCGAATTCGGCTGTTAACTGAAAGGTTGGTGGTTCGAGCCCATCCCGGAGCGGTGTTGTGGAGTCTCAGATGTGACGTAAAAAGTCAAAGTTTTTCTACAATACCTGACGGCCATTTAATTTTTGGGCTTCCGTGGCGCAAGGGTTAGCGCGTTCGACTGTTAATCGAAAGGTTGGTGGTTCCAGCCCACACGGGAGAGGTGTTGTGGGGTCTCAGATGTGGCGTAAAAAGTCATAAGTTTTCCACAATACATGACAACATTTTAAATTTTAAGCTTCCGTGGCGCAATGCTTAGTGCGTTCGGCTGTTAACCGAAAGGTTGGTGGTTCGAGCCTATCCGGGAGCGGTGTTGTGGAGTCTCAGATGTGACGTAAAAAGTCAAAGTTTTTCCACAATACCTGACGGCCATTTAATTTTTGGGCTTCCCGTGGCGCAATGGTTAGCGCGTTCGGCTGTTAACCGAAAGGTTGGTGGTTCGAGCCCATCCGGGAGCGGTGTTGTGAGGTCTCAGATGTGACGTAAAATCAAAGTTTTTCCACAATACCTGACAACCATTGAATTTCTGAGCTTCCGTGGCTCAATGGTTAGCACGTTCGGCTGTTAATCGAAAGGTTGGTGGTTCCAGCCCAACCGGGAGAGGTGTTGTGGGGTCTCACATGTGGCGTAAAAAGTCATAAGTTTTCCACAATACATGACAACATTTTAAATTTTAAGCTTCCGTGGCGCAATGCTTAGTGCGTTCGGCTGTTAACCGAAAGGTTGGTGGTTCGAGCCCATCCGGGAGCGGTGTTGTGGAGTCTCAGATGTGACGTAAAAAGTCAAAGTTTTTCCACAATACCTGACGGCCATTTAATTTTTGGGCTTCCCGTGGCACAATGGTTAGCGCGTTCTTCTGTTAACCGAAAGGTTGGTGGTTCGAGCCCATCCGGGAGCGGTGTTGTGAGGTCTCAGATGTGACGTAAAAGTCAAAGTTTTTCCACAATACCTCACAACCATTGAATTTCTGAGCTTCCGTGGCTCAATGGTTAGCGCGTTCGGCTGTTAACTGAAGGGTTGGAGGTTCGAGCCCATCCGGGAGCGGTGTTGTGAGGTCTCAGATGTGACGTAAAAAGTCAAAGTTTTTCCACAATACCTGACGACGATATAATATTTGGGATTCCGTTGCGCAACGGTTATCGCGTTCATCTGTTAACCGAAAAGTTGGTGGTTCGGGCCACCCGGGAGCGGTGTTGTGAGATCTCAGAAGGAACGTAAAAAGCCAAAGTTTTTCCACAATACCTGACAACATTTTAAATTCTAAGCTTCCATGGCGCAATGCTTAGTGCGTTCGGCTGTTAACCGAAAGGTCGGTGGTTCGATCCCACCCGGGAGCGGTGTTGTGAGGCCTCAGATGTGACTTAAAAAGTCAAAGTTTTCCCACAATACCTGACGAACATTTATTTTTTCGGCTTCCGTGGCGCAATGGTTAGCGAATTCGGCTGTTAACTGAAAGGTTGGTGGTTCGAGCCCATCCCGGAGCGGTGTTGTGGAGTCTCAGATGTGACGTAAAAAGTCAAAGTTTTTCTACAATACCTGACGGCCATTTAATTTTTGGGCTTCCGTGGCGCAAGGGTTAGCGCGTTCGACTGTTAATCGAAAGGTTGGTGGTTCCAGCCCACACGGGAGAGGTGTTGTGGGGTCTCAGATGTGGCGTAAAAAGTCATAAGTTTTCCACAATACATGACAACATTTTAAATTTTAAGCTTCCGTGGCGCAATGCTTAGTGCGTTCGGCTGTTAACCGAAAGGTTGGTGGTTCGAGCCCATCCGGGAGCGGTGTTGTGGAGTCTCAGATGTGACGTAAAAAGTCAAAGTTTTTCCACAATACCTGACGGCCATTTAATTTTTGGGCTTCCCGTGGCGCAATGGTTAGCGCGTTCGGCTGTTAACCGAAAGGTTTTTGGTTCGAGCCCATCCGGGAGCGGTGTTGTGAGGTCTCAGATGTGACGTAAAAGTCAAAGTTTTTCCACAATACCTGACAACCATTGAATTTCTGAGCTTCCGTGGCTCAATGGTTAGCGCGTTCGGCTGTTAACTGAAGGGTTGGAGGTTCGAGCCCATCCGGGAGCGGTGTTGTGAGGTCTCAGATGTGACGTAAAAAGTCAAAGTTTTTCCACAATACCTGACGACGATATAATTTTTGGGATTCCGTTGCGCAACGGTTATCGCGTTCATCTGTTAACCGAAAGGTTGGTGGTTCGGGCCACCCGGGAGCGGTGTTGTGAGATCTCAGAAGGAACGTAAAAAGCCAAAGTTTTTCCACAATACCTGACAACATTTTAAATTCTAAGCTTCCATGGCGCAATGCTTAGTGCGTTCGGCTGTTAACCGAAAGGTTGGTGGTTCGAGCTCATCCGGGAGCGGTGCTGTGGAGTCTCAGATGTGACGTAAAAAGTCAAAGTTTTTCCACAATACCTGACAACCATTGACTTTCTGAGCTTCCGTGGCTCAATGGTTAGCGCGTTCGGCTGTTAATCGAAAGGTTGGTGGTTCCAGCCCACCCGGGAGAGGTGTTGTGGGGTCTCACATGTGGCGTAAAAAGTCATAAGTTTTCCACAATACATGACAACATTTTAAATTTTAAGCTTCCGTGGCGCAATGCTTAGTGCGTTCGGCTGTTAACCGAAAGGTTGGTGGTTCGAGCCCATCCGGGAGCGGTGTTGTGGAGTCTCAGATGTGACGTAAAAAGTCAAAGTTTTTCCACAATACCTGACGGCCATTTAATTTTTGGGGTTCCCGTGGCGCAATGGTTAGCGCGTTCGGCTGTTAACCGAAAGGTTGGTGGTTCGAGCCCATCCGGGAGCGGTGTTGTGAGGTCTCAGATGTGACGTAAAAGTCAAAGTTTTTCCACAATACCTGACAACCATTGAATTTCTGAGCTTCCGTGGCTCAATGGTTAGCGCGTTCGGCTGTTAACTGAAGGGTTGGAGGTTCGAGCCCATCCGGGAGCGGTGTTGTGAGGTCTCAGATGTGACGTAAAAAGTCAAAGTTTTTCCACAATACCTGACGACGATATAATTTTTGGGATTCCGTTGCGCAACGGTTATCGCGTTCATCTGTTAACCGAAAAGTTGGTGGTTCGGGCCACCCGGGAGCGGTGTTGTGAGATCTCAGAAGGAACGTAAAAAGCCAAAGTTTTTCCACAATACCTGACAACATTTTAAATTCTAAGCTTCCATGGCGCAATGCTTAGTGCGTTCGGCTGTTAACCGAAAGGTCGGTGGTTCGAGCCCACCCGGGAGCGGTGTTGTGAGGCCTCAGATGTGACGTAAAAAGTCAAAGTTTTTCCACAATACCTGACAACCATTGAATTTCTGAGCTTCCGTGGCTCAATGGTTAGCGCGTTCGGCTGTTAACTGAAGGGTTGGAGGTTCGAGCCCATCCGGGAGCGGTGTTGTGAGGTCTCAGATGTGACGTAAAAAGTCAAAGTTTTTCCACAATACCTGACGACGATATAATTTTTGGGATTCCGTTGCGCAACGGTTATCGCGTTCATCTGTTAACCGAAAGGTTGGTGGTTCGGGCCACCCGGGAGCGGTGTTGTGAGATCTCAGAAGGAACGTAAAAAGCCAAAGTTTTTCCACAATACCTGACAACATTTTAAATTCTAAGCTTCCATGGCGCAATGCTTAGTGCGTTCGGCTGTTAACCGAAAGGTTGGTGGTTCGAGCTCATCCGGGAGCGGTGCTGTGGAGTCTCAGATGTGACGTAAAAAGTCAAAGTTTTTCCACAATACCTGACGGCCATTTATTTTTTGGGCTTCCCGTGGCGCAATGGTTAGCGCGTTCGGCTGTTAACCGAAAGGTTGGTGGTTCGAGCCCATCCGGGAGCGGTGTTGTGAGGTCTCAGATGTGACGTAAAAGTCAAAGTTTTTCCACAATACCTGACAACCATTGACTTTCTGAGCTTCCGTGGCTCAATGGTTAGCGCGTTCGGCTGTTAATCGAAAGGTTGGTGGTTCCAGCCCACCCGGGAGAGGTGTTGTGGGGTCTCACATGTGGCGTAAAAAGTCATAAGTTTTCCACAATACATGACAACATTTTAAATTTTAAGCTTCCGTGGCGCAATGCTTAGTGCGTTCGGCTGTTAACCGAAAGGTTGGTGGTTCGAGCCCATCCGGGAGCGGTGTTGTGGAGTCTCAGATGTGACGTAAAAAGTCAAAGTTTTTCCACAATACCTGACGGCCATTTAATTTTTGGGCTTCCCGTGGCGCAATGGTTAGCGCGTTCGGCTGTTAACCGAAAGGTTGGTGGTTCGAGCCCATCCGGGAGCGGTGTTGTGAGGTCTCAGATGTGACGTAAAAGTCAAAGTTTTTCCACAATACCTGACAACCATTGAATTTCTGAGCTTCCGTGGCTCAATGGTTAGCGCGTTCGGCTGTTAACTGAAGGGTTGGAGGTTCGAGCCCATCCGGGAGCGGTGTTGTGAGGTCTCAGATGTGACGTAAAAAGTCAAAGTTTTTCCACAATACCTGACGACGATATAATTTTTGGGATTCCGTTGCGCAACGGTTATCGCGTTCATCTGTTAACCGAAAAGTTGGTGGTTCGGGCCACCCGGGAGCGGTGTTGTGAGATCTCAGAAGGAACGTAAAAAGCCAAAGTTTTTCCACAATACCTGACAACATTTTAAATTCTAAGCTTCCATGGCGCAATGCTTAGTGCGTTCGGCTGTTAACCGAAAGGTCGGTGGTTCGAGCCCACCCGGGAGCGGTGTTGTGAGGCCTCAGATGTGACGTAAAAAGTCAAAGTTTTTCCACAATACCTGACGACGATATAATTTTTGGGATTCCGTTGCGCAACGGTTATCGCGTTCATCTGTTAACCGAAAGGTTGGTGGTTCGGGCCACCCGGGAGCGGTGTTGTGAGATCTCAGAAGGAACGTAAAAAGCCAAAGTTTTTCCACAATACCTGACAACATTTTAAATTCTAAGCTTGCATGGCGCAATGCTTAGTGCGTTCGGCTGTTAACCGAAAGGTTGGTGGTTCGAGCTCATCCGGGAGCGGTGCTGTGGAGTCTCAGATGTGACGTAAAAAGTCAAAGTTTTTCCACAATACCTGACGGCCATTTATTTTTTGGGCTTCCCGTGGCGCAATGGTTAGCGCGTTCGGCTGTTAACCGAAAGGTTGGTGGTTCGAGCCCATCCGGGAGCGGTGTTGTGAGGTCTCAGATGTGACGTAAAAGTCAAAGTTTTTCCACAATACCTGACAACCATTGACTTTCTGAGCTTCCGTGGCTCAATGGTTAGCGCGTTCGGCTGTTAATCGAAAGGTTGGTGGTTCCAGCCCACCCGGGAGAGGTGTTGTGGGGTCTCACATGTGGCGTAAAAAGTCATAAGTTTTCCACAATACATGACAACATTTTAAATTTTAAGCTTCCGTGGCGCAATGCTTAGTGCGTTCGGCTGTTAACCGAAAGGTTGGTGGTTCGAGCCCATCCGGGAGCGGTGTTGTGGAGTCTCAGATGTGACGTAAAAAGTCAAAGTTTTTCCACAATACCTGACGGCCATTTAATTTTTGGGCTTCCCGTGGCGCAATGGTTAGCGCGTTCGGCTGTTAACCGAAAGGTTGGTGGTTCGAGCCCATCCGGGAGCGGTGTTGTGAGGTCTCAGATGTGACGTAAAAGTCAAAGTTTTTCCACAATACCTGACAACCATTGAATTTCTGAGCTTCCGTGGCTCAATGGTTAGCGCGTTCGGCTGTTAACTGAAGGGTTGGAGGTTCGAGCCCATCCGGGAGCGGTGTTGTGAGGTCTCAGATGTGACGTAAAAAGTCAAAGTTTTTCCACAATACCTGACGACGATATAATTTTTGGGATTCCGTTGCGCAACGGTTATCGCGTTCATCTGTTAACCGAAAAGTTGGTGGTTCGGGCCACCCGGGAGCGGTGTTGTGAGATCTCAGAAGGAACGTAAAAAGCCAAAGTTTTTCCACAATACCTGACAACATTTTAAATTCTAAGCTTCCATGGCGCAATGCTTAGTGCGTTCGGCTGTTAACCGAAAGGTCGGTGGTTCGAGCCCACCCGGGAGCGGTGTTGTGAGGCCTCAGATGTGACGTAAAAAGTCAAAGTTTTCCCACAATACCTGACGAACATTTATTTTTTCGGCTTCCGTGGCGCAATGGTTAGCGCATTCGGCTGTTAACCGAAAGGTTGGTGGTTCGAGCCCATCCGGGAGCGGTGTTGTGAGGTCTCAGATGTGACGTAAAAGTCAAAGTTTTTCCACAATACCTGACAACCATTGAATTTCTGAGCTTCCGTGGCTCAATGGTTAGCGCGTTCGGCTGTTAACTGAAGGGTTGGAGGTTCGAGCCCATCCGGGAGCGGTGTTGTGAGGTCTCAGATGTGACGTAAAAAGTCAAAGTTTTTCCACAATACCTGACGACGATATAATTTTTGGGATTCCGTTGCGCAACGGTTATCGCGTTCATCTGTTAACCGAAAAGTTGGTGGTTCGGGCCACCCGGGAGCGGTGTTGTGAGATCTCAGAAGGAACGTAAAAAGCCAAAGTTTTTCCACAATACCTGACAACATTTTAAATTCTAAGCTTCCATGGCGCAATGCTTAGTGCGTTCGGCTGTTAACCGAAAGGTCGGTGGTTCGAGCCCACCCGGGAGCGGTGTTGTGAGGCCTCAGATGTGACGTAAAAAGTCAAAGTTTTCCCACAATACCTGACGAACATTTATTTTTTCGGCTTCCGTGGCGCAATGGTTAGCGCATTCGGCTGTTAACCGAAAGGTTGGTGGTTCGAGCCCATCCGGGAGCGGTGTTGTGAGGTCTCAGATGTGACGTAAAAGTCAAAGTTTTTCCACAATACCTGACAACCATTGAATTTCTGAGCTTCCGTGGCTCAATGGTTAGCGCGTTCGGCTGTTAACTGAAGGGTTGGAGGTTCGAGCCCATCCGGGAGCGGTGTTGTGAGGTCTCAGATGTGACGTAAAAAGTCAAAGTTTTTCCACAATACCTGACGACGATATAATTTTTGGGATTCCGTTGCGCAACGGTTATCGCGTTCATCTGTTAACCGAAAAGTTGGTGGTTCGGGCCACCCGGGAGCGGTGTTGTGAGATCTCAGAAGGAACGTAAAAAGCCAAAGTTTTTCCACAATACCTGACAACATTTTAAATTCTAAGCTTCCATGGCGCAATGCTTAGTGCGTTCGGCTGTTAACCGAAAGGTCGGTGGTTCGAGCCCACCCGGGAGCGGTGTTGTGAGGCCTCAGATGTGACGTAAAAAGTCAAAGTTTTCCCACAATACCTGACGAACATTTATTTTTTCGGCTTCCGTGGCGCAATGGTTAGCGCATTCGGCTGTTAACCGAAAGGTTGGTGGTTCGAGCCCATCCGGGAGCGGTGTTGTGAGGTCTCAGATGTGACGTAAAAGTCAAAGTTTTTCCACAATACCTGACAACCATTGAATTTCTGAGCTTCCGTGGCTCAATGGTTAGCGCGTTCGGCTGTTAACTGAAGGGTTGGAGGTTCGAGCCCATCCGGGAGCGGTGTTGTGAGGTCTCAGATGTGACGTAAAAAGTCAAAGTTTTTCCACAATACCTGACGACGATATAATTTTTGGGATTCCGTTGCGCAACGGTTATCGCGTTCATCTGTTAACCGAAAAGTTGGTGGTTCGGGCCACCCGGGAGCGGTGTTGTGAGATCTCAGAAGGAACGTAAAAAGCCAAAGTTTTTCCACAATACCTGACAACATTTTAAATTCTAAGCTTCCATGGCGCAATGCTTAGTGCGTTCGGCTGTTAACCGAAAGGTCGGTGGTTCGAGCCCACCCGGGAGCGGTGTTGTGAGGCCTCAGATGTGACGTAAAAAGTCAAAGTTTTCCCACAATACCTGACGAACATTTATTTTTTCGGCTTCCGTGGCGCAATGGTTAGCGCATTCGGCTGTTAACCGAAAGGTTGGTGGTTCGAGCCCATCCGGGAGCGGTGTTGTGAGGTCTCAGATGTGACGTAAAAGTCAAAGTTTTTCCACAATACCTGACAACCATTGAATTTCTGAGCTTCCGTGGCTCAATGGTTAGCGCGTTCGGCTGTTAACTGAAGGGTTGGAGGTTCGAGCCCATCCGGGAGCGGTGTTGTGAGGTCTCAGATGTGACGTAAAAAGTCAAAGTTTTTCCACAATACCTGACGACGATATAATTTTTGGGATTCCGTTGCGCAACGGTTATCGCGTTCATCTGTTAACCGAAAGGTTGGTGGTTCGGGCCACCCGGGAGCGGTGTTGTGAGATCTCAGAAGGAACGTAAAAAGCCAAAGTTTTTCCACAATGCCTGACAACATTTTAAATTCTAAGCTTCCATGGCGCAATGCTTAGCGCATTCGGCTGTTAACCGAAAGGTTGGTGGTTCGAGCCCATCCCGGAGCGGTGTTGTGGAGTCTCATATGTGACGTAAAAAGTCAAAGTTTTTCCACAATACCTGACGGCCATTTAATTTTTGGGCTTCCCGTGGCGCAATGGTTAGCGCGTTCGGCTGTTAACCGAAAGGTTGGTGGTTCCAGCCCACCCGGGAGAGGTGTTGTGGGGTCTCAGATGTGGCGTAAAAAGTCATAAGTTTTCCACAATACATGACAACATTTTAAATTTTAAGCTTCCGTGGCGCAATGCTTAGTGCGTTCGGCTGTTAACCGAAAGGTTGGTGGTTCGAGCCCATCCGGGAGCGGTGTTGTGAGGTCTCAGATGTGACGTAAAAAGTCAAAGTTTTTCCACAATACCTGACGACGATATAATTTTTGGGATTCCGTTGCGCAACGGTTATCGCGTTCATCTGTTAACCGAAAAGTTGGTGGTTCGGGCCACCCGGGAGCGGTGTTGTGAGATCTCAGAAGGAACGTAAAAAGCCAAAGTTTTTCCACAATACCTGACAACATTTTAAATTCTAAGCTTCCATGGCACAATGCTTAGTGCGTTCGGCTGTTAACCGAAAGGTCGGTCGTTCGAGCCCACCCGGGAGCGGTGTTGTGAGGCCTCAGATGTGACGTAAAAAGTCAAAGTTTTCCCACAATACCTGACGAACATTTATTTTTTCGGCTTCCGTGGCGCAATGGTTAGCGCATTCGGCTGTTAACCGAAAGGTTGGTGGTTCGAGCCCATCCCGGAGCGGTGTTGTGGAGTCTCAGATGTGACGTAAAAAGTCATAGTTTTTCCACAATACCTGACGGCCATTTAATTTTTGGGCTTCCGTGGCGCAATGGTTAGCGCGTTCGGCTGTTAATCGAAAGGTTGGTGGTTCCAGCCCTCCCGGGAGAGGTGTTGTGGGGTCTCAGATGTGGCGTAAAAAGTCATAAGTTTTCCACAATACATGACAACATTTTAAATTTTAAGCTTCCGTGGCGCAATGCTTAGTGCGTTCGGCTGTTAACCGAAAGGTTGGTGGTTCGAGCCCATCCGGGAGCGGTGTTGTGGAGTCTCAGATGTGACGTAAAAAGTCAAAGTTTTTCCACAATACCTGACGGCCATTTAATTTTTGGGCTTCCCGTGGCGCAATGGTTAGCGCGTTCGGCTGTTAACCGAAAGGTTGGTGGTTCGAGCCCATCCGGGAGCGGTGTTGTGAGGTCTCAGATGTGACGTAAAAGTCAAAGTTTTTCCACAATACCTGACAACCATTGAATTTCTGAGCTTCCGTGGCTCAATGGTTAGCGCGTTCGGCTGTTAACTAAAGGGTTGGAGGTTCGAGCCCATCCGGGAGCGGTGTTGTGAGGTCTCAGATGTGACGTAAAAAGTCAAAGTTTTTCCACAATACCTGACGACGATATAATTTTTGGGATTCCGTTGCGCAACAGTTATCGCGTTCATCTGTTAACCGAAAGGTTGGTGGTTCGGGCCACCCTGGAGCGGTGTTGTGAGATCTCAGAAGGAACGTAAAAAGCCAAAGTTTTTCCACAATACCTGACAACATTTTAAATTCTAAGCTTCCATGGCGCAATGCTTAGTGCGTTCGGCTGTTAACCGAAAGGTCGGTGGTTTGAGCCCACCCGGGAGCGGTGTTGTGAGGCCTCAGATGTGACGTAAAAAGTCAAAGTTTTCCCACAATACCTGACGAACATTTATTTTTTGGGCGTCCGTGGCGCAATGGTTAGCGCATTCGGGTGTTAACCGAAAGGTTGGTGGTTCCAGCCCTCCCGGGAGAGGTGTTGTGGGGTCTCAGATGTGGCGTAAAAAGTCATAAGTTTTCCACAATACATGACAACATTTTAAATTTTAAGCTTCCGTGGCGCAATGCTTAGTGCGTTCGGCTGTTAACCGAAAGGTTGGTGGTTCGAGCCCATCCGGGAGCGGTGTTGTGGAGTCTCAGATGTGACGTAAAAAGTCAAAGTTTTTCCACAATACCTGACGGCCATTTAATTTTTGGGCTTCCCGTGGCGCAATGGTTAGCGCGTTCGGCTGTTAACCGAAAGGTTGGTGGTTCGAGCCCATCCGGGAGCGGTGTTGTGAGGTCTCAGATGTGACGTAAAAGTCAAAGTTTTTCCACAATACCTGACAACCATTGAATTTCTGAGCTTCCGTGGCTCAATGGTTAGCGCGTTCGGCTGTTAACTAAAGGGTTGGAGGTTCGAGCCCATCCGGGAGCGGTGTTGTGAGGTCTCAGATGTGACGTAAAAAGTCAAAGTTTTTCCACAATACCTGACGACGATATAATTTTTGGGATTCCGTTGCGCAACGGTTATCGCGTTCATCTGTTAACCGAAAGGTTGGTGGTTCGGGCCACCCGGGAGCGGTGTTGTGAGATCTCAGAAGGAACGTAAAAAGCCAAAGTTTTTCCACAATACCTGACAACATTTTAAATTCTAAGCTTCCATGGCGCAATGCTTAGTGCGTTCGGCTGTTAACCGAAAGGTCGGTGGTTTGAGCCCACCCGGGAGCGGTGTTGTGAGGCCTCAGATGTGACGTAAAAAGTCAAAGTTTTCCCACAATACCTGACGAACATTTATTTTTTGGGCGTCCGTGGCGCAATGGTTAGCGCATTCGGCTGTTAACCGAAAGGTTGGTGGTTCGAGCCCATCCCGGAGCGGTGTTGTGGAGTCTCATATGTGACGTAAAAAGTCAAAGTTTTTCCACAATACCTGACGGCCATTTAATTTTTGGGCTTCCCGTGGCGCAATGGATAGCGCGTTCGGCTGTTAACCGAAAGGTTGGTGGTTCGAGCCCATCCGGGAGCGGTGTTGTGAGGTCTCAGATGTGACGTAAAAGTCAAAGTTTTTCCACAATACCTGACAACCATTGAATTTCTGAGCTTCCGTGGCTCAATGGTTAGCGCGTTCGGCTGTTAACTGAAGGGTTGGAGGTTCGAGCCCATCCGGGAGCGGTGTTGTGAGGTCTCAGATGTGACGTAAAAAGTCAAAGTTTTTCCACAATACCTGACGACGATATAATTTTTGGGATTCCGTTGCGCAACGGTTATCGCGTTCATCTGTTAACCGAAAAGTTGGTGGTTCGGGCCACCCGGGAGCGGTGTTGTGAGATCTCAGAAGGAACGTAAAAAGCCAAAGTTTTTCCACAATACCTGACAACATTTTAAATTCTAAGCTTCCATGGCGCAATGCTTAGTGCGTTCGGCTGTTAACCGAAAGGTCGGTGGTTCGAGCCCACCCGGGAGCGGTGTTGTGAGGCCTCAGATGTGACGTAAAAAGTCAAAGTTTTCCCACAATACCTGACGAACATTTATTTTTTCGGCTTCCGTGGCGCAATGGTTAGCGCATTCGGCTGTTAACCGAAAGGTTGGTGGTTCGAGCCCATCCGGGAGCGGTGTTGTGAGGGCTCAGATGTGACGTAAAAGTCAAAGTTTTTCCACAATACCTGACAACCATTGAATTTCTGAGCTTCCGTGGCTCAATGGTTAGCGCGTTCGGCTGTTAACTGAATTGTTGGTGGTTCGAGCCCATCCGGGAGCGGTGTTGTGAGGTCTCAGATGTGACGTAAAAGTCAAAGTTTTTCCACAATACCTGACAACCATTGAATTTCTGAGCTTCCGTGGCTCAATGGTTAGCGCGTTCGGCTGTTAACTAAAGGGTTGGAGGTTCGAGCCCACCCGGGAGCGGTGTTGTGAGGCCTCAGATGTGACGTAAAAAGTCAAAGTTTTCCCACAATACCTGACGAACATTTATTTTTTCGGCTTCCGTGGCGCAATGGTTAGCGCATTCGGCTGTTAACCGAAAGGTTGGTGGTTCGAGCCCATCCCGGAGCGGTGTTGTTGAGTCTCAGATGTGACGTAAAAAGTCAAAGTTTTTCCACAATACCTGACGGCCATTTAATTTTTGGGCTTCCGTGGCGCAATGGTTAGCGCGTTCGGCTGTTAATCGAAAGGTTGGTGGTTCCAGCCCACCCGGGAGAGGTGTTGTGGGGTCTCAGATGTGGCGTAAAAAGTCATAAGTTTTCCACAATACATGACAACATTTTAAATTTTAAGCTTCCGTGGCGCAATGCTTAGTGCGTTCGGCTGTTAACCGAAAGGTTGGTGGTTCGAGCCCATCCGGGAGCGGTGTTGTGGAGTCTCAGATGTGACGTAAAAAGTCAAAGTTTTTCCACAATACCTGACGGCCATTTAATTTTTGGGCTTCCCGTGGCGCAATGGTTAGCGCGTTCGGCTGTTAACCGAAAGGTTGGTGGTTCGAGCCCATCCGGGAGCGGTGTTGTGAGGTCTCAGATGTGACGTAAAAGTCAAAGTTTTTCCACAATACCTGACAACCATTGAATTTCTGAGCTTCCGTGGCTCAATGGTTAGCGCGTTCGGCTGTTAACTGAAGGGTTGGAGGTTCGAGCCCATCCGGGAGCGGTGTTGTGAGTTCTCAGAAGGAACGTAAAAAGCCAAAGTTTTTCCACAATACCTGACAACATTTTAAATTCTAAGCTTCCATGGCGCAATGCTTAGTGCGTTCGGCTGTTAACCGAAAGGTCGGTGGTTCGAGCCCACCCGGGAGCGGTGTTGTGAGGCCTCAGATGTGACGTAAAAAGTCAAAGTTTTCCCACAATACCTGACGAACATTTATTTTTTCGGCTTCCGTGGCGCAATGGTTAGCGCATTCGGCTGTTAACCGAAAGGTTGGTGGTTCGAGCCCATCCGGGAGCGGTGTTGTGAGGTCTCAGATGTGACGTAAAAGTCAAAGTTTTTCCACAATACCTGACAACCATTGAATTTCTGAGCTTCCGTGGCTCAATGGTTAGCGCGTTCGGCTGTTAACTGAAGGGTTGGAGGTTCGAGCCCATCCGGGAGCGGTGTTGTGAGGTCTCAGATGTGACGTAAAAAGTCAAAGTTTTTCCACCATACCTGACGACGATATAATTTTTGGGATTCCGTTGCGCAACGGTTATCGCGTTCATCTGTTAACCGAAAAGTTGGTGGTTCGGGCCACCCGGGAGCGGTGTTGTGAGATCTCAGAAGGAACGTAAAAAGCCAAAGTTTTTCCACAATACCTGACAACATTTTAAATTCTAAGCTTCCATGGCGCAATGCTTAGTGCGTTCGGCTGTTAACCGAAAGGTCGGTGGTTCGAGCCCACCCGGGAGCGGTGTTGTGAGGCCTCAGATGTGACGTAAAAAGTCAAAGTTTTCCCACAATACCTGACGAACATTTATTTTTTCGGCTTCCGTGGCGCAATGGTTAGCGCATTCGGCTGTTAACCGAAAGGTTGGTGGTTCGAGCCCATCCGGGAGCGGTGTTGTGAGGTCTCAGATGTGACGTAAAAGTCAAAGTTTTTCCACAATACCTGACAACCATTGAATTTCTGAGCTTCCGTGGCTCAATGGTTAGCGCGTTCGGCTGTTAACTGAAGGGTTGGAGGTTCGAGCCCATCCGGGAGCGGTGTTGTGAGGTCTCAGATGTGACGTAAAAAGTCAAAGTTTTTCCACAATACCTGACGACGATATAATTTTTGGGATTCCGTTGCGCAACGGTTATCGCGTTCATCTGTTAACCGAAAGGTTGGTGGTTCGGGCCACCCGGGAGCGGTGTTGTGAGATCTCAGAAGGAACGTAAAAAGCCAAAGTTTTTCCACAATGCCTGACAACATTTTAAATTCTAAGCTTCCATGGCGCAATGCTTAGCGCATTCGGCTGTTAACCGAAAGGTTGGTGGTTCGAGCCCATCCCGGAGCGGTGTTGTGGAGTCTCATATGTGACGTAAAAAGTCAAAGTTTTTCCACAATACCTGACGGCCATTTAATTTTTGGGCTTCCCGTGGCGCAATGGTTAGCGCGTTCGGCTGTTAACCGAAAGGTTGGTGGTTCCAGCCCACCCGGTAGAGGTGTTGTGGGGTCTCAGATGTGGCGTAAAAAGTCATAAGTTTTCCACAATACATGACAACATTTTAAATTTTAAGCTTCCGTGGCGCAATGCTTAGTGCGTTCGGCTGTTAACCGAAAGGTTGGTGGTTCGAGCCCATCCGGGAGCGGTGTTGTGAGGTCTCAGATGTGACGTAAAAAGTCAAAGTTTTTCCACAATACCTGACGACGATATAATTTTTGGGATTCCGTTGCGCAACGGTTATCGCGTTCATCTGTTAACCGAAAAGTTGGTGGTTCGGGCCACCCGGGAGCGGTGTTGTGAGATCTCAGAAGGAACGTAAAAAGCCAAAGTTTTTCCACAATACCTGACAACATTTTAAATTCTAAGCTTCCATGGCACAATGCTTAGTGCGTTCGGCTGTTAACCGAAAGGTCGGTCGTTCGAGCCCACCCGGGAGCGGTGTTGTGAGGCCTCAGATGTGACGTAAAAAGTCAAAGTTTTCCCACAATACCTGACGAACATTTATTTTTTCGGCTTCCGTGGCGCAATGGTTAGCGCATTCGGCTGTTAACCGAAAGGTTGGTGGTTCGAGCCCATCCCGGAGCGGTGTTGTGGAGTCTCAGATGTGACGTAAAAAGTCATAGTTTTTCCACAATACCTGACGGCCATTTAATTTTTGGGCTTCCGTGGCGCAATGGTTAGCGCGTTCGGCTGTTAATCGAAAGGTTGGTGGTTCCAGCCCTCCCGGGAGAGGTGTTGTGGGGTCTCAGATGTGGCGTAAAAAGTCATAAGTTTTCCACAATACATGACAACATTTTAAATTTTAAGCTTCCGTGGCGCAATGCTTAGTGCGTTCGGCTGTTAACCGAAAGGTTGGTGGTTCGAGCCCATCCGGGAGCGGTGTTGTGGAGTCTCTGATGTGACGTAAAAAGTCAAAGTTTTTCCACAATACCTGACGGCCATTTAATTTTTGGGCTTCCCGTGGCGCAATGGTTAGCGCGTTCGGCTGTTAACCGAAAGGTTGGTGGTTCGAGCCAATCCGGGAGCGGTGTTGTGAGGTCTCAGATGTGACGTAAAAGTCAAAGTTTTTCCACAATACCTGACAACCATTGAATTTCTGAGCTTCCGTGGCTCAATGGTTAGCGCGTTCGGCTGTTAACTAAAGGGTTGGAGGTTCGAGCCCATCCGGGAGCGGTGTTGTGAGGTCTCAGATGTGACGTAAAAAGTCAAAGTTTTTCCACAATACCTGACGACGATATAATTTTTGGGATTCCGTTGCGCAACAGTTATCGCGTTCATCTGTTAACCGAAAGGTTGGTGGTTCGGGCCACCCTGGAGCGGTGTTGTGAGATCTCAGAAGGAACGTAAAAAGCCAAAGTTTTTCCACAATACCTGACAACATTTTAAATTCTAAGCTTCCATGGCGCAATGCTTAGTGCGTTCGGCTGTTAACCGAAAGGTCGGTGGTTTGAGCCCACCCGGGAGCGGTGTTGTGAGGCCTCAGATGTGACGTAAAAAGTCAAAGTTTTCCCACAATACCTGACGAACATTTATTTTTTGGGCGTCCGTGGCGCAATGGTTAGCGCATTCGGGTGTTAACCGAAAGGTTGGTGGTTCCAGCCCTCCCGGGAGAGGTGTTGTGGGGTCTCAGATGTGGCGTAAAAAGTCATAAGTTTTCCACAATACATGACAACATTTTAAATTTTAAGCTTCCGTGGCGCAATGCTTAGTGCGTTCGGCTGTTAACCGAAAGGTTGGTGGTTCGAGCCCATCCGGGAGCGGTGTTGTGGAGTCTCAGATGTCACGTAAAAAGTCAAAGTTTTTCCACAATACCTGACGGCCATTTAATTTTTGGGCTTCCCGTGGCGCAATGGTTAGCGCGTTCGGCTGTTAACCGAAAGGTTGGTGGTTCGAGCCCATCCGGGAGCGGTGTTGTGAGGTCTCAGATGTGACGTAAAAGTCAAAGTTTTTCCACAATACCTGACAACCATTGAATTTCTGAGCTTCCGTGGCTCAATGGTTAGCGCGTTCGGCTGTTAACTAAAGGGTTGGAGGTTCGAGCCCATCCGGGAGCGGTGTTGTGAGGTCTCAGATGTGACGTAAAAAGTCAAAGTTTTTCCACAATACCTGACGACGATATAATTTTTGGGATTCCGTTGCGCAACGGTTATCGCGTTCATCTGTTAACCGAAAGGTTGGTGGTTCGGGCCACCCGGGAGCGGTGTTGTGAGATCTCAGAAGGAACGTAAAAAGCCAAAGTTTTTCCACAATACCTGACAACATTTTAAATTCTAAGCTTCCATGGCGCAATGCTTAGTGCGTTCGGCTGTTAACCGAAAGGTCGGTGGTTTGAGCCCACCCGGGAGCGGTGTTGTGAGGCCTCAGATGTGACGTAAAAAGTCAAAGTTTTCCCACAATACCTGACGAACATTTATTTTTTGGGCGTCCGTGGCGCAATGGTTAGCGCATTCGGCTGTTAACCGAAAGGTTGGTGGTTCGAGCCCATCCCGGAGCGGTGTTGTGGAGTCTCATATGTGACGTAAAAAGTCAAAGTTTTTCCACAATACCTGACGGCCATTTAATTTTTGGGCTTCCCGTGGCGCAATGGATAGCGCGTTCGGCTGTTAACCGAAAGGTTGGTGGTTCGAGCCCATCCGGGAGCGGTGTTGTGAGGTCTCAGATGTGACGTAAAAGTCAAAGTTTTTCCACAATACCTGACAACCATTGAATTTCTGAGCTTCCGTGGCTCAATGGTTAGCGCGTTCGGCTGTTAACTGAAGGGTTGGAGGTTCGAGCCCATCCGGGAGCGGTGTTGTGAGGTCTCAGATGTGACGTAAAAAGTCAAAGTTTTTCCACAATACCTGACGACGATATAATTTTTGGGATTCCGTTGCGCAACGGTTATCGCGTTCATCTGTTAACCGAAAAGTTGGTGGTTCGGGCCACCCGGGAGCGGTGTTGTGAGATCTCAGAAGGAACGTAAAAAGCCAAAGTTTTTCCACAATACCTGACAACATTTTAAATTCTAAGCTTCCATGGCGCAATGCTTAGTGCGTTCGGCTGTTAACCGAAAGGTCGGTGGTTCGAGCCCACCCGGGAGCGGTGTTGTGAGGCCTCAGATGTGACGTAAAAAGTCAAAGTTTTCCCACAATACCTGACGAACATTTATTTTTTCGGCTTCCGTGGCGCAATGGTTAGCGCATTCGGCTGTTAACCGAAAGGTTGGTGGTTCGAGCCCATCCCGGAGCGGTGTTGTTGAGTCTCAGATGTGACGTAAAAAGTCAAAGTTTTTCCACAATACCTGACGGCCATTTAATTTTTGGGCTTCCGTGGCGCAATGGTTAGCGCGTTCGGCTGTTAATCGAAAGGTTGGTGGTTCCAGCCCACCCGGGAGAGGTGTTGTGGGGTCTCAGATGTGGCGTAAAAAGTCATAAGTTTTCCACAATACATGACAACATTTTAAATTTTAAGCTTCCGTGGCGCAATGCTTAGTGCGTTCGGCTGTTAACCGAAAGGTTGGTGGTTCGAGCCCATCCGGGAGCGGTGTTGTGGAGTCTCAGATGTGACGTAAAAAGTCAAAGTTTTTCCACAATACCTGACGGCCATTTAATTTTTGGGCTTCCCGTGGCGCAATGGTTAGCGCGTTCGGCTGTTAACCGAAAGGTTGGTGGTTCGAGCCCATCCGGGAGCGGTGTTGTGAGGTCTCAGATGTGACGTAAAAGTCAAAGTTTTTCCACAATACCTGACAACCATTGAATTTCTGAGCTTCCGTGGCTCAATGGTTAGCGCGTTCGGCTGTTAACTGAAGGGTTGGAGGTTCGAGCCCATCCGGGAGCGGTGTTGTGAGTTCTCAGATGTGACGTAAAAAGTCAAAGTTTTTCCACAATACCTGACGACAATATAATTTTTGGGATTCCGTTGCGCAACGGTTATCGTGTTCATCTGTTAACCGAAAGGTTGGTGGTTCGAGCCCATCCGGGAGCGGTGTTGTGAGGTCTCAGATGTGACGTAAAAAGCCAAAGTTTTTCCACAATACCTGACAACATTTTAAATTCTAAGCTTCCATTGCGCAATGCTTAGTGCGTTCGGCTGTTAACCGAAAGGTCGGTGGTTCGAGCCCACCCGGGAGCGGTGTTGTGAGGCCTCAGATGTGACGTAAAAAGTCAAAGTTTTCCCACAATACCTGACGAACATTTATTTGTTCGGCTTCCGTGGCGCAATGGTTAGCGCGTTCGGCTGTTAACTGAAGGGTTGGAGGTTCGAGCCCATCCGGGAGCGGTGTTGTGAGGTCTCAGATGTGACGTAAAAGTCAAAGTTTTTCCACAATACCTGACAACCATTGAATTTCTGAGCTTCCGTGGCTCAATGGTTAGCGCGTTCGGCTGTTAACTGAAGGGTTGGAGGTTCGAGCCCATCCGGGAGCGGTGTTGTGAGTTCTCAGATGTGACGTAAAAAGTCAAAGTTTTTCCACAATACCTGACGACAATATAATTTTTGGGATTCCGTTGCGCAACGGTTATCGTGTTCATCTGTTAACCGAAAGGTTGGTGGTTCGAGCCCATCCGGGAGCGGTGTTGTGAGGTCTCAGATGTGACGTAAAAAGCCAAAGTTTTTCCACAATACCTGACAACATTTTAAATTCTAAGCTTCCATGGCGCAATGCTTAGTGCGTTCGGCTGTTAACCGAAAGGTCGGTGGTTCGAGCCCACCCGGGAGCGGTGTTGTGAGGCCTCAGATGTGACGTAAAAAGTCAAAGTTTTCCCACAATACCTGACGAACATTTTTTTTTTCGGCTTCCGTGGCGCAATGGTTAGCGCGTTCGGCTGTTAACCGAAAGGTTGGTGGTTCGAGCCCATCCGGGAGCGGTGTTGTGAGGTCTCAGATGTGACGTAAAAGTCAAAGTTTTTCCACAATACCTGACAACCATTGAATTTCTGAGCTTCCGTGGCTCAATGGTTAGCGCGTTCGGCTGTTAACTAAAGGGTTGGAGGTTCGAGCCCATCCGGGAGCGGTGTTGTGAGGTCTCAGATGTGACGTAAAAAGTCAAAGTTTTTCCACAATACCTGACGACGATATAATTTTTGGGATTCCGTTGCGCAACGGTTATCGCGTTCATCTGTTAACCGAAAGGTTGGTGGTTCGGGCCACCCGGGAGCGGTGTTGTGAGATCTCAGAAGGAACGTAAAAAGCCAAAGTTTTTCCACAATACCTGACAACATTTTAAATTCTAAGCTTCCATGGCGCAATGCTTAGTGCGTTCGGCTGTTAACCGAAAGGTCGGTGGTTTGAGCCCACCCGGGAGCGGTGTTGTGAGGCCTCAGATGTGACGTAAAAAGTCAAAGTTTTCCCACAATACCTGACGAACATTTATTTTTTGGGCTTCCGTGGCGCAATGGTTAGCGCATTCGGCTGTTAACCGAAAGGTTGGTGGTTCGAGCCCATCCCGGAGCGGTGTTGTGGAGTCTCATATGTGACGTAAAAAGTCAAAGTTTTTCCACAATACCTGACGGCCATTTAATTTTTGGGCTTCCGTGGCGCAATGGTTAGCGCGTTCGGCTGTTAATCGAAAGGTTGGTGGTTCCAGCCCACCCGGGAGAGGTGTTGTGGGGTCTCAGATGTGGCGTAAAAAGTCATAAGTTTTCCACAATACATGACAACATTTTAAATTTTAAGCTTCCGTGGCGCAATGCTTAGTGCGTTCGGCTGTTAACCGAAAGGTTGGTGGTTCGAGCCCATCCGGGAGCGGTGTTGTGGAGTCTCAGATGTGACGTAAAAAGTCAAAGTTTTTCCACAATACCTGACGGCCATTTAATTCTTGGGCTTCCCGTGGCGCAATGTTTAGCGCGTTCGGCTGTTAACCGAAAGGTTGGTGGTTCGAGCCCATCCGGGAGCGGTGTTGTGAGGTCTCAGATGTGACGTAAAAGTCAAAGTTTTTCCACAATACCTGACAACCATTGAATTTCTGAGCTTCCGTGGCTCAATGGTTAGCGCGTTCGGCTGTTAACTGAAGGGTTGGAGGTTCGAGCCCATCCGGGAGCGGTGTTGTGAGTTCTCAGATGTGACGTAAAAAGTCAAAGTTTTTCCACAATACCTGACGACAATATAATTTTCGGGATTCCGTTGCGCAACGGTTATCGCGTTCATCTGTTAACCGAAAGGTTGGTGGTTCGAGCCCATCGGGGAGCGGTGTTGTGAGGTCTCAGATGTGACGTAAAAAGCCAAAGTTTTTCCACAATACCTGACAACATTTTAAATTCTAAGCTTCCATGGCGCAATGCTTAGTGCGTTCGGCTGTTAACCGAAAGGTCGGTGGTTCGAGCCCACCCGGGAGCGGTGTTGTGAGGCCTCAGATGTGACGTAAAAAGTCAAAGTTTTCCCACAATACCTGACGAACATTTATTTTTTCGGCTTCCGTTGCGCAATGGTTAGCGCATTCGGCTGTTAACCGAAAGGTTGGTGGTTCGAGCCCATCCCGGAGCGGTGTTTTGGAGTCTCATATGTGACGTAAAAAGTCAAAGTTTTTCCACAATACCTGACGGCCATTTAATTTTTGGGCTTCCCGTGGCGCAATGGTTAGCGCGTTCGGCTGTTAACCGAAAGGTTGGTGGTTCGAGCCCATCCGGGAGCGGTGTTGTGGAGTCTCAGATGTGACGTAAAAAGTCAAAGTTTTTCCACAATACCTGACGGCCATTTAATTCTTGGGCTTCCCGTGGCGCAATGTTTAGCGCGTTCGGCTGTTAACCGAAAGGTTGGTGGTTCGAGCCCATCCGGGAGCGGTGTTGTGAGGTCTCAGATGTGACGTAAAAGTCAAAGTTTTTCCACAATACCTGACAACCATTGAATTTCTGAGCTTCCGTGGCTCAATGGTTAGCGCGTTCGGCTGTTAACTGAAGGGTTGGAGGTTCGAGCCCATCCGGGAGCGGTGTTGTGAGTTCTCAGATGTGACGTAAAAAGTCAAAGTTTTTCCACAATACCTGACGACAATATAATTTTCGGGATTCCGTTGCGCAACGGTTATCGCGTTCATCTGTTAACCGAAAGGTTGGTGGTTCGAGCCCATCGGGGAGCGGTGTTGTGAGGTCTCAGATGTGACGTAAAAAGCCAAAGTTTTTCCACAATACCTGACAACATTTTAAATTCTAAGCTTCCATGGCGCAATGCTTAGTGCGTTCGGCTGTTAACCGAAAGGTCGGTGGTTCGAGCCCACCCTGGAGCGGTGTTGTGAGGCCTCAGATGTGACGTAAAAAGTCAAAGTTTTCCCACAATACCTGACGAACATTTATTTTTTCGGCTTCCGTTGCGCAATGGTTAGCGCATTCGGCTGTTAACCGAAAGGTTGGTGGTTCGAGCCCATCCCGGAGCGGTGTTTTGGAGTCTCATATGTGACGTAAAAAGTCAAAGTTTTTCCACAATACCTGACGGCCATTTAATTTTTGGGCTTCCCGTGGCGCAATGGTTAGCGCGTTCGGCTGTTAACCGAAAGGTTGGTGGTTCGAGCCCATCCGGGAGCGGTGTTGTGAGGTCTCAGATGTGACGTAAAAGTCAAAGTTTTTCCACAATACCTGACAACCATTGAATTTCTGAGCTTCCGTGGCTCAATGGTTAGCGCGTTCGGCTGTTAACTGAAGGGTTGGAGGTTCGAGCCCATCCGGGAGCGGTGTTGTGAGGTCTCAGATGTGACGTAAAAAGTCAAAGTTTTTCCACAATAACTGACGGCCATTTAATTTTTGGGCTTCCCGTGGCGCAATGGTTAGCGCGTTCGGCTGTTAACCGAAAGGTTGGTGGTTCGAGCCCATCCGGGAGCGGTGTTGTGAGGTCTCAGATGTGACGTAAAAAGCCAAAGTTTTTCCACAATACCTGACAACATTTTAAATTCTAAGCTTCCATGGCGCAATGCTTAGTGCGTTCGGCTGTTAACCGAAAGGTCGGTGGTTCGAGCCCACCCGGGAGCGGTGTTGTGAGGCCTCAGATGTGACGTAAAAAGTGAAAGTTTTCCCACAATACCTGACGAACATTTATTTTTTCGGCTTCCGTGGCGCAATGGTTAGCGCATTCGGCTGTTAACCGAAAGGTTGGTGGTTCGAGCTAATCCCGGAGCGGTGTTGTGGAGTCTCAGATGTGACGTAAAAAGTCAAAGTTTTTCCACAATACCTGACGGCCATTTAATTTTTGGGCTTCCGTGGCGCAATGGTTAGCGCGTTCGGCTGTTAATCGAAAGGTTGGTGGTTCCAGCCCACCCGGGAGAGGTGTTGTGGGGTCTCAGATGTGGCGTAAAAAGTCATAAGTTTTCCACAATACATGACAACATTTTAAATTTTAAGCTTCCGTGGCGCAATGCTTAGTGCGTTCGGCTGTTAACCGAAAGGTTGGTGGTTCGAGCCCATCCGGGAGCGGTGTTGTGGAGTCTCAGATGTGACGTAAAAAGTCAAAGTTTTTCCACAATAACTGACGGCCATTTAATTTTTGGGCTTCCCGTGGCGCAATGGTTAGCGCGTTCGGCTGTTAACCGAAAGGTTGGTGGTTCGAGCCCATCCGGGAGCGGTGTTGTGAGGTCTCAGATGTGACGTAAAAGTCAAAGTTTTTCCACAATACCTGACAACCATTGAATTTCTGAGCTTCCGTGGCTCAATGGTTAGCGCGTTCGGCTGTTAACTGAAGGGTTGGAGGTTCGAGCCCATCCGGGAGCGGTGTTGTGAGTTCTCAGATGTGACGTAAAAAGTCAAAGTTTTTCCACAATACCTGACGACAATATAATTTTTGGGATTCCGTTGCGCAACGGTTATCGTGTTCATCTGTTAACCGAAAGGTTGGTGGTTCGAGCCCATCCGGGAGCGGTGTTGAGAGGTCTCAGATGTGACGTAAAAAGCCAAAGTTTTTCCACAATACCTGACAACATTTTAAATTCTAAGCTTCCATGGCGCAATGCTTAGTGCGTTCGGCTGTTAACCGAAAGGTCGGTGGTTTGAGCCCACCCGGGAGCGGTGTTGTGAGGCCTCAGATGTGACGTAAAAAGTCAAAGTTTTCCCACAATACCTGACGAACATTTATTTTTTGGGCTTCCGTGGCGCAATGGTTAGCGCATTCGGCTGTTAACCGAAAGGTTGGTGGTTCGAGCCCATCCCGGAGCGGTGTTGTGGAGTCTCATATGTGACGTAAAAAGTCAAAGTTTTTCCACAATACCTGACGGCCATTTAATTTTTGGGCTTCCCGTGGCGCAATGGTTAACGCGTTCGGCTGTTAACCGAAAAGTTGGTGGTTCGAGCCCATCCGGGAGCGGTGTTGTGAGGTCTCAGATGTGACGTAAAAGTCAAAGTTTTTCAACAATACCTGACAACCATTGAATTTCTGAGCTTCCGTGGCTCAATGGTTAGCGCATTCGGCTGTTAACTGAGGGGTTGGAGGTTCGAGCCCATCCGGGAGCGGTGTTGTGAGGTCTCAGATGTGACGTAAAAAGTCAAAGTTTTTCCACAATACCTGACGACGATATAATTTTTGGGATTCCGTTGCGCAACGGTTATCGCGTTCATCTGTTAACCGAAAAGTTGGTGGTTCGGGCCACCCGGGAGCGGTGTTGTGAGATCTCATAAGGAACGTAAAAAGCCAAAGTTTTTCCACAATACCTGACAACATTTTAAATTCTATGCTTCCATGGCGCAATGCTTAGTGCGTTCGGCTGTTAACCGAAAGGTCGGTGGTTCGAGCCCACCCGGGAGCGGTGTTGTGAGGCCTCAGATGTGACGTAAAAAGTCAAAGTTTTCCCACAATACCTGACGAACATTTATTTTTTCGGCTTCCGTGGCGCAATGGTTAGCGCATTCGGCTGTTAACCGAAAGGTTGGTGGTTCGAGCCAATCCCGGAGCGGTGTTGTGGAGTCTCAGATGTGACGTAAAAAGTCAAAGTTTTTCCACAATACCTGACGGCCATTTAATTTTTGGGCTTCCGTGGCGCAATGGTTAGCGCGTTCGGCTGTTAATCGAAAGGTTGGTGGTTCCAGCCCACCCGGGAGAGGTGTTGTGGGGTCTCAGATGTGGCGTAAAAAGTCATAAGTTTTCCACAATACATGACAACATTTTAAATTTTAAGCTTCCGTGGCGCAATGCTTAGTGCGTTCGGCTGTTAACCGAAAGGTTGGTGGTTCGAGCCCATCCGGGAGCGGTGTTGTGGAGTCTCAGATGTGACGTAAAAAGTCAAAGTTTTTCCACAATACCTGACGGCCATTTAATTCTTGGGCTTCCCGTGGCGCAATGGTTAGCGCGTTCGGCTGTTAACCGAAAGGTTGGTGGTTCGAGCCCATCCCAGAGCGGTGTTGTGGAGTCTCAGATGTGACGTAAAAAGTCAAAGTTTTTCCACAATACCTGACGGCCATTTAATTTTTGGGCTTCCGTGGCGCAATGGTTAGCGCGTTCGGCTGTTAATCGAAAGGTTGGTGGTTCCAGCCCACCCGGGAGAGGTGTTGTGGGGTCTCAGATGTGGCGTAAAAAGTCATACGTTTTCCACAATACATGACAACATTTTAAATTTTAAGCTTCCGTGGCGCAATGCTTAGTGCGTTCGGCTGTTAACCGAAAGGTTGGTGGTTCGAGCCCATCCGGGAGCGGTGTTGTGAGGCCTCAGATGTGACGTAAAAAGTCAAAGTTTTCCCACAATACCTGACGAACATTTATTTTTTGGGCTTCCGTGGCGCAATGGTTAGCGCATTCGGCTGTTAACCGAAAGGTTGGTGGTTCGAGCCCATCCCGGAGCGGTGTTGTGGAGTCTCATATGTGACGTAAAAAGTCAAAGTTTTTCCACAATACCTGACGGCCATTTAATTTTTGGGCTTCCCGTGGCGCAATGGTTAGCGCGTTCGGCTGTTAACCGAAAGGTTGGTGGTTCGAGCCCATCCGGGAGCGGTGTTGTGAGGTCTCAGATGTGACGTAAAAGTCAAAGTTTTTCCACAATACCTGACAACCATTGAATTTCTGAGCTTCCTTGGCTCAATGGTTAGCGCGTTCGGCTGTTAACTGAAGGGTTGGAGGTTCGAGCCCATCCGGGAGCGGTGTTGTGAGGTCTCAGATGTGACGTAAAAAGTCAAAGTTTTTCCACAATACCTGACGACGATATAATTTTTGGGATTCCGTTGCGCAACGGTTATCGCGTTCATCTGTTAACCGAAAGGTTGGTGGTTCGGGCCACCCGGGAGCGGTGTTGTGAGATCTCAGAAGGAACGTAAAAAGCCAAAGTTTTTCCACAATACCTGACAGCATTTTAAATTCTAATCTTCCATGGCGCAATGCTTAGTGCGTTCGGCTGTTAACCGAAAGGTCGGTGGTTTGAGCCCACCCGGGAGCGGTGTTGTGAGGCCTCAGATGTGACGTAAAAAGTCAAAGTTTTCCCACAATACCTGACGAACATTTATTTTTTGGTCTTCCGTGGCGCAATGGTTAGCGCATTCGGCTGTTAACCGAAAGGTTGGTGGTTCGAGCCCATCCCGGAGCGGTGTTGTGGAGTCTCATATGTGACGTAAAAAGTCAAAGTTTTTCCACAATACCTGACGGCCATTTAATTTTTGGGCTTCCGTGGCGCATTGGTTAGCGCGTTCGGCTGTTAACCGAAAGGTTGGTGGTTCGAGCCCATACGGGAGCGGTGTTGTGAGGTCTCAGATGTGACGTAAACAGTCAAAGTTTTTCAACAATACCTGACAACCATTGAATTTCTGAGCTTCCGTGGCTCAATGGTTAGCGCGTTCGGCTGTTAACTGAAAGGTTGGTGGTTCGAGCCCATCCGGGAGCGGTGTTGTGAGGTCTCAGATGTGACGTAAAAAGTCAAAGTTTTTCCACAATACCTGACGACGATATAATTTTTGGGCTTCCGTTGCGCAACGGTTATCGCGTTCATCTGTTAACCGAAAGGCTGGTGGTTCGGGCCCACCCGGGAGCGGTGTTGTGAGATCTCAGAAGGAACGTAAAAAGACAAAGTTTTTCCACAATACCTGACAACATTTTAAATTCTAGGCTTCCATGGCGCAATGCTTAGTGCGTTCGGCTGTTAACCGAAAGGTCGGTGGTTCGAGCCCACCCGGGAGCGGTGTTGTGAGGCCTCAGATGTGACGTAGAAAGTCAAAGTTTTCCCACAATACCTGACGAACATTTATTTTTTGGGCTTCCGTGGCGCAATGGTTAGCGCATTCGGCTGTTAACCAAAAGGATGGTGGTTCGAGCCCATCCCGGAGCGCTGTTGTGGATTCTCTGATGTGACGTAAAAAGTCAAAGTTTTTCCACAATACCTGACGGCCATGTAATTTTTGGGCTTCCGTGGCGCAATGGTTAGCGCGTTCGGCTGTTAATCGAAAGGTTGGTGGTTCCAGCCCACCCGGGAGAGGTGTTGTGGGGTCTCAGATGTGGCGTAAAAAGTCATAAGTTTTTTACAATACCTGACAACATTTTAAATTTTAAGCTTCCATGGCGCAATGCTTAGTGCGTTCGGCTGTTAACCGAAAGGTTGGTGGTTCGAGCCCATCCGGGAGCGGTGTTGTGGAGTCTCAGATGTGACGTAAAAAGTCAAAGTTTTTCCACAATACCTGACGGCCATTTTATTTTTGGGCTTCCCGTGGCGCAATGGTTAGCGCGTTCGGCTGTTAACCGAAAGGTTGGTGGTTCGAGCCCATCCGGGAGTGGTGTTGTGAGGTCTCAGATGTGACGTAAAAAGTCAAAGTTTTTCCAAAATACCTGACAACCATTGAATTTCTGAGCTTCCGTGGCTCAATGGTTAGCGCGTTCGGCTGTTAACTGAAAGGTTGGAGGTTCGAGCCCATCCGGGAGCGGTGTTGTGAGGTCTCAGATGTGACGCAAAAAGTCAAAGTTTTCCCACAATACCTGACGAACATTTATTTTTTGGGCTTCCGTGGCGCAATGGTTAGCGCATTCGGCTGTTAACCGAAAGGTTGGTGGTTCGAGCCCATCCCGGAGCGGTGCTGTGGAGTCTCATATGTGACGTAAAAAGTCAAAGTTTTTCCACAATACCTGACGGCCATTTAATTTTTGGGCTTCCGTGGCGCATTGGTTAGCGCGTTCGGCTGTTAACCGAAAGGTTGGTGGTTCGAGCCCATACGGGAGCGGTGTTGTGAGGTCTCAGATGTGACGTAAACAGTCAAAGTTTTTCAACAATACCTGACAACCATTGAATTTCTGAGCTTCCGTGGCTCAATGGTTAGCGCGTTCGGCTGTTAACTGAAAGGTTGGTGGTTCGAGCCCATCCGGGAGCGGTGTTGTGAGGTCTCAGATGTGACGTAAAAAGTCAAAGTTTTTCCACAATACCTGACGACGATATAATTTTTACCTCTCCGAGTGACGTATGTCACGGAGAGGTATTACACCGGCCGTGTCTGTCTGTGTGTGTGTGTCTGTCTGTCTGTGTGTGTGTCTGTCTGTCAGACCCCACGTGACCGCGTTCGCAGTTTACAAATCGGAGCAAACAAATACCCGATTTCCGGAACGCGTTCGCGGTTCACGGAAATTTGGTCATTCATCTACCAACACCAGTCTTTACTAACTGGCTTCTAAGGACCACAATCTGCTAGTCTTTGTCCATCCCACATGGACACTAGTCTGTACGTGCTTGCTTCGAAGCACCACCAACTTCTGTTCTTCGTCAATTTCACCTTGACTCCAGCTTCTATGCACCACCATCTTCTGTTCTTCGTCAATTCCACATTGACATCAGCTTCTATGCACCACCATCTTCTGTTCTTCGTCAATTCCACATTGACACCAGCTTCTATGCACCACCATCTTCTGTTCTTCGTCAATTCCACATTGACACCAGCTTCAATGCACCACCATCTTCAGGTCTTTTGTCCATTCCACATGGACGCCAGTCAGTACATTCTGGCTTCTTTTCCTCCGTCATCGTTTGGTTTCAAGATATACGCGGCGATCGGCTAGGGTTACGAGAAACGTCTAGCCTCCCAATGGCAGGGCTTCCACCATCGTTCACGCGAATGCGTTTTTATTTGGTTTTAAGATTTACGCGGCGAGCGGCTAGGGTTACGAGAAACGTCTAGCCTCCCAATGGCAGGGCTTCCACCATCGGTTCACGCGAATGCGTTTTTATCTATTATTATAATGGAAACGAAACGTATATATACCCCAAAATTTGAAAAAAGCGGGCAAGAGGGGTACCCTTCACTTTAAACGTCAATATTAGCAAAGTTTCGAAAGATAATAGGAACAACTTTATTTTAAACGATTTAACTATTTTTAAAGTTATTTACTGGCGATTAAAATAATTAAAAATAATTATATTTATTTAAATATTAAAGATAAACCCAAGTACCGAAGTCGTTAAATCATTGCCTCCTATATCTATCAAGGCCCGTGCATTGCGTTATATTTCCTACATTGCCTCCTGTATCTATCAAGGCCCATGCATTGTGATATATTTCCTTCATTGCCTCCAATATCTATCGAGGCCCGTGCATTGCGATATATTTTTGAGAACAACAACCAAAATGGAAAGCTCCTCTCAGAACCATAATAATTTGTTTTCTCAGTTATATGAAATGAAAATATGGATAATATTTTCGGCAATTCGATTTGAATGGCTCTTTCTGATGTATCATTCTCTCAGCACTGTTCATAATGGACAGGAACGTAGAGATTCGAGACACTAGGAATTACGATAGTGTTTCAAATCCTCTGTATTGAGGGCTTAAAGGCTTGGAGTGAGTCGAAAGATAAATACACATCCTATTTTGTAGTTGTACCATGCGTACCACAATGTTGCCAGGCGTTTATTGAAGGATGCTTGGGTACTTGGTACAGACTGTTACGTCTACCAAGTTTCCTAGCATCCAAGAATAAATAGGATTCATAGAAGCCAGTGTTAAGGGCATGTCATGGGTCAAGTCGTTAAATATATCGACGCAGTTAAATAGCTGATGGCATTATTTTATCCACTTTCCCATTGCCTTCGAGTGGAAGTTCAACTTTGGCACGGACGACAGATGGCGCTCTTAAACTTCTACCCCCAAAAATCGTTGTTGTCTGCTCGTTTTCCCCTTCCGCGTTTTTTCGTTATAAACTTATGATTTAACGAACTGTTAAGATAAAATTTCATATTTCCTAAGACAGATAAGCTTCTACTCCTTTCATATTACTCCCAGTTAGATTTAATGCTTAAAAAATATATTTTCAATAAAAACACCGCTTCCACTAGTGGATTTATACTCCTTGTTAGATTAGTGTAGGTGTAGAGAGTAATCATTACAAACGCTAAAAAATATATTTTCAAAAATGAAGAACATAGAACATTTATTCTATATCAAAAAATATTTTGGTGGTAAGATTGCTTTAGAAAAATCCAAACGGCTAGATATTGGTAAAAAAAGACATGTGTAAGCTATTTGTAGATGAGATAATTGTTTTACATGTTTTAAATGAGACTAAAACTTCCACTATTGTGTCTAAAAAAGTGTTGGCCATGTATATTTTTTAAATATGACGGAATTGCGGTTGATATGATAGCGCCCTATTTGCGAAAAAAACCTTTTTTTAAACAGTTGAATCATTCTTTGATAGAATTTCGAAGGAAGAAGTTAAGTGTTAGATTTGCTCGATTAATTTTGTTCGGCAAATAATATAATTAAGCCTTACGTATTACTGAAGGAGATTGATTTTGCCAACCTTTGTGAGTATTTAACTGTTTAATAATTATTTTGGTTAAGTGGGAGCCTAGCTTATGTGTGATTGGGTTGTGGCTTCCATGATTTGGGCACATTTGCTTTTTGTGTGGCGAGGTATGATTCAGCTTTGATATGGACAAATGTTACAAATCTTACTGGTAGACTAAGAATGCGGTTGAGGTATAGCGAGAGAGTAGAGTTTCCACAGCAATTGAGAGATATTGAAAAGGCTTGAACAATAGACTATTTTAAAATTCAATTCCTGCACTTGCAAAGAATTAAAAAAAGCGATAGATGCATATATTTAGGTTGTTTAAGGGGTAGTGATAGTCATCTCCACTCGGAGAGGTAATATTTTGGCTTTCCCAACTTGTTGGGCTTCCGTTGCGCAACGGTTATCGCGTTCATCTGTTAACCGAAAGGTTGGTGGTTCGGGCCCACCCGGGAGCGGTGTTGTGAGATCTCAGAAGGAACGTAAAAAGACAAAGTTTTTCCACAATACCTGACAACATTTTAAATTCTAGGCTTCCATGGCGCAATGCTTAGTGCGTTCGGCTGTTAACCGAAAGGTCGGTGGTTCGAGCCCACCGGGGAGCGGTGTTGTGAGGCCTCAGATGTGACGTAGAAAGTCAAAGTTTTCCCACAATACCTGACGAACATTTATTTTTTGGGCTTCCGTGGCGCAATGGTTAGCGCATTCGGCTGTTAACCAAAAGGATGGTGGTTCGAGCCCATCCCGGAGCGGTGTTGTGGATTCTCTGATGTGACGTAAAAAGTCAAAGTTTTTCCACGATACCTGACGGCCATGTAATTTTTGGGCTTCCGTGGCGCAATGGTTAGCGCGTTCGGCTGTTAATCGAAAGGTTGGTGGTTCCAGCCCACCCGGGAGAGGTGTTGTGGGGTCTCAGATGTGGCGTAAAAAGTCATCAGTTTTTTACAATACCTGACAACATTTTAAATTTTAAGCTTCCGTGGCGCAATGCTTAGTGCGTTCGGCTGTTAACCGAAAGGTTGGTGGTTCGAGCCCATCCGGGAGCGGTGTTGTGGAGTCTCAGATGTGACGTAAAAAGTCAAAGTTTTTCCACAATACCTGACGGCCATTTTATTTTTGGGCTTCCCGTGGCGCAATGGTTAGCGCGTTCGGCTGTTAACCGAAAGGTTGGTGGTTCGAGCCCTTCCGGGAGTGGTGTTGTGAGGTCTCAGATGTGACGTAAAAAGTCAAAGTTTTTCCACAATACCTGACAACCATTGAATTTCTGAGCTTCCGTGGCTCAATGGTTAGCGCGTTCGGCTGTTAACTGAAAGGTTGGAGGTTCGAGCCCATCCGGGAGCGGTGTTGTGAGGTCTCAGATGTGACGCAAAAAGTCAAAGTTTTCCCACAATACCTGACGAACATTTATTTTTTGGGCTTCCGTGGCGCAATGGTTAGCGCATTCGGCTGTTAACCGAAAGGTTGGTGGATCGAGCCCATCCCGGAGCGGTGTTGTGGAGTCTCAGATGTGACGTAAAAAGTCAAAGTTTTTCCACAATACCTGACGGCCATTTAACTTTTGGGCTTCCCGTGGCGCAATGGTTAGCGCGTTCGGCTGTTAACCGAAAGGTTGGTGGTTCGAGCCCATCCGGGAGCGGTGTTGTGAGGTCTCAGATGTGACGTAAAAAGTCAAAGTTTTTCCACAATACCTGTCAACCATTGAATTTCAGAGCTTCCGTGGCTCAATGGTCAGCGCGTTCGGCTGTTAACTGAAAGGTTGGTGGTTCCAGCCCACCCGGGAGAGGTGTTGTGGGGTCTCAGATGTGGCGTAAAAAGTCATAAGTTTTCCACAATACCTGACAACATTTTAAATTTTAAGCTTCCGTGGCGCAATGCTTAGTGCGTTCGGCTGTTAACCAAAAGGGTGGTGGTTCGAGCCCATCTGGGAGCGGTGTTGTGAGGTGTCAGCTGTAACCCAGAATATAAAAGTTTTTCCACAATACCTGAAGACCATTTAATTTTTGGGTTTCCTTTGCGCAATGTTTATCGCGTTCATCTGTTAACCGAACGGTTGGTCGTTCGAGCCCACCCGGGAGCGGTGTTGTGAGATCTCAAATGTAACGTAAAAAGTCAAAGTTTTTCCACAATACCTGACGAGCGTTTAATTTTTGGGCTTCCGTTGCGCAATGGTTATCGCGTGCATCTGTTAACCGAAAGGTTGGTGGTTCCAGCCCTCCCGGGAGAGGGGTTGTGGGGTCTCAGATGTAGCGTACAATGTCATAAGTTTTCCACAATACATGACAACATTTTAAATTCTAATTTTCCGTGATGCAATGCTTAGTGTGTTCGGCTGCTAACCGAAAGGTTGGTGGTTCGAGCCCATCCGGGAGCGGTGTTGTGGGGTCTCAGATGTAGCGTACAATGTCATAAGTTTTCCACGATACCTGACAACCATTTAATTTCTGAGCTTCCGTGGCTCAATGGTTAGCGCGTTCGGCTGTTAACTGAAAGGTTGGAGGTTCGAGCCCATCCGGGAGCGGTGTTGTGAGGTCTCAGATGTGACGCAAAAAGTCAAAGTTTTCCCACAATACCTGACGAACATTTATTTTTTGGGCTTCCGTGGCGCAATGGTTAGCGCATTCGGCTGTTAACCGAAAGGTTGGTGGATCGAGCCCATCCCGGAGCGGTGTTGTGGAGTCTCAGATGTGACGTAAAAAGTCAAAGTTTTTCCACAATACCTGACGGCCATTTAACTTTTGGGCTTCCCGTGGCGCAATGGTTAGCGCGTTCGGCTGTTAACCGAAAGGTTGGTGGTTCAAGCCCATCCGGGAGCGGTGTTGTGAGGTCTCAGATGTGACGTAAAAAGTCAAAGTTTTTCCACAATACCTGTCAACCATTGAATTTCAGAGCTTCCGTGGCTCAATGGTCAGCGCGTTCGGCTGTTAACTGAAAGGTTGGTGGTTCCAGCCCACCCGGGAGAGGTGTTGTGGGGTCTCAGATGTGGCGTAAAAAGTCATAAGTTTTCCACAATACCTGACAACATTTTAAATTTTAAGCTTCCGTGGCGCAATGCTTAGTGCGTTCGGCTGTTAACCAAAAGGGTGGTGGTTCGAGCCCATCTGGGAGCGGTGTTGTGAGGTGTCAGCTGTAACCCAGAATATAAAAGTTTTTCCACAATACCTGAAGACCATTTAATTTTTGGGTTTCCTTTGCGCAATGTTTATCGCGTTCATCTGTTAACCGAACGGTTGGTCGTTCGAGCCCACCCGGGAGCGGTGTTGTGAGATCTCAAATGTAACGTAAAAAGTCAAAGTTTTTCCACAATACCTGACGAGCGTTTAATTTTTGGGCTTCCGTTGCGCAATGGTTATCGCGTGCATCTGTTAACCGAAAGGTTGGTGGTTCCAGCCCTCCCGGGAGAGGGGTTGTGGGGTCTCAGATGTAGCGTACAATGTCATAAGTTTTCCACAATACATGACAACATTTTAAATTCTAATTTTCCGTGATGCAATGCTTAGTGTGTTCGGCTGCTAACCGAAAGGTTGGTGGTTCGAGCCCATCCGGGAGCGGTGTTGTGGGGTCTCAGATGTAGCGTACAATGTCATAAGTTTTCCACGATACCTGACAACCATTTAATTTCTGAGCTTCCGTGGCTCAATGGTTAGCGCGTTCGGCTGTTAACTGAAAGGTTGGAGGTTCGAGCCCATCCGGGAGCGGTGTTGTGAGGTCTCAGATGTGACGCAAAAAGTCAAAGTTTTCCCACAATACCTCACGAACATTTATTTTTTGGGCTTCCGTGGCGCAATGGTTAGCGCATTCGGCTGTTAACCGAAAGGTTGGTGGATCGAGCCCATCCCGGAGCGGTGTTGTGGAGTCTCAGATGTGACGTAAAAAGTCAAAGTTTTTCCACAATACCTGACGGCCATTTAACTTTTGGGCTTCCCGTGGCGCAATGGTTAGCGCGTTCGGCTGTTAACCGAAAGGTTGGTGGTTCAAGCCCATCCGGGAGCGGTGTTGTGAGGTCTCAGATGTGACGTAAAAAGTCAAAGTTTTTCCACAATACCTGTCAACCATTGAATTTCAGAGCTTCCGTGGCTCAATGGTTAGCGCGTTCGGCTGTTAACTGAAAGGTTGGTGGTTCCAGCCCACCCGGGAGAGGTGTTGTGGGGTCTCAGATGTGGCGTAAAAAGTCATGAGTTTTCCACAATACCTGACAACATTTTAAATTTTAAGCTTCCGTGGCGCAATGCTTAGTGCGTTCGGCTGTTAACCAATAGGGTGGTGGTTCGAGCCCATCTGGGAGCGGTGTTGTGAGGTGTCAGCTGTAACCCAGAATATAAAAGTTTTTCCACAATACCTGAAGACCATTTAATTTTTGGGTTTCCTTTGCGCAATGTTTATCGTGTTCATCTGTTAACCGAACGAATGGTCGTTCGAGCCCACCCGGGAGCGGTGTTGTGAGATCTCAAATGTAACGTAAAAAGTCAAAGTTTTTCCACAATACCTGACGAACGTATAATTTTTGGGCTTCCGTTGCGCAATGGTTATCGCGTGCATCTGTTAACCGAAAGGTTGGTGGTTCCAGCCCACCCGGGAGAGGTGTTGTGGGGTCTCAGATGTGGCGTAAAAAGTCATAAGTTTTCCACAATACCTGACAACATTTTAAATTTTAAGCTTCCGTGGCGCAATGCTTAGTGCGTTCGGCTGTTAACCGAAAGGTTGGTGGTTCGAGCCCATCCGGGAGCGGTGTTGTGGAGTCTCAGATGTGACGTAAAAAGTCAAAGTTTTTCCACAATACCTGACGGCCATTTAACTTTTGGGCTTCCCGTGGCGCAATGGTTAGCGCGTTCGGCTGTTAACCGAAAGGTTGGTGGTTCGAGCCCATCCGGGAGCGGTGTTGTGCGGTCTCAGATGTGACGTAAAAAGTCAAAGTTTTTCCACATTACCTGTCAACCATTGAATTTCAGAGCTTCCGTGGCTCAATGGTTAGCGCGTTCGGCTGTTAACTGAAAGGTTGGTGGTTCCAGCCCACCCGGGAGAGGTGTTGTGGGGTCTCAGATGTGGCGTAAAAAGTCATAAGTTTTCCACAATACCTGACAACATTTTAAATTTTAAGCTTCCGTGGCGCAATGCTTAGTGCGTTCGGCTGTTAACCAAAAGGGTGGTGGTTCGAGCCCATCTGGGAGCGGTGTTGTGAGGTGTCAGCTGTAACCCAGAATATAAAAGTTTTTCCACAATACCTGAAGACCATTTAATTTTTGGGTTTCCTTTGCGCAATGTTTATCGCGTTCATCTGTTAACCGAACGGTTGGTCGTTCGAGCCCACCCGGGAGCGGTGTTGTGAGATCTCAAATGTAACGTAAAAAGTCAAAGTTTTTCCACAATACCTGACGAGCGTTTAATTTTTGGGCTTCCGTTGCGCAATGGTTATCGCGTGCATCTGTTAACCGAAAGGTTGGTGGTTCCAGCCCTCCCGGGAGAGGGGTTGTGGGGTCTCAGATGTAGCGTACAATGTCATAAGTTTTCCACAATACATGACAACATTTTAAATTCTAATTTTCCGTGATGCAATGCTTAGTGTGTTCGGCTGCTAACCGAAAGTTTGGTGGTTCGAGCCCATCCGGGAGCGGTGTTGTGGGGTCTCAGATGTAGCGTACAATGTCATAAGTTTTCCACGATACCTGACAACCATTTAATTTCTGAGCTTCCGTGGCTCAATGGTTAGCGCGTTCGGCTGTTAACTGAAAGGTTGGAGGTTCGAGCCCATCCGGGAGCGGTGTTGTGAGGTCTCAGATGTGACGCAAAAAGTCAAAGTTTTCCCACAATACCTGACGAACATTTATTTTTTGGGCTTCCGTGGCGCAATGGTTAGCGCATTCGGCTGTTAACCGAAAGGTTGGTGGATCGAGCCCATCCCGGAGCGGTGTTGTGGAGTCTCAGATGTGACGTAAAAAGTCAAAGTTTTTCCACAATACCTGACGGCCATTTAACTTTTGGGCTTCCCGTGGCGCAATGGTTAGCGCGTTCGGCTGTTAACCGAAAGGTTGGTGGTTCAAGCCCATCCGGGAGCGGTGTTGTGAGGTCTCAGATGTGACGTAAAAAGTCAAAGTTTTTCCACAATACCTGTCAACCATTGAATTTCAGAGCTTCCGTGGCTCAATGGTTAGCGCGTTCGGCTGTTAACTGAAAGGTTGGTGGTTCCAGCCCACCCGGGAGAGGTGTTGTGGGGTCTCAGATGTGGCGTAAAAAGTCATGAGTTTTCCACAATACCTGACAACATTTTAAATTTTAAGCTTCCGTGGCGCAATGCTTAGTGCGTTCGGCTGTTAACCAATAGGGTGGTGGTTCGAGCCCATCTGGGAGCGGTGTTGTGAGGTGTCAGCTGTAACCCAGAATATAAAAGTTTTTCCACAATACCTGAAGACCATTTAATTTTTGGGTTTCCTTTGCGCAATGTTTATCGTGTTCATCTGTTAACCGAACGAATGGTCGTTCGAGCCCACCCGGGAGCGGTGTTGTGAGATCTCAAATGTAACGTAAAAAGTCAAAGTTTTTCCACAATACCTGACGAACGTATAATTTTTGGGCTTCCGTTGCGCAATGGTTATCGCGTGCATCTGTTAACCGAAAGGTTGGTGGTTCCAGCCCACCCGGGAGAGGTGTTGTGGGGTCTCAGATGTGGCGTAAAAAGTCATAAGTTTTCCACAATACCTGACAACATTTTAAATTTTAAGCTTCCGTGGCGCAATGCTTAGTGCGTTCGGCTGTTAACCGAAAGGTTGGTGGTTCGAGCCCATCCGGGAGCGGTGTTGTGGAGTCTCAGATGTGACGTAAAAAGTCAAAGTTTTTCCACAATACCTGACGGCCATTTAACTTTTGGGCTTCCCGTGGCGCAATGGTTAGCGCGTTCGGCTGTTAACCGAAAGGTTGGTGGTTCGAGCCCATCCGGGAGCGGTGTTGTGCGGTCTCAGATGTGACGTAAAAAGTCAAAGTTTTTCCACATTACCTGTCAACCATTGAATTTCAGAGCTTCCGTGGCTCAATGGTTAGCGCGTTCGGCTGTTAACTGAAAGGTTGGTGGTTCCAGCCCACCCGGGAGAGGTGTTGTGGGTTCTCAGATGTGGCGTAAAAAGTCATAAGTTTTCCACAATACCTGACAACATTTTAAATTTTAAGCTTCCGTGGCGCAATGCTTAGTGCGTTCGGCTGTTAACCGAAAGGGTGGTGGTTCGAGCCCATCCGGGAGCGGTGTTGTGCGGTCTCAGATGTGACGTAAAAAGTCAAAGTTTTTCCACATTACCTGTCAACCATTGAATTTCAGAGCTTCCGTGGCTCAATGGTTAGCGCGTTCGGCTGTTAACTGAAAGGTTGGTGGTTCCAGCCCACCCGGGAGAGGTGTTGTGGGTTCTCAGATGTGGCGTAAAAAGTCATAAGTTTTCCACAATACCTGACAACATTTTAAATTTTAAGCTTCCGTGGCGCAATGCTTAGTGCGTTCGGCTGTTAACCAAAAGGGTGGTGGTTCGAGCCCATCTGGGAGCGGTGTTGTGAGGTGTCAGCTGTAACCCAGAATATAAAAGTTTTTCCACAATACCTGAAGACCATTTAATTTTTGGGTTTCCTTTGCGCAATGTTTATCGTGTTCATCTGTTAACCGAACGGTTGGTCGTTCGAGCCCACCCGGAAGCGGTGTTGTGAGATCTCAAATGTAACGTAAAAAGTCAAAGTTTTTCCACAATACCTGACGAACGTTTAATTTTTGGGCTTCCGTTGCGCAATGGTTATCGCGTGCATCTGTTAACCGAAAGATTGGTGGTTCCAGCCCACCCGGGAGAGGTGTTGTGGGGTCTCAGATGTAGCGTACAATGTCATAATTTTTCCACAATACATGACAACATTTTAAATTCTAATTTTCCGTGATGCAATGCTTAGTGTGTTCGGCTGTTAACCGAAAGGTTGGTGGTTCGAGCCCATCCAGGAGCGGTGTTTTGAGGTCTCAGATGTGACGTAAAAAGTCAAAGTTTTTCCGCAATACCTGACAACCATTTAATTTCTGAGCTTCCGTGGCTCAATGGTTAGCGCGTTCGGCTGTTAACTGAAAGGTTGCAGGTTCGAGCCCATCCGGGAGCGGTGTTGTGAGGTCTCAGATGTGACGCAAAAAGTCAAAGTTTTTCCACAATACCTGATGACGATATAATTTTTGGGCTTCCGTTGCGCAACGGTTATCGCGTTCATCTGTTAACCGAAAGGTTGGTGGTTCCAGCCCACCCGGGAGAGGTGTTGTGGGGTCTCAGATGTGTCGTAAAAAGTCATAAGTTTTCCACAATACCTGACAACATTTTAAATTTTAAGCTTCCGTGGCGCAATGCTTAGTGCGTTCGGCTGTTAACCAAAAGGGTGGTGGTTCGAGCCCATCTGGGAGCGGTGTTGTGAGGTGTCAGCTGTAACCCAGAATATAAAAGTTTTTCCACAATACCTGAAGACCATTTAATTTTTGGGTTTCCTTTGCGCAATGTTTATCGCGTTCATCTGTTAACCGAACGGTTGGTCGTTCGAGCCCACCCGGGAGCGGTGTTGTGTGATCTCAAAAGTAACGTAAAAAGTCAAAGTTTTTCCACAATACCTGACGAACGTTTAATTTTTGGGCTTCCGTTGCGCAATGGTTATCGCGTGCATCTGTTAACCGAAAGGTTGGTGGTTCCAGCCCACCCGGGAGAGGTGTTGTGGGGTCTCAGATGTGGCGTAAAAAGTCATAAGTTTTCCACAATACCTGACAACATTTTAAATTTTAAGCTTCCGTGGCGCAATGCTTAGTGCGTTCGGCTGTTAACCGAAAGGTTGGTGGTTCGAGCCCATCCGGGAGCGGTGTTGTGGAGTCTCAGATGTGACGTAAAAAGTCAAAGTTTTTCCACAATACCTGACGGCCATTTAACTTTTGGGCTTCCCGTGGCGCAATGGTTAGCGCGTTCGGCTGTTAACCGAAAGGTTGGTGGTTCGAGCCCATCCGGGAGCGGTGTTGTGAGGTCTCAGATGTGACGTAAAAAGTCAAAGTTTTTCCACAATACCTGTCAACCATTGAATTTCAGAGCTTCCGTGGCTCAATGGTTTGCGCGTTCGGCTGTTAACTGAAAGGTTGGTGGTTCCAGCCCACCCGGGAGAGGTGTTGTGGGTTCGCAGATGTGGCGTAAAATGTCATAAGTTTTCCACAATACCTGACAACATTTTAAATTTTAAGCTTACGTGGCGCAATGCTTTGTGCGTTCGGCTGTTAACCGAAAGGGTGGTGGTTCGAGCCCATCCGGGAGCGGTGTTGTGGAGTCTCAGATGTGACGTAAAAAGTCAAAGTTTTTCCACAATACCTGACGGCCATATAATATTTGGGCTTCCCGTGGCGCAATGGTTAGCGCGTTCGGCTGTTAACCGAAAGGTTGGTGGTTCGAGCCCATCCGGGAGCGGTGTTGTGAGGTCTCAGATGTGACGTAAAAAGTCAAAGTTTTTCCACAATACCTGACAACCATTGAATTTCTGAGCTTCCGTGGCTCAATGGTTAGCGCGTTCGGCTGTTAACTGAAAGGTTGGAGGTTCGAGCCCATCCGGGAGCGGTGTTGTGAGATCTCAGATGTGACGCAAAAAGTCAAAGTTTTCCCACAATACCTGACGAACATTTATTTTTTGGTCTTCCGTGGCGCAATGGTTAGCGCATTCGGCTGTTAACCGAAAGGTTGGTGGATCGAGCCCATCCCGGAGCGGTGTTGTGGAGTCTCAGATGTGACGTAAAAAGTCAAAGTTTTTCCACAATACCTGACGGCCATTTAACTTTTGGGCTTCCCGTGGCGCAATGGTTAGCGCGTTCGGCTGTTAACCGAAAGGTTGATGGTTCGAGCCCATCCGGGAGCGGTGTTGTGAGGTCTCAGATGTGACGTAAAAAGTCAAAGTTTTTCCACAATACCTGACGGCCATTTAACTTTTGGGCTTCCCGTGGCGCAATGGTTAGCGCGTTCGGCTGTTAACCGAAAGGTTGGTGGTTCGAGCCCATCCGGGAGCGGTGTTGTGAGGTCTCAGATGTGACGCAAAAAGTCAAAGTTTTTCCACAATACCTGATGACGATATAATTTTTGGGCTTCCGTTGCGCAACGGTTATCGCGTTCATCTGTTAACCGAAAGGTTGGTGGTTCGGGCCACCCGGGAGCGGTGTTTTGAGATCTCAGAAGGAACGTAAAAAGCCAAAGTTTTTCCACAATACCTGACTACATTTTAAATTCTAAGCTTCCATGGCGCAATGCTTAGTGCGTTCGACTGTTAACCGAAAGGTCGGTGGTTCGAGCCCACCCGGGAGCGGTGTTGTGAGCCCTCAGATGTGACGTAAAAAGTCAAAGTTTTCCCACAATACCTGACGAACATTTATTTTTTGGGCTTCCGTGGCGCAATGGTTAGCGCATTCGGCTGTTAACCGAAAGGTTGGTGGATCGAGCCCATCCCGGAGCGGTGTTGTGGAGTCTCAGATGTGACGTAAAAAGTCAAAGTTTTTCCACAATACCTGACGGCCATTTAATTTTTGGGCTTCCCGTGGCGCAATGGTTAGCGCGTTCGGCTGTTAACCGAAAGGTTGGTGGTTCCAGCCCACCCGGGAGAGGTGTTGTGGGGTCTCAGATGTGGCGTAAAAAGTCATAAGTTTTCCACAATACCTGACAACATTTTAAATTTTAAGCTTCCGTGGCGCAATGCTTAGTGCGTTCGGCTGTTAACCAAAAGGGTGGTGGTTCGAGCCCATCTGGGAGCGGTGTTGTGAGGTGTCAGCTGTAACCCAGAATATAAAAGTTTTTCCACAATACCTGAAGACCATTTAATTTTTGGGTTTCCTTTGCGCAATGTTTATCGCGTTCATCTGTTAACCGAACGGTTGGTCGTTCGAGCCCACCCGGGAGCGGTGTTGTGAGATCTCAAATGTAACGTAAAAAGTCAAAGTTTTTCCACAATACCTGACGAACGTTTAATTTTTGGGCTTCCGTTGCGCAATGGTTATCGCGTGCATCTGTTAACCAAAAGATTGGTGGTTCCAGCCCACCCGGGAGAGGTGTTGTGGGGTCTCAGATGTAGCGTACAATGTCATAATTTTTACACAATACATGACAACATTTTAAATTCTAATTTTCCGTGATGCAATGCTTAGTGTGTTCGGCTGTTAACCGAAAGGTTGGTGGTTCGAGCCCATCCAGGAGCGGTGTTTTGAGGTCTCAGATGTGACGTAAAAAGTCAAAGTTTTTCCGCAATACCTGACAACCATTTAATTTCTGAGCTTCCGTGGCTCAATGGTTAGCGCGTTCGGCTGTTAACTGAAAGGTTGGAGGTTCGAGCCCATCCGGGAGCGGTGTTGTGAGGTCTCAGATGTGACGCAAAAAGTCAAAGTTTTTCCACAATACCTGATGACGATATAATTTTTGGGCTTCCGTTGCGCAACGGTTATCGCGTTCATCTGTTAACTAAAAGGTTGGTGGTTCGAGCCCATCCCGGAGCGGTGTTGTGGATTCTCAGATGTGACGTAAAAAGTCAAAGTTTTTCCACAATACCTTACGGCCATTTAATTTTTGGGCTTCCGTGGCGCAATGGTTAGCGCGTTCGGCTGTTAATCGAAAGGTTGGTGGTTCCAGCCCACCCGGGAGAGGTGTTGTGGGGTCTCAGATGTGGCGTAAAAAGTCAAAGTTTTTCCGCAATACCTGACAACCATTTAATTTCTGAGCTTCCGTGGCTCAATGGTTAGCGCGTTCGGCTGTTAACTGAAAGGTTGGAGGTTCGAACCCATCCGGGAGCGGTGTTGTGAGGTCTCAGATGTGACGCAAAAAGTCAAAGTTTTTCCACAATACCTGATGACGATATAATTTTTGGGCTTCCGTTGCGCAATGGTTATCGCGTGCATCTGTTAACCGAAAGGTTGGTGGTTCCAGCCCACCCGGGAGAGGTGTTGTGGGGTCTCAGATGTGGCGTAAAAAGTCATAAGTTTTCCACAATACCTGACAACATTTTAAATTTTAAGCTTCCGTGGCGCAATGCTTAGTGCGTTCGGCTGTTAACCGAAAGGTTGGTGGTTCGAGCCCATCCGGGAGCGGTGTTGTGGAGTCTCAGATGTGACGTAAAAAGTCAAAGTTTTTCCACAATACCTGACGGCCATTTAACTTTTGGGCTTCCCGTGGCGCAATGGTTAGCGCGTTCGGCTGTTAACCGAAAGGTTGGTGGTTCGAGCCCATCCGGGAGCGGTGTTGTGAGGTCTCAGATGTGACGTAAAAAGTCAAAGTTTTTCCACAATACCTGTCAACCATTGAATTTCAGAGCTTCCGTGGCTCAATGGTTAGCGCGTTCGGCTGTTAACTGAAAGGTTGGTGGTTCCAGCCCACCCGGGAGAGGTGTTGTGGGGTCTCAGATGTGGCGTAAAAAGTCATAATTTTTCCACAATACCTGACAACCATTTAATTTCTGAGCTTCCGTGGCTCAATGGTTAGCGCGTTCGGCTGTTAACTGAAAGGTTGGAGGTTCGAACCCATCCGGGAGCGGTGTTGTGAGGTCTCAGATGTGACGCAAAAAGTCAAAGTTTTTCCACAATACCTGATGACGATATAATTTTTGGGCTTCCGTTGCGCAATGGTTATCGCGTGCATCTGTTAACCGAAAGGTTGGTGGTTCCAGCCCACCCGGGAGAGGTGTTGTGGGGTCTCAGATGTGGCGTAAAAAGTCATAACTTTTCCACAATACCTGACAACTATTTAATTTCTGAGCTTCCGTGGCTCAATGGTTAGCGCGTTCGTCGGTTAACCAATAGGTTGGTGGTTCGAGCCCACCCGGGAGAGGTGTTGTGGGGTCTCAGATGTAGCGTGAAAAGTCATAACTTTTCCACAATACCTAACAACTATTTAATTTCTGAGCTTCCGTGGCTCAATGGTTGGCGCGTTCAGCTGTTAACCGAAAGGTTGGTGGTTCGAGCCCACCCGGGAGAGATGTTGTGGGGTCTCAGATGTAGCGTGAAAAGTCATAACTTTTCCACAATACCTGAAAAACATTAATTTCTCAGTTTCCGTGGCTCAATGGTTAGCGCGTTCGAATGTTAACCAATAGGTTGGTGGTTCGAACCCACCCGGGAGCGGTGTTGTGAGGTCTCTGATGTGACGTAAAAAGTCAAAGTTTTTCCAAAATACCTGACGACCATATCATTTTTGGGCTTCCGTGTGGCAATGGTTAGCGCACTCAGCTGTTATTCAAAAGGTTGGTGGTTCGAGCCCACCCGGGAGAGGTGTTGTGGGGTCTCAGATGTTACGTAGAAAGTCAGTGTTTTTCCACAATACCTGACGAACATTTAATTTTTGGGCTTCCGTTGCGCAATGGTTTGCGCGTTCGGCTGTTAACCAATAGGTTTGTGGTTCGAGCACACCTGGGAGCGGTGTTGTGAGGTCTCAGATGTAACGTAAAAAGTCTGAGTTTTTCCACAATACCTGACCAACATTTAATTTTTGGGCTTCCGCGGCGCAATGGTTAGCGCGTTCAGCTGTTAACCGAGAGGTTGGTGGTTCGAGCCCACCCGGGATAGGTGTTGTGGGGTCTCAGATGTAGCGTGAAAAGTCATAACTTTTCCACAACACCTGAAAAACATTAATTTCTGAGTTTCCGTGGCTCTTTGGTTAGCGCGTTCGGCTGTTAACCAATAGGTTGGTGGTTCGAACCCACCCGGGAGCGGTGTTGTGAGGTCTCTGGTGTGACGTAAAAAGTCAAAGTTTTTCCAAAATACCTGACGACCATATCATTTTTGGGCTTCCGTGTGGCAATGGTTAGCGCGCTCAGCTGTTATTCAAAAGGTTGGTGGTTCGAGCCCACCTGGGAGCGGTGTTGTGAGGTATCAGTTGTAACGTAAAAAGTCAGAGTTTTTCCACAATACCTGACGAACATTTAATTTTTGGGCTTCCGTGGCGCAATGGTTAGCGCGTTCAGCTGTTAACCGAAAGGTTCGTGTTTCGACCCCACCCGGGATAGGTGTTGTGGGGTCTCAGATCTACCGTGAAAAGTCATAACTTTTCCACAATACCTGACAACCATTTAATTTCTGAGCTGCCGTGGCGCAATGGTTAGAGCGGTCAGCTGTTAACCGATAGGTTGGTGGTTCGAGCCCACCCGGGAGAGATGTTGTGGGGTCTCAGATGTGGCGTGAAAAGTCATAACTTTTCCACAATACCTGACAACTATTTAATTTCTGAGCTTCCGTGGCTCAATGGTTAGCGCGTTCGTCGGTTAACCAATAGGTTGGTGGTTCGAGCCCACCCGGGAGAGGTGTTGTGGGGTCTCAGATGTAGCGTGAAAAGTCATAACTTTTCCACAATACCTAACAACTATTTAATTTCTGAGCTTCCGTGGCTCAATGGTTGGCGCGTTCAGCTGTTAACCGAAAGGTTGGTGGTTCGAGCCCACCCGGGAGAGATGTTGTGGGGTCTCAGATGTAGCGTGAAAAGTCATAACTTTTCCACAATACCTGAAAAACATTAATTTCTGAGTTTCCGTGGCTCAATGGTTAGCGCTTTCGGCTGTTAACCAATACGTTGGTGGTTCGAACCCACCCGGGAGCGGTGTTGTGAGGTCTCTGATGTGACGTAAAAAGTCAAAGTTTTTCCAAAATACCTGACGACCATATCATTTTTGGGCTTCCGTGTGGCAATGGTTAGCGCGCTCAGCTGTTATTCAAAAGGTTGGTGGTTCGAGCCCACCTGGGAGCGGTGTTGTGAGGTATCAGTTGTAACGTAAAAAGTCTGAGTTTTTCCACAATACCTGACAACCATTTAATTTCTGAGCTTCCGTGGCGCAATGGTTAGCGCATTCAGCTGTTAACCGAAAGGTTTGTGGTTCGAGCCCAACCGGGAGAGATGTTGTGGGGTCTCAGATGTAGCGTGAAAAGTCATAACGTTTCCACAATACCTGAAAAACATTTAATTTCTGAGTTTCCGTGGCTCAATGGTTAGCGCGTTCGTCTGTTAACCAATAGGTTGGTGGTTCGAGCCCACCCGGGAGAGGTGTTGTGGGGTCTCAGATGTAGCGTAAAAAGTCAAAACTTTTCCACAATACGTGACAACCATTTAATTTCTGAGTTTCCGTGGCTCAATGGTTAGCGCGTTCGGCTGTTAACCAATAGATTGGTGGTTCGAGCATACCCGGGAGCGGTGTTGTGAGGTCTCTGTTGTGACGTAAAAAGTCAGAGTTTTTCCACAATACCTGACGAACATTTAATTTTTGGGCTTCCGTGTGGCAATGGTTAGCGCGCTCAGCTGTTATTCAAAAGGTTGGTGGTTCGAGCCCACCTGGGAGCGGTGTTGTGAGGTATCAGATGTAACGTAAAAAGTCAGAGTTTTTCTACAATAACTGACGAACATTTAATTTTTGGGCTTCCGTGGCTCAATGGTTGGCGCGTTCGGCTGTTGGCCAATAGGTTGGTGGTTCGAGCCCACCCGGGATAGGTGTTGTGGGGTCTCAGATGTAGCTTGAAAAGTCATAACTTTTCCACAATACCTGAAAAACATATCATTTCTGAGCTTCCGTGGCTCAATGGTTGGCGCGTTCGGCTGTTGACCAATAGGTTGGTGGTTCGAGCCCACCCGGGAGAGGTGTTGTGGGGTCTCAGATGTAGCGTAAAAAGTCAAAACTTTTCCACAATACGTGACAACCATTTAATTTCTGAGCTTCCGTGGCGCAATGGTTAGCGCGTTCAGCTGTTAACCGAAAGGTTGGTGTTTCGAGCCCACCCGGGAGAGATGTTGTGGGGTCTCAGATGTAGCTTGAAAAGTCATAACTTTTCCACAATACCTGAAAAACCTTTAATTTCTGAGTTTCCGTGGCTCAATGGTTAGCGCGTTCGGCTGTTAACCAATAGATTAGTGGTTCGAGCACACCCGGGAGCGGTGTTGTGAGGTCTCTGATGTGACGTAAAAAGTCAGAGTTTTTCCACAATACCTGACGAACATTTAATTTTTGGGCTTCCGTGTGGCAATGGTTAGCGCGCTCAGCTGTTATTCAAAAGGTTGGTGGTTCGAGCCCACCTGGGAGCGGTGTTGTGAGGTATCAGATGTAACGTAAAAAGTCAGAGTTTTTCTACAATAACTGACGAACATTTAATTTTTGGGCTTCCGTGGCTCAATGGTTTGCGCGTTCAGCTGTTAACCGAAAGGTTGGTGGATCGAGCCCACCCGGGATAGGTGTTGTGGGGTCTCAGATCGACCGTGAAAAGTCATAACTTTTCCACAATACCTGACAACCATTTAATTTCTGAGCTTCCGTGGCGCAATGGTTAGCGCGTTCAGCTGTTAACCGAAAGGTTGGTGGTTCGAGCCCACCCGGGAGAGATGTTATGGGGTCTCAGATGTGGCGTGAAAAGTCATAACTTTTCCACAATACCTGACAACTATTTAATTTCTGAGCTTCCGTGGCTCAATGGTTGGCGCGTTCGGCTGTTGGCCAATAGGTTGGTGGTTCGAGCCCACCCGGGAGAGGTGTTGTGGGTTCTCAGATGTAGCTTGAAAAGTCATAACTTTTACACAATACCTGAAAAACATATCATTTCTGAGCTTCCGTGGCTCAATGGTTGGCGCGTTCGGCTGTTGACCAATAGGTTGGTGGTTCGAGCCCACCCGGGAGAGGTGTTGTGGGGTCTCAGATGTAGCGTAAAAGTCAAAACTTTTCCACAATACGTGACAACCATTTAATTTCTGAGCTTCCGTGGCGCAATGGTTAGCGCGTTCAGCTGTTAACTGAAAGGTTGGTGTTTCGAGCCCACCCGGGAGAGATGTTGTGGGGTCTCAGATGTAGCGTTAAAAGTCATAACTTTTCCACAATACCTGAAAAATCTTTAATTTCTGAGTTTCCGTGGCTCTATGGTTAGCGCGTTCGGCTGTTAACCAATAGGTTGGTGCCTCGAACCCACCCGGGAGCGGTGTTGTGAGATCTCTGATGTGACGTAAAAAGTCAGAGTTTTTCCACAATACCTGACGAACATTTAATTTTTGGGCTTCCGTGTGGCAATGGTTAGCGCGCTCAGCTGTTATTCAAAAGGTTGGTTGTTCGAGCCCACCTGGGAGCGGTGTTGTGAGGTATCAGTTGTAACGTAAAAAGTCAGAGTTTTTCCACAATACCTGACGAACATTTAATTTTTGGGCTTCCGTGGCGCAATGGTTTGCGCGTTCAGGTGTTAACCGAAAGGTTCGTGGTTCGAGCCCACCCGGGATAGGTGTTGTGGGGTCTCAGATCTACCGTGAAAAGTCATAACTTTTCCACAATACCTGACAACCATTTAATTTCTGAGCTTCCGTGGCGCAATGGTTAGCGCATTCAGCTGTTAACCGATAGGTTGGTGGTTCGAGCCCACCCGGGAGAGATGTTGTGGGGTCTCAGATGTAGCGTGAAAAGTCATAACGTTTCCACAATACCTGAAAAACATTTAATTTCTGAGTTTCCGTGGCTCAATGGTTAGCGCGTTCAGCTGTTAACTGAAAGGTTGGTGTTTCGAGCCCACCCGGGAGAGATGTTGTGGGGTCTCAGATGTAGCGTTAAAAGTCATAACCTTTCCACAATACCTGAAAAATCTTTAATTTCTGAGTTTCCGTGGCTCAATGGTTAGCGCGTTCGGCTGTTAACCAATAGGTTGGTGGCTCGAACCCACCCGGGAGCGGTGTTGTGAGGTCTCTGATGTGACGTAAAAAGTCAGAGTTTTTCCACAATACCTGACGAACATTTAATTTTTGGGCTTCCGTGTGGCAATGGTTAGCGAGCTCAGCTGTTATTCAAAAGGTTGGTGGTTCGAGCCCACCTGGGAGCGGTGTTGTGAGGTATCAGATGTAACGTAAAAATTCAGAGTTTTTCTACAATAACTGACGAACATTTAATTTTTGGGCTTCCGTGGCTCAATGGTTGGCGCGTTCGGCTGTTGGCCAATAGGTTGGTGGTTCGAGCCCACCCGGGATAGGTGTTGTGGGGTCTCAGATGTAGCTTGAAAAGTCATAACTTTTCCACAATACCTGAAAAACATATCATTTCTGAGCTTCCGTGGCTCAATGGTTGGCGCGTCCGGCTGTTGACCAATAGGTTGGTGGTTCGAGACCACCCGGGAGAGGTGTTGTGGGGTCTCAGATGTAGCGTAAAAAGTCAAAACTTTTCCACAATACGTGACAACCATTTAATTTCTGAGCTTCCGTGGCGCAATGGTTAGCGCGTTCAGCTGTTAACCGAAAGGTTGGTGTTTCGAGCCCACCCGGGAGAGATGTTGTGGGGTCTCAGATGTAGCGTGAAAAGTCACAACTTTTCCACAATACCTGAAAAACCTTTAATTTCTGAGTTTCCGTGGCTCAATGGTTAGCGCGTTCGGCTGTTAACCAATAGATTAGTGGTTCGAGCATACCCGGGAGCGGTGTTGTGAGGTCTCTGATGTGACGTAAAAAGTCAGAGTTTTTCCACAATACCTGACGAACATTTAATTTTTGGGCTTCCGTGTGGCAATGGTTAGCGCGCTCAGCTGTTATTCAAAAGGTTGGTGGTTCGAGCCCACCTGGGAGCGGTGTTGTGAGGTAACAGATGTAACGTAAAAAGTCATAACTTTTCCACAATACCTGAAAAACATATCATTTCTGAGCTTCCGTGGCTCAATGGTTGGCGCGTTCGGCTGTTGACCAATAGGTTGGTGGTTCGAGCCCACCCGGGAGAGGTGTTGTGGGGTCTCAGATGTAGCGTAAAAAGTCAAAACTTTTCCACAATACGTGACAACCATTTAATTTCTGAGCTTCCGTGGCGCAATGGTTAGCGCGTTCAGCTGTTAACCGAAAGGTTGGTGTTTCGAGCCCACCCGGGAGAGATGTTGTGGGGTCTCAGATGTAGCTTGAAAAGTCATAACTTTTCCACAATACCTGAAAAACCTTTAATTTCTGAGTTTCCGTGGCTCAATGGTTAGCGCGTTCGGCTGTTAACCAATAGATTAGTGGTTCGAGCACACCCGGGAGCGGTGTTGTGAGGTCTCTGATGTGACGTAAAAAGTCAGAGTTTTTCCACAATACCTGACGAACATTTAATTTTTGGGCTTCCGTGTGGCAATGGTTAGCGCGCTCAGCTGTTATTCAAAAGGTTGGTGGTTCGAGCCCACCTGGGAGCGGTGTTGTGAGGTATCAGATGTAACGTAAAAAGTCAGAGTTTTTCTACAATAACTGACGAACATTTAATTTTTGGGCTTCCGTGGCTCAATGGTTTGCGCGTTCAGCTGTTAACCGAAAGGTTGGTGGATCGAGCCCACCCGGGATAGGTGTTGTGGGGTCTCAGATCGACCGTGAAAAGTCATAACTTTTCCACAATACCTGACAACCATTTAATTTCTGAGCTTCCGTGGCGCAATGGTTAGCGCGTTCAGCTGTTAACCGAAAGGTTGGTGGTTCGAGCCCACCCGGGAGAGATGTTATGGGGTCTCAGATGTGGCGTGAAAAGTCATAACTTTTCCACAATACCTGACAACTATTTAATTTCTGAGCTTCCGTGGCTCAATGGTTGGCGCGTTCGGCTGTTGGCCAATAGGTTGGTGGTTCGAGCCCACCCGGGAGAGGTGTTGTGGGTTCTCAGATGTAGCTTGAAAAGTCATAACTTTTACACAATACCTGAAAAACATATCATTTCTGAGCTTCCGTGGCTCAATGGTTGGCGCGTTCGGCTGTTGACCAATAGGTTGGTGGTTCGAGCCCACCCGGGAGAGGTGTTGTGGGGTCTCAGATGTAGCGTAAAAGTCAAAACTTTTCCACAATACGTGACAACCATTTAATTTCTGAGCTTCCGTGGCGCAATGGTTAGCGCGTTCAGCTGTTAACTGAAAGGTTGGTGTTTCGAGCCCACCCGGGAGAGATGTTGTGGGGTCTCAGATGTAGCGTTAAAAGTCATAACTTTTCCACAATACCTGAAAAATCTTTAATTTCTGAGTTTCCGTGGCTCTATGGTTAGCGCGTTCGGCTGTTAACCAATAGGTTGGTGCCTCGAACCCACCCGGGAGCGGTGTTGTGAGATCTCTGATGTGACGTAAAAAGTCAGAGTTTTTCCACAATACCTGACGAACATTTAATTTTTGGGCTTCCGTGTGGCAATGGTTAGCGCGCTCAGCTGTTATTCAAAAGGTTGGTTGTTCGAGCCCACCTGGGAGCGGTGTTGTGAGGTATCAGTTGTAACGTAAAAAGTCAGAGTTTTTCCACAATACCTGACGAACATTTAATTTTTGGGCTTCCGTGGCGCAATGGTTTGCGCGTTCAGGTGTTAACCGAAAGGTTCGTGGTTCGAGCCCACCCGGGATAGGTGTTGTGGGGTCTCAGATCTACCGTGAAAAGTCATAACTTTTCCACAATACCTGACAACCATTTAATTTCTGAGCTTCCGTGGCGCAATGGTTAGCGCATTCAGCTGTTAACCGATAGGTTGGTGGTTCGAGCCCACCCGGGAGAGATGTTGTGGGGTCTCAGATGTAGCGTGAAAAGTCATAACGTTTCCACAATACCTGAAAAACATTTAATTTCTGAGTTTCCGTGGCTCAATGGTTAGCGCGTTCAGCTGTTAACTGAAAGGTTGGTGTTTCGAGCCCACCCGGGAGAGATGTTGTGGGGTCTCAGATGTAGCGTTAAAAGTCATAACCTTTCCACAATACCTGAAAAATCTTTAATTTCTGAGTTTCCGTGGCTCAATGGTTAGCGCGTTCGGCTGTTAACCAATAGGTTGGTGGCTCGAACCCACCCGGGAGCGGTGTTGTGAGGTCTCTGATGTGACGTAAAAAGTCAGAGTTTTTCCACAATACCTGACGAACATTTAATTTTTGGGCTTCCGTGTGGCAATGGTTAGCGAGCTCAGCTGTTATTCAAAAGGTTGGTGGTTCGAGCCCACCTGGGAGCGGTGTTGTGAGGTATCAGATGTAACGTAAAAATTCAGAGTTTTTCTACAATAACTGACGAACATTTAATTTTTGGGCTTCCGTGGCTCAATGGTTGGCGCGTTCGGCTGTTGGCCAATAGGTTGGTGGTTCGAGCCCACCCGGGATAGGTGTTGTGGGGTCTCAGATGTAGCTTGAAAAGTCATAACTTTTCCACAATACCTGAAAAACATATCATTTCTGAGCTTCCGTGGCTCAATGGTTGGCGCGTCCGGCTGTTGACCAATAGGTTGGTGGTTCGAGACCACCCGGGAGAGGTGTTGTGGGGTCTCAGATGTAGCGTAAAAAGTCAAAACTTTTCCACAATACGTGACAACCATTTAATTTCTGAGCTTCCGTGGCGCAATGGTTAGCGCGTTCAGCTGTTAACCGAAAGGTTGGTGTTTCGAGCCCACCCGGGAGAGGTGTTGTGGGGTCTCAGATGTAGCGTGAAAAGTCACAACTTTTCCACAATACCTGAAAAACCTTTAATTTCTGAGTTTCCGTGGCTCAATGGTTAGCGCGTTCGGCTGTTAACCAATAGATTAGTGGTTCGAGCATACCCGGGAGCGGTGTTGTGAGGTCTCTGATGTGACGTAAAAAGTCAGAGTTTTTCCACAATACCTGACGAACATTTAATTTTTGGGCTTCCGTGTGGCAATGGTTAGCGCGCTCAGCTGTTATTCAAAAGGTTGGTGGTTCGAGCCCACCTGGGAGCGGTGTTGTGAGGTAACAGATGTAACGTAAAAAGTCATAACTTTTCCACAATACCTGAAAAACATATCATTTCTGAGCTTCCGTGGCTCAATGGGTGGCGCGTTCGGCTGTTGACCAATAGGTTGGTGGTTCGAGCCCACCCGGGAGAGGTGTTGTGGGGTCTCAGATGTAGCGTAAAAAGTCAAAACTTTTCCACAATACGTGACAACCATTTAATTTCTGAGCTTCCGTGGCGCAATGGTTAGCGCGTTCAGCTGTTAACCGAAAGGTTGGTGTTTCGAGCCCACCCGGGAGAGATGTTGTGGGGTCTCAGATGTAGCTTGAAAAGTCATAACTTTTCCACAATACCTGAAAAACCTTTAATTTCTGAGTTTCCGTGGCTCAATGGTTAGCGCGTTCGGCTGTTAACCAATAGATTAGTGGTTCGAGCACACCCGGGAGCGGTGTTGTGAGGTCTCTGATGTGACGTAAAAAGTCAGAGTTTTTCCACAATACCTGACGAACATTTAATTTTTGGGCTTCCGTGTGGCAATGGTTAGCGCGCTCAGCTGTTATTCAAAAGGTTGGTGGTTCGAGCCCACCTGGGAGCGGTGTTGTGAGGTATCAGATGTAACGTAAAAAGTCGGAGTTTTTCTACAATAACTGACGAACATTTAATTTTTGGGCTTCCGTGGCTCAATGGTTAGCGCGTTCAGCTGTTAACCGAAAGGTTGGTGGATCGAGCCCACCCGGGATAGGTGTTGTGGGGTCTCAGATCGACCGTGAAAAGTCATAACTTTTCCACAATACCTGACAACCATTTAATTTCTGAGCTTCCGTGGCGCAATGGTTAGCGCGTTCAGCTGTTAACCGAAAGGTTGGTGGTTCGAGCCCACCCGGGAGAGATGTTGTGAGGTCTCAGATGTGGCGTGAAAAGTCATAACTTTTCCACAATACCTGACAACTATTTAATTTCTGAGCTTCCGTGGCTCAATGGTTGGCGCGTTCGGCTGTTGGCCAATAGGTTGGTGGTTCGAGCCCACCCGGGAGAGGTGTTGTGGGTTCTCAGATGTAGCTTGAAAAGTCATAACTTTTCCACAATACCTGAAAAACATATCATTTCTGAGCTTCCGTGGCTCAATGGTTGGCGCGTTCGGCTGTTGACCAATAGGTTGGTGGTTCGAGCCCACCCGGGAGAGGTGTTGTGGGGTCTCAGATGTAGCGTAAAAGTCAAAACTTTTCCACAATACGTGACAACCATTTAATTTCTGAGCTTCCGTGGCGCAATGGTTAGCGCGTTCAGCTGTTAACTGAAAGGTTGGTGTTTCGAGCCCACCCGGGAGAGATGTTGTGGGGTCTCAGATGTAGCGTTGAAAGTCATAACTTTTCCACAATACCTGAAAAATCTTTAATTTCTGAGTTTCCGTGGCTCTATGGTTAGCGCGTTCGGCTGTTAACCAATAGGTTGGTGGCTCGAACCCACCCGGGAGCGGTGTTGTGAGATCTCTGATGTGACGTAAAAAGTCAGAGTTTTTCCACAATACCTGACGAACATTTAATTTTTGGGCTTCCGTGTGGCAATGGTTAGCGCGCTCAGCTGTTATTCAAAAGGTTGGTTGTTCGAGCCCACCTGGGAGCGGTATTGTGAGGTATCAGTTGTAACGTAAAAAGTCAGAGTTTTTCCACAATACCTGACGAACATTTAATTTTTGGGCTTCCGTGGCGCAATGGTTTGCGCGTTCAGGTGTTAACCGAAAGGTTCGTGGTTCGAGCCCACCCGGGATAGGTGTTGTGGGGTCTCAGATCTACCGTGAAAAGTCATAACTTTTCCACAATACCTGACAACCATTTAATTTCTGAGCTTCCGTGGCGCAATGGTTAGCGCATTCAGCTGTTAACCGATAGGTTGGTGGTTCGAGCCCACCCGGGAGAGATGTTGTGGGGTCTCAGATGTAGCGTGAAAAGTCATAACGTTTCCACAATACCTGAAAAACATTTAATTTCTGAGTTTCCGTGGCTCAATGGTTAGCGCGTTCAGCTGTTAACTGAAAGGTTGGTGTTTCGAGCCCACCCGGGAGAGATGTTGTGGGGTCTCAGATGTAGCGTTAAAAGTCATAACTTTTCCACAATACCTAAAAAAATCTTTAATTTCTGAGTTTCCGTGGCTCAATGGTTAGCGCGTTCGGCTGTTAACCAAAAGGTTGGTGGCTCGAACCCACCCGGGAGCGGTGTTGTGAGGTCTCTGATGTGACGTAAAAAGTCAGAGTTTTTCCACAATACCTGACGAACATTTAATTTTTGGGCTTCCGTGTGGCAATGGTTAGCGCGCTCAGCTGTTATTCAAAAGGTTGGTGGTTCGAGCCCACCTGGGAGCGGTGTTGTGAGGTATCAGATGTAACGTAAAAAGTCAGAGTTTTTCTACAATAACTGACGAACATTTAATTTTTGGGCTTCCGTGGCTCAATGGTTGGCGCGTTCGGCTGTTGGCCAATAGGTTGGTGGTTCGAGCCCACCCGGGATAGGTGTTGTGGGGTCAGATGTAGCTTGAAAAGTCATAACTTTTCCACAATACCTGAAAAACATATCATTTCTGAGCTTCCGTGGCTCAATGGTTGGCGCGTTCGGCTGTTGACCAATAGGTTGGTGGTTCGAGACCACCCGGGAGAGGTGTTGTGGGGTCTCAGATGTAGCGTAAAAAGTCAAAACTTTTCCACAATACGTGACAACCATTTAATTTCTGAGCTTCCGTGGCGCAATGGTTAGCGCGTTCAGCTGTTAACCGAAAGGTTGGTGTTTCGAGCCCACCCGGGAGAGATGTTGTGGGGTCTCAGATGTAGCTTGAAAAGTCATAACTTTTCCACAATACCTGAAAAACCTTTAATTTCTGAGTTTCCGTGGCTCAATGGTTAGCGCGTTCGGCTGTTAACCAATAGATTAGTGGTTCGAGCACACCCGGGAGCGGTGTTGTGAGGTCTCTGATGTGACGTAAAAAGTCAGAGTTTTTCCACAATACCTGACGAACATTTAATTTTTGGGCTTCCGTGTGGCAATGGTTAGCGCGCTCAGCTGTTATTCAAAAGGTTGGTGGTTCGAGCCCACCTGGGAGCGGTGTTGTGAGGTATCAGAAGTAACGTAAAAAGTCGGAGTTTTTCTACAATAACTGACGAACATTTAATTTTTGGGCTTCCGTGGCTCAATGGTTAGCGCGTTCAGCTGTTAACCGAAAGGTTGGTGGATCGAGCCCACCCGGGATAGGTGTTGTGGGGTCTCAGATCGACCGTGAAAAGTCATAACTTTTCCACAATACCTGACAACCATTTAATTTCTGAGCTTCCGTGGCGCAATGGTTAGCGCGTTCAGCTGTTAACCGAAAGGTTGGTGGTTCGAGCCCACCCGGGAGAGATGTTATGGGGTCTCAGATGTGGCGTGAAAAGTCATAACTTTTCCACAATACCTGACAACTATTTAATTTCTGAGCTTCCGTGGCTCAATGGTTGGCGCGTTCGGCTGTTGGCCAATAGGTTGGTGGTTCGAGCCCACCCGGGAGAGGTGTAGTGGGTTCTCAGATGTAGCTTGAAAAGTCATAACTTTTCCACAATACCTGAAAAACATATCATTTCTGAGCTTCCGTGGCTCAATGGTTGGCGCGTTCGGCTGTTGACCAATAGGTTGGTGGTTCGAGCCCACCCGGGAGAGGTGTTGTGGGGTCTCAGATGTAGCGTAAAAGTCAAAACTTTTCCACAATACGTGACAACCATTTAATTTCTGAGCTTCCGTGGCGCAATGGTTAGCGCGTTCAGCTGTTAACTGAAAGGTTGGTGTTTCGAGCCCACCCGGGAGAGATGTTGTGGGGTCTCAGATGTAGCGTTGAAAGTCATAACTTTTCCACAATACCTGAAAAATCTTTAATTTCTGAGTTTCCGTGGCTCTATGGTTAGCGCGTTCGGCTGTTAACCAATAGGTTGGTGGCTCGAACCCACCCGGGAGCGGTGTTGTGAGATCTCTGATGTGACGTAAAAAGTCAGAGTTTTTCCACAATACCTGACGAACATTTAATTTTTGGGCTTCCGTGTGGCAATGGTTAGCGCGCTCAGCTGTTATTCAAAAGGTTGGTTGTTCGAGCCCACCTGGGAGCGGTATTGTGAGGTATCAGTTGTAACGTAAAAAGTCAGAGTTTTTCCACAATACCTGACGAACATTTAATTTTTGGGCTTCCGTGGCGCAATGGTTTGCGCGTTCAGGTGTTAACCGAAAGGTTCGTGGTTCGAGCCCACCCGGGATAGGTGTTGTGGGGTCTCAGATCTACCGTGAAAAGTCATAACTTTTCCACAATACCTGACAACCATTTAATTTCTGAGCTTCCGTGGCGCAATGGTTAGCGCATTCAGCTGTTAACCGATAGGTTGGTGGTTCGAGCCCACCCGGGAGAGATGTTGTGGGGTCTCAGATGTAGCGTGAAAAGTCATAACGTTTCCACAATACCTGAAAAACATTTAATTTCTGAGTTTCCGTGGCTCAATGGTTAGCGCGTTCAGCTGTTAACTGAAAGGTTGGTGTTTCGAGCCCACCCGGGAGAGATGTTGTGGGGTCTCAGATGTAGCGTTAAAAGTCATAACTTTTCCACAATACCTAAAAAAATCTTTAATTTCTGAGTTTCCGTGGCTCAATGGTTAGCGCGTTCGGCTGTTAACCAAAAGGTTGGTGGCTCGAACCCACCCGGGAGCGGTGTTGTGAGGTCTCTGATGTGACGTAAAAAGTCAGAGTTTTTCCACAATACCTGACGAACATTTAATTTTTGGGCTTCCGTGTGGCAATGGTTAGCGCGCTCAGCTGTTATTCAAAAGGTTGGTGGTTCGAGCCCACCTGGGAGCGGTGTTGTGAGGTATCAGATGTAACGTAAAAAGTCAGAGTTTTTCTACAATAACTGACGAACATTTAATTTTTGGGCTTCCGTGGCTCAATGGTTGGCGCGTTCGGCTGTTGGCCAATAGGTTGGTGGTTCGAGCCCACCCGGGATAGGTGTTGTGGGGTCTCAGATGTAGCTTGAAAAGTCATAACTTTTCCACAATACCTGAAAAACATATCATTTCTGAGCTTCCGTGGCTCAATGGTTTTCGCGTTCGGCTGTTGACCAATAGGTTGGTGGTTCGAGACCACCCGGGAGAGGTGTTGTGGGGTCTCAGATGTAGCGTAAAAAGTCAAAACTTTTCCACAATACGTGACAACCATTTAATTTCTGAGCTTCCGTGGCGCAATGGTTAGCGCGTTCAGCTGTTAACCGAAAGGTTGGTGTTTCGAGCCCACCCGGGAGAGATGTTGTGGGGTCTCAGATGTAGCGTGAAAAGTCACAACTTTTCCACAATACCTGAAAAACCTTTAATTTCTGAGTTTCCGTGGCTCAATGGTTACCGCGTTCGGCTGTTAACCAATAGATTAGTGGTTCGAGCATACCCGGGAGCGGTGTTGTGAGGTCTCTGATGTGACGTAAAAAGTCAGAGTTTTTCCACAATACCTGACGAACATTTAATTTTTGGGCTTCCGTGTGGCAATGGTTAGCGCGCTCAGCTGTTATTCAAAAGGTTGGTTGTTCGAGCCCACCTGGGAGCGGTATTGTGAGGTATCAGTTGTAACGTAAAAAGTCAGAGTTTTTCCACAATACCTGACGAACATTTAATTTTTGGGCTTCCGTGGCGCAATGGTTTGCGCGTTCAGGTGTTAACCGAAAGGTTCGTGGTTCGAGCCCACCCGGGATAGGTGTTGTGGGGTCTCAGATCTACCGTGAAAAGTCATAACTTTTCCACAATACCTGACAACCATTTAATTTCTGAGCTTCCGTGGCGCAATGGTTAGCGCATTCAGCTGTTAACCGATAGGTTGGTGGTTTGAGCCCACCCGGGAGAGATGTTGTGGGGTCTCAGATGTAGCGTGAAAAGTCATAACGTTTCCACAATACCTGAAAAACATTTAATTTCTGAGTTTCCGTGGCTCAATGGTTAGCGCGTTCAGCTGTTAACTGAAAGGTTGGTGTTTCGAGCCCACCCGGGAGAGATGTTGTGGGGTCTCAGATGTAGCGTTAAAAGTCATAACTTTTCCACAATACCTAAAAAAATCTTTAATTTCTGAGTTTCCGTGGCTCAATGGTTAGCGCGTTCGGCTGTTAACCAATAGGTTGGTGGCTCGAACCCACCCGGGAGCGGTGTTGTGAGGTCTCTGATGTGACGTAAAAAGTCAGAGTTTTTCCACAATACCTGACGAACATTTAATTTTTGGGCTTCCGTGTGGCAATGGTTAGCGCGCTCAGCTGTTATTCAAAAGGTTGGTGGTTCGAGCCCACCTGGGAGCGGTGTTGTGAGGTATCAGATGTAACGTAAAAAGTCAGAGTTTTTCTACAATAACTGACGAACATTTAATTTTTGGGCTTCCGTGGCTCAATGGTTGGCGCGTTCGGCTGTTGGCCAATAGGTTGGTGGTTCGAGCCCACCCGGGATAGGTGTTGTGGGGTCTCAGATGTAGCTTGAAAAGTCATAACCTTTCCACAATACCTGAAAAACATATCATTTCTGAGCTTCCGTGGCTCAATGGTTGGCGCGTTCGGCTGTTGACCAATAGGTTGGTGGTTCGAGACCACCCGGGAGAGGTGTTGTGGGGTCTCAGATGTAGCGTAAAAAGTCAAAACTTTTCCACAATACGTGACAACCATTTAATTTCTGAGCTTCCGTGGCGCAATGGTTAGCGCGTTCAGCTGTTAACCGAAAGGTTGGTGTTTCGAGCCCACCCGGGAGAGATGTTGTGGGGTCTCAGATGTAGCGTGAAAAGTCACAACTTTTCCACAATACCTGAAAAACCTTTAATTTCTGAGTTTCCGTGGCTCAATGGTTAGCGCGTTCGGCTGTTAACCAATAGATTAGTGGTTCGAGCATACCCGGGAGCGGTGTTGTGAGGTCTCTGATGTGACGTAAAAAGTCAGAGTTTTTCCACAATACCTGACGAACATTTAATTTTTGGGCTTCCGTGTGGCAATGGTTAGCGCGCTCAGCTGTTATTCAAAAGGTTGGTGGTTCGAGCCCACCTGGGAGCGGTGTTGTGAGGTATCAGATGTAACGTAAAAAGTCAGAGTTTTTCTACAATAACTGACGAACATTTAATTTTTGGGCTTCCGTGGCTCAATGGTTAGCGCGTTCAGCTGTTAACCGAAAGGTTGGTGGATCGAGCCCACCCGGGATAGGTGTTGTGGGGTCTCAGATCGACCGTGAAAAGTCATAACTTTTCCACAATACCTGACAACCATTTAATTTCTGAGCTTCCGTGGCGCAATGGTTAGCGCGTTCAGCTGTTAACCGAAAGGTTGGTGGTTCGAGCCCACCCGGGAGAGATGTTGTGGGGTCTCAGATGTGGCGTGAAAAGTCATAACTTTTCCACAATACCTGACAACTATTTAATTTCTGAGCTTCCGTGGCTCAATGGTTGGCGCGTTCGGCTGTTGGCCAATAGGTTGGTGGTTCGAGCCCACCCGGGAGAGGTGTTGTGGGGTCTCAGATGTAGCTTGAAAAGTCATAACTTTTCCACAATACCTGAAAAACATATCATTTCTGAGCTTCCGTGGCTCAATGGTTGGCGCGTTCGGCTGTTGACCAATAGGTTGGTGGTTCGAGCCCACCCGGGAGAGGTGTTGTGGGGTCTCAGATGTAGCGTAAAAAGTCAAAACTTTTCCACAATACCTAACAACTATTTAATTTCTGAGCTTCCGTGGCTCAATGGTTGGCGCGTTCAGCTGTTAACCGAAAGGTTGGTGGTTCGAGCCCACCCGAACATCTGAGACCCCACAACACCTCTCCCGGGTGGGCTCGAACCACCTACCTATTGGTTAACAGACGAACGCGCTAACCATTGAGCCACGGAAACTCAGAAATTAAATGTTTTTCAGGTATTGTGGAAAAGTTATGACTTTTCACGCTACATCTGAGACCCCACAACATCTCTCCCGGGTGGGCTCGAACCACCAAGCTTTTGGTTAACAGCTGAATGCGCCAACCATTGAGCCACGGAAGCTCAGAAATTAAATAGTTGTTAGGTATTGTGGAAAAGTTATGACTTTTCACGGAAGATCTGAGACCCCACAACACCTCTCCCGGGTGGGCTCGAACCACCTACCTATTGGTTAACAGACGAACGCGCTAACCATTGAGCCACGGAAACTCAGAAATTAAATGTTTTTCAGGTATTGTGGAAAAGTTATGACTTTTCACGGTAGATCTGAGACCCCACAACACCTATCCCGGGTGGGCTCGAACCACGAACCTTTCGGTTAACAGCTGAACGCGCAAACCATTGCGCCAAGGAAGCCCAAAAATTAAATGTTCGTCAGGTATTGTGGAAAAACTATGACTTGTTACGTTACAACTGATACCTCACAACACCGCTCCCAGGTGGGCTCGAACCACCAACCTTTTGAATAACAGCTGAGCGCGCTAACCATTGCCACACGGAAGCCCAAAAATTAAATGTTCGTCAGGTATTGTAGAAAAACTCTGAATTTTTACGTCACATCAGAGACCTCACAACACCGCTCCCGGGTGGGTTCGAACCACCAACCTATTGGTTAACAGCCGAACGCGCTAACCATTGAGCCACGGAACCTCAGAAATTAAATGGTTGTCACGTATTGTGGAAAAGTTTTGACTTTTTACGCTACATCTGAGATCCCACAACACCTCTCCCGGGTGGGCTCGAACAACGAACCTATTGGTTAACAGCCGAACGCGCTAACCATTGAGCCACGGAAGCCCAAAAATTAAATGGTCGTCAGGTATTGTGGAAAAACTTTGGCTTTTTACGTTACATTTGAGGTCCCATAACACCGCTCCCGGGTGGGCTCGAACCACCAACCTGTTGGTTTACAGCCGAACGCGCTAACCATTGAGCCACGGAAGCTCAGAAATTAAATAGTTGTTAGGTACTGTGGAAAAGTTATGACTTTTCACGCTACATCTGAGACCCCACAACACCTCTCCCGGGTGGGCTCGAACCACCAACCTATTGGTTAACAGACGAACGCGCTAACCATTGCGCCACGGAAGCCCACAAATTAAATGTTTGTCAGGTATTGTGGAAAAACTCTGACTTTTTACGTTACAACTGATACCTCACAACACCGCTCCCAGGTGGGCTCGAACCACCAACCTTTTGAATAACAGCTGAGCGCGCTAACCATTGCCACACGGAAGCCCAAAAATGATATGGTCGTCAGGTATTGTGAAAAACTTTGACTTTTTACGTCACATCTGAGACCTTGCAACACCGGTCCCGGGTGGGTTCGAACCACCAACCTATTGGTTAACAGCCGAACGCGCTAACCATTGAGCCACGGGAACTCAGAAATTAAATGTTTTTCAGGTATTGTGGAAAAGTTATGACTTTTCACGCTACATCTGAGACCCCACAACATCTCTTCCGGGTGGGCTCGAACCACCAACCTTTCGGTTAACAGCCGAACGCGCTATACATTGCGCCACGGAAACTCTGAAATTAAATGGTTGTCACATATTGTGGAAAAGTTTTGACTTTTTACGCTACATCTGAGACCCCACAAAACCTCTCCCGGGTGGGCTCGAACCACCAACCTATTGGTTAACAGCCGAACGCGCTATACATTGCGCCACGGAAACTCTGAAATTAAATGGTTGTCACATATTGTGGAAAAGTTTTGACTTTTTACGCTACATCTGAGACCCCACAACACCTCTCTCGGGTGGGCTCGAAACACCAACCTTTCGGTTAACAGCTGAACGCGCTAACCATTGCGCCACGGAAGCTCAGAAATTAAATGGTTGTCAGGTATTGTGGAAAAGTTATGACTTTTCACGCTACATCTGAGACCCCACAACATCTCTCCCGGGTGGGCTCGAAACACCAACCTTTCGGTTAACAGCTGAACGCGCTAACCATTGCGCCACGGAAGCTCAGAAATTAAATGGTTGTCACGTATTGTGGAAAAGTTTTGACTTTTTACGCTACATCTGAGACCCCACAACACCTCTCCCGGGTGGGCTCGAACCACCAACCTATTGGTCAACAGCCGAACGCGCCAACCATTGAGCCACGGAAGCTCAGAAATGATATGTTTTTCAGGTATTGTGGAAAGGTTATGACTTTTCAAGCTACATCTGAGATCCCACAACACCTCTCCCGGGTGGGCTCGAACCACCAACCTATTGGTTAACAGACGAACGCGCTAACCATTGCGCCACGGAAGCCCACAAATTAAATGTTTGTCAGGTATTGTGGAAAAACTCTGACTTTTTACGTTACAACTGATACCTCACAACACCGCTCCCAGGTGGGCTCGAACCACCAACCTTTTGAATAACAGCTGAGCGCGCTAACCATTGCCACACGGAAGCCCAAAAATGATATGGTCGTCAGGTATTGTGAAAAACTTTGACTTTTTACGTCACATCTGAGACCTTGCAACACCGGTCCCGGGTGGGTTCGAACCACCAACCTATTGGTTAACAGCCGAACGCGCTAACCATTGAGCCACGGGAACTCAGAAATTAAATGTTTTTCAGGTATTGTGGAAAAGTTATGACTTTTCACGCTACATCTGAGACCCCACAACATCTCTTCCGGGTGGGCTCGAACCACCAACCTTTCGGTTAACAGCCGAACGCGCTATACATTGCGCCACGGAAGCTCAGAAATTAAATGGTTGTCACGTATTGTGGAAAAGTTTTGACTTTTTACGCTACATCTGAGACCCCACAAAACCTCTCCCGGGTGGGCTCGAACCACCAACCTATTGGTTAACAGCCGAACGCGCTAAAAATTGAGCCACGGAAACTCTGAAATTAAATGGTTGTCACATATTGTGGAAAAGTTTTGACTTTTTACGCTACATCTGAGACCCCACAACACCTCTCCCGGGTGGGCTCGAACCACCTACCTATTGGTTAACAGACGAACGCGCTAACCATTGAGCCACGGAAACTCAAAAATTAAATGTTTTTCAGGTATTGTGGAAAAGTTATGACTTTTCACGCTACATCTGAGACCCCACAACATCTCTCCCGGGTGGGCTCGAACCACCAACCTTTAGGTTAACAGCTGAACGCGCAAACCATTGCGCCACGGAAGCCCAAAAATTAAATATTCGTCAGGTATTGTGGAAAAACTCTGACTTTTTACGTTACAACAGATACCTCACAACACCGCTCCCAGGTGGGCTCGAACCACCAACCTTTTGAATAACAGCTGAGCGCGCTAACCATTGCCACACGGAAGCCCAAAAAATAAATGTTCGTCAGGTATTGTGGAAAAACTCTGACTTTTTACGTCACATCATAGACCTCACAACACCGCTCCCTGGTGGGTTCGAACCAACAACCTATTGGTTAACAGCCCAACGCGCTAACCATTGAGCCACGGAACCTCAGAAATTAAATGGTTGTCACGTATTGTGGAAAAGTTTTGACTTTTTACGCTACATCTGAGACCCCACAACACCTCTCCCGGGTCGGCTCGAACAACGAACCTATTGGTTAACAGCCGAACGCGCTAACCATTGAGCCACGGAAGCCCAAAAATTAAATGGTCGTCAGGTATTGTGGAAAAACTTTGGCTTTTTACGTTACATTTGAGGTCCCAAAACACCGCTCCCGGGTGGGCTCGAACCACCAACCTGTTGGTTTACAGCCGAAGCGCTAACCATTGAGCCACGGAAACTCAGAAATGATATGTTGTTCAGGTATTGTGCAAATGTTATGACTTTTCAAGCTACATCTGAGACCCCACAACACCTCTCCCGGGTGGGCTCGAACCACCAACCTATTGGCCAACAGCCGAACGCGCCAACCATTGAGCCACGGAAGCTCAGAAATTAAATAGTTGTCAGGTATTGTGGAAAAGTTATGACTTTTCACGCTACATCTGAGACCCCACAACATCTCTCCCGGGTGGGCTCGAAACACCAACCTTTCGGTTAACAGCTGAACGCGCTAACCATTGCGCCACGGAAGCTCAGAAATTAAATGGTTGTCACGTATTGTGGAAAAGTTTTGACTTTTTACGCTACATCTGAGACCCCACAACACCTCTCCCGGGTGGGCTCGAACCACCAACCTATTGGTCAACAGCCGAACGCGCCAACCATTGAGCCACGGAAGCTCAGAAATGATATGTTTTTCAGGTATTGTGGAAAAGTTATGACTTTTCAAGCTACATCTGAGACCCCACAACACCTCTCCCGGGTGGGCTCGAACCACCAACCTATTGGCCAACAGCCGAACGCGCCAACCATTGAGCCACGGAAGCTCAGAAATTAAATAGTTGTCAGGTATTGTGGAAAAGTTATGACTTTTCACGCCACATCTAAGACCCCACAACATCTCTCCCGGGTGGGCTCGAACCACCAACCTTTCGGTTAACAGCTGAACGCGCATACCATTGCGCCACGGAAGCTCAGAAATTAAATGGTTGTCACGTATTGTGGAAAAGTTTTGACTTTTTACGCTACATCTGAGACCCCACAAAACCTCTCCCGGGTGGGCTCGAACCACCAACCTATTGGTTAACAGCCGAACGCGCTAAACATTGAGCCACGGAAACTCTGAAATTAAATGGTTGTCACATATTGTGGAAAAGTTTTGACTTTTTACGCTACATCTGAGACCCCACAACACCTCTCCCGGGTGGGCTCGAACCACCTACCTATTGGTTAAAAGACGAACGCGCTAACCATTGAGCCACGGAAACTCAGAAATTAAATGTTTTTCAGGTATTGTGGAAAAGTTATGACTTTTCACGCTACATCTGAGACCCCACAACATCTCTCCCGGGTGGGCTCGAACCACCAACCTTTAGGTTAACAGCTGAACGCGCAAACCATTGCGCCACGGAAGCCCAAAAATTAAATGTTCGTCAGGTATTGTGGAAAAACTCTGACTTTTTACGTTACAACAGATACCTCACAACACCGCTCCCAGGTGGGCTCGAACCACCAACCTTTTGAATAACAGCTGAGCGCGCTAACCATTGCCACACGGAAGCCCAAAAAATAAATGTTCGTCAGGTATTGTGGAAAAACTCTGACTTTTTACGTCACATCATAGACCTCACAACACCGCTCCCTGGTGGGTTCGAACCAACAACCTATTGGTTAACAGCCCAACGCGCTAACCATTGAGCCACGGAACCTCAGAAATTAAATGGTTGTCACGTATTGTGGAAAAGTTTTGACTTTTTACGCTACATCTGAGACCCCACAACACCTCTCCCGGGTGGGCTCGGACAACGAACCTATTGGTTACCAGCCGAACGCGCTAACCATTGAGCCACGGAAGCCCAAAAATTAAATGGTCGTCAGGTATTGTGGAAAAACTTTGGCTTTTTACGTTACATTTGAGGTTCCAAAACACCGCTCCCGGGTGGGCTCGAACCACCAACCTGTTGGTTTACAGCCGAACGCGCTAACCATTGAGCCACGGAAACTCAGAAATGATATGTTGTTCAGGTATAGTGGAAATGTTATGACTTTTCAAGCTACATCTGAGACCCCACAACACCTCTCCCGGGTGGGCTCGAACCACCAACCTATTGGCCAACAGCCGAACGCGCCAACCATTGAGCCACGGAAGCTCAGAAATTAAATAGTTGTCAGGTATTGTGGAAAAGTTATGACTTTTCACGCCACATCTGAGACCCCACAACATCTCTCCCGGGTGGGCTCGAACCACCAACCTTTCGGTTAACAGCTGAACGCGCTAACCATTGCGCCACGGAAGCCCAAAAATTAAATGGTCGTCAGGTATTGTGGAAAAACTTTGGCTTTTTACGTTACATTTGAGGTCCCAAAACACCGCTCCCGGGTGGGCTCGAACCACCAACCTGTTGGTTTACAGCCGAACGCGCTAACCATTGAGCCACGGAAACTCAGAAATGATATGTTTTTCAGGTATTGTGGAAAAGTTATGACTTTTCAAGCTACATCTGAGACCCCACAACACCTCTCCCGGGTGGGCTCGAACCACCAACCTATTGGCCAACAGCCGAACGCGCCAACCATTGAGCCACGGAAGCTCAGAAATTAAATAGTTGTCAGGTATTGTGGAAAAGTTATGACTTTTCACGCCACATCTGAGACCCCACAACATCTCTCCCGGGTGGGCTCGAACCACCAACCTTTCGGTTAACAGCTGAACGCGCTAACCATTGCGCCACGGAAGCTCAGAAATTAAATGGTTGTCAGGTATTGTGGAAAAGTTATGACTTTTCACGGTCGATCTGAGACCCCACAACACCTATCCCGGGTGGGCTCGATCCACCAACCTTTCGGTTAACAGCTGAACGCGCTAACCATTGAGCCACGGAAGCTCAGAAATTAAATGGTTGTCACGTATTGTGGAAAAGTTTTGACTTTTTACGCTACATCTGAGACCCCACAAAACCTCTCCCGGGTGGGCTCGAACCACCAACCTATTGGTTAACAGCCGAACGCGCTAAACATTGAGCCACGGAAACTCTGAAATTAAATGGTTGTTACATATTGTGGAAAAGTTTTGACTTTTTACGCTACATCTGAGACCCCACAACACCTCTCCCGGGTGGGCTCGAACTACCTACCTATTGGTTAAAAGACGAACGCGCTAACCATTGAGCCACGGAAACTCAGAAATTAAATGTTTTTCAGGTATTGTGGAAAAGTTATGACTTTTCACGCTACATCTGAGACCCCACAACATCTCTCCCGGGTGGGCTCGAACCACCAACCTTTAGGTTAACAGCTGAACGCGCAAACCATTGCGCCACGGAAGCCCAAAAATTAAATGTTCGTCAGGTATTGTGGAAAAACTCTGACTTTTTACGTTACAACAGATACCTCACAACACCGCTCCCAGGTGGGCTCGAACCACCAACCTTTTGAATAACAGCTGAGCGCGCTAACCATTGCCACACGGAAGCCCAAAAAATAAATGTTCGTCAGGTATTGTGGAAAAACTCTGACTTTTTACGTCACATCATAGACCTCACAACACCGCTCCCTGGTGGGTTCGAACCAACAACCTATTGGTTAACAGCCCAACGCGCTAACCATTGAGCCACGGAACCTCAGAAATTAAATAGTTGTCAGGTATTGTGGAAAAGTTATGACTTTTCACGCCACATCTGAGACCCCACAACATCTCTCCCGGGTGGGCTCGAACCACCAACCTTTCGGTTAACAGCTGAACGCGCTAACCATTGCGCCACGGAAGCCCAAAAATTAAATGGTCGTCAGGTATTGTGGAAAAACTTTGGCTTTTTACGTTACATTTGAGGTCCCAAAACACCGCTCCCGGGTGGGCTCGAACCACCAACCTGTTGGTTTACAGCCGAACGCGCTAACCATTGAGCCACGGAAACTCAGAAATGATATGTTTTTCAGGTATTGTGGAAAAGTTATGACTTTTCAAGCTACATCTGAGACCCCACAACACCTCTCCCGGGTGGGCTCGAACCACCAACCTATTGGCCAACAGCCGAACGCGCCAACCATTGAGCCACGGAAGCTCAGAAATTAAATAGTTGTCAGGTATTGTGGAAAAGTTATGACTTTTCACGCCACATCTGAGACCCCACAACATCTCTCCCGGGTGGGCTCGAACCACCAACCTTTCGGTTAACAGCTGAACGCGCTAACCATTGCGCCACGGAAGCCCAAAAATTAAATGGTCGTCAGGTATGGTGGAAAAACTTTGGCTTTTTACGTTACATTTGAGGTCCCAAAACACCGCTCCCGGGTGGGCTCGAACGACCAACCTGTTGGTTTACAGCCGAACGCGCTAACCATTGAGAGACGGAAACTCAGAAATGATATGTTTTTCAGGTATTGTGGAAAAGTTATGACTTTTCAAGCTACATCTGAGACCCCACAACACCTCTCCCGGGTGGGCTCGAACCACCAACCTATTGGCCAACAGCCGAACGCGCCAACCATTGAGCCACGGAAGCTCAGAAATAAAATAGTTGTCAGGTATTGTGGAAAAGTTATGACTTTTCACGCCACATCTGAGACCCCACAACATCTCTCCCGGGTGGGCTCGAACCACCAACCTTTCGGTTAACAGCTGAACGCGCTAACCATTGCGCCACGGAAGCTCAGAAATTAAATGGTTGTCAGGTATTGTGGAAAAGTTATGACTTTTCACGGTCGATCTGAGACCCCACAACACCTATCCCGGGTGGGCTCGATCCACCAACCTTTCGGTTAACAGCTGAACGCGCTAACCATTGAGCCACGGAAGCCCAAAAATTAAATGTTCGTCAGGTATTGTGGAAAAACTCTGACTTTTTACGTTACATCTGATACCTCACAACACCGCTCCCAGGTGGGCTCGAACCACCAACCTTTTGAATAACAGCTGAGCGCGCTAACCATTGAGACACGGAAGCCCAAAAATTAAATGTTCGTCAGGTATTGTGGAAAAACTCTGACTTTTTACGTCACATCAGAGACCTCACAACACCGCTCCCGGGTATGCTCGAACCACCAATCTATTGGTTAACAGCCGAACGCGCTAACCATTGAGCCACGGGAACTCAGAAATTAAATGTTTTTCAGGTATTGTGGAAAAGTTATGACTTTTCACGCTACATCTGAGACCCCACAACATCTCTCCCGGGTGGGCTCGAACCACCAAGCTTTCGGTTAACAGCTGAACGCGCCAACCATTTAGCCACGGAAGCTCAGAAATTAAATAGTTGTTAGGTATTGTGGAAAAGTTATGACTTTTCACGCTACATCTGAGACCCCACAACACCTCTCCCGGGTGGGCCCGAACCACCAACCTATTGGTTAACAGACGAACGCGCTAACCGTTGAGCCACGGAAACTCAGAAATTAAATGTTTTTCAGGTATTGTGGAAAAGTTATGACTTTTCACGCTACATCTGAGACCCCACAACACCTCTCCCGGGTGGGCTCGAACCACCAACCTATTGGCCAACAGCCGAACGCGCCAACCATTGAGCCACGGAAGCTCAGAAATTAAATAGTTGTCAGGTATTGTGGAAAAGTTATGACTTTTCACGCCACATCTGAGACCCCACAACATCTCTCCCGGGTGGGTTCGAACCACCAACCTTTCGGTTAACAGCTAAACGCGCTAACCATTGCGCCACGGAAGCTCAGAAATTAAATGGTTGTCAGGTATTGTGGAAAAATTGTGACTTTTCACGGTCGATCTGAGACCCCACAACACCTATCCCGGGTGGGCTCGATCCACCAACCTTTCGGTTAACAGCTGAACGCGCTAACCATTGAGCCACGGAAGCCCAAAATTTAAATGTTCGTCAGTTATTGTGGAAAAACTCTGACTTTTTACGTTACATCTGATACCTCACAACACCGCTCCCAGGTGGGCTCGAACCACCAACCTTTGAATAACAGCTGAGCGCGCTAACCATTGCCACACGGAAGCCCAAAAATTAAATGTTCGTCAGGTATTGTGGAAAAACTCTGACTTTTTACGTCACATCAGAGACCTCACAACACCGCTCCCGGGTATGCTCAAACCACCAATTTATTGGTTAACAGCCGAACGCGCTAACCATTGAGCCACGGAAACTCAGAAATTAAATGTTTTTCAGGTATTGTGGAAAAGTTATGACTTTTCACGCTACATCTGAGACCCCACAACATCTCTCCCGGGTGGGTTCGAACCACCAACCTTTCGGTTAACAGCTAAACGCGCTAACCATTGCGCCACGGAAGCTCAGAAATTAAATGGTTGTCAGGTATTGTGGAAAAGTTATGACTTTTCACGGTCGATCTGAGACCCCACAACACCTATCCCGGGTGGGCTCGATCCACCAACCTTTCGGTTAACAGCTGAACGCGCTAACCATTGAGCCACGGAAGCCCAAAATTTAAATGTTCGTCAGGTATTGTGGAAAAACTCTGACTTTTTACGTTACATCTGATACCTCACAACACCGCTCCCAGGTGGGCTCGAACCACCAACCTTTGAATAACAGCTGAGCGCGCTAACCATTGCCACACGGAAGCCCAAAAATTAAATGTTCGTCAGGTATTGTGGAAAAACTCTGACTTTTTACGTCACATCAGAGAACTCACAACACCGCTCCCGGGTGGGTTCGAACCACCAACCTATTGGTTAACAGCCGAACGCGCTAACCATTGAGCCACGGAACCTCAGAAATTAAATGGTTGTCACGTATTGTGGAAAAGTTTTGACTTTTTACGCTACATCTGAGACCCCACAACACCTCTTCCGGGTGGGCTCGAACAACGAACCTATTGGCTAACAGCCGAACGCGCTAACCTTTGAGCCACGGAAGCCCAAAAATTAAATGGTCGTCAGGTATTGTGGAAAAACTTTGGCTTTTTACGTTACATTTGAGGTCCCAAAACACCGCTCCCGGGTGGGCTCGAACCACCAACCTGTTGGTTTACAGCCGATCGCGCTAACCATTGAGCCACGGAAACTCAGAAATGATTTATTTTTCAGGTATTGTGGAAAAGTTATGACTTTTCAAAATACATCTGAGACCCCACAACACCTCTCCCGGGTGGGCTCGAACCACCAACCTATTGGCCAACAGCCGAACGCGCCAACCATTGAGCCACGGAAGCTCAGAAATTAAATAGTTGTCAGGTATTGTGGAAAAGTTATGGCTTTTCACGCCACATCTGAGACCCCACAACATCTCTCCCGGGTGGGCTCGAACCACCAACCTTTCGGTTAACAGCTAAACGCGCTAACCATTGCGCCACGGAAGCTCAGAAATTAGATGGTTGTCAGGTATTGTGGAAAAATTGTGACTTTTCACGGTCGATCTGAGACCCCACAACACCTATCCCGGGTGGGCTCGATCCACCAACCTTTCGGTTAACAGCTGAACGCGCTAACCATTGAGCCACGGAAGCCCAAAAATTAAATTTTCGTCAGGTATTTTGGAAAAACTCTGACTTTTTACGTTACATCTGATACCTCACAACACCGTTCCCAGGTGGGCTCGAACCACCAACCTTTTGAATAACAGCTGAGCGCGCTAACCATTGCCACACGGAAGCCCAAAAATTAAATGTTCGTCAGGTATTGTGGAAAAACTCTGACTTTTTACGTCACATCAGAGACCTCACAACACCGCTCCCGGGTATGCTCGAACCACCAATCTATTGGTTAACAGCCGAACGCGCTAACCATTGAGCCACGGAAACTCAGAAATTAAATGTTTTTCAGGTATTGTGGAAAAGTTATGACTTTTCACGCTACATCTGAGACCCCACAACATCTCTCCCGGGTGGGCTCGAACCACCAACCTTTCGGTTAACAGCTAAACGCGCTAACCATTGCGCCACGGAAGCTCAGAAATTAAATGGTTGTCAGGTATTGTGGAAAAGTTATGACTTTTCACGGTCGATCTGAGACCCCACAACACCTATCCCGGGTGGGCTCGATCCACCAACCTTTCGGTTAACAGCTGAACGCGCTAACCATTGAGCCACGGAAGCCCAAAATTTAAATGTTCGTCAGGTATTGTGGAAAAACTCTGACTTTTTACGTTACATCTGATACCTCACAACACCGCTCCCAGGTGGGCTCGAACCACCAACCTTTGAATAACAGCTGAGCGCGCTAACCATTGCCACACGGAAGCCCAAAAATTAAATGTTCGTCAGGTATTGTGGAAAAACTCTGACTTTTTACGTCACATCAGAGAACTCACAACACCGCTCCCGAGTGGGTTCGAACCACCAACCTATTGGTTAACAGCCGAACGCGCTAACCATTGAGCCACGGAACCTCAGAAATTAAATGGTTGTCACGTATTGTGGAAAAGTTTTGACTTTTTACGCTACATCTGAGACCCCACAACACCTCTCCCGGGTGGGCTCGAACAACGAACCTATTGGCTAACAGCCGAACGCGCTAACCTTTGAGCCACGGAAGCCCAAAAATTAAATGGTCGTCAGGTATTGTGGAAAAACTTTGGCTTTTTACGTTACATTTGAGGTCCCAAAACACCGCTCCCGGGTGGGCTCGAACCACCAACCTGTTGGTTTACAGCCGATCGCGCTAACCATTGAGCCACGGAAACTCAGAAATGATTTATTTTTCAGGTATTGTGGAAAAGTTATGACTTTTCAAAATACATCTGAGACCCCACAACACCTCTCCCGGGTGGGCTCGAACCACCAACCTATTGGCCAACAGCCGAACGCGCCAACCATTGAGCCACGGAAGCTCAGAAATTAAATAGTTGTCAGGTATTGTGGAAAAGTTATGGCTTTTCACGCCACATCTGAGACCCCACAACATCTCTCCCGGGTGGGCTCGAACCACCAACCTTTCGGTTAACAGCTAAACGCGCTAACCATTGCGCCACGGAAGCTCAGAAATTAGATGGTTGTCAGGTATTGTGGAAAAACTCTGACTTTTTACGTCACATCAGAGAACTCACAACACCGCTCCCGGGTGGGTTCGAACCACCAACCTATTGGTTAACAGCCGAACGCGCTAACCATTGAGCCACGGAACCTCAGAAATTAAATGGTTGTCACGTATTGTGGAAAAGTTTTGACTTTTTACGCTACATCTGAGACCCCACAACACCTCTCCCGGGTGGGCTCGAACAACGAACCTATTGGCTAACAGCCGAACGCGCTAACCTTTGAGCCACGGAAGCCCAAAAATTAAATGGTCGTCAGGTATTGTGGAAAAACTTTGGCTTTTTACGTTACATTTGAGGTCCCAAAACACCGCTCCCGGGTGGGCTCGAACCACCAACCTGTTGGTTTACAGCCGATCGCGCTAACCATTGAGCCACGGAAACTCAGAAATGATTTATTTTTCAGGTATTGTGGAAAAGTTATGACTTTTCAAAATACATCTGAGACCCCACAACACCTCTCCCGGGTGGGCTCGAACCACCAACCTATTGGCCAACAGCCGAACGCGCCAACCATTGAGCCACGGAAGCTCAGAAATTAAATAGTTGTCAGGTATTGTGGAAAAGTTATGGCTTTTCACGCCACATCTGAGACCCCACAACATCTCTCCCGGGTGGGCTCGAACCACCAACCTTTCGGTTAACAGCTAAACGCGCTAACCATTGCGCCACGGAAGCTCAGAAATTAGATGGTTGTCAGGTATTGTGGAAAAATTGTGACTTTTCACGGTCGATCTGAGACCCCACAACACCTATCCCGGGTGGGCTCGATCCACCAACCTTTCGGTTAACAGCTGAACGCGCTAACCATTGAGCCACGGAAGCCCAAAAATTAAATTTTCGTCAGGTATTTTGGAAAAACTCTGACTTTTTACGTTACATCTGATACCTCACAACACCGTTCCCAGGTGGGCTCGAACCACCAACCTTTTGAATAACAGCTGAGCGCGCTAACCATTGCCACACGGAAGCCCAAAAATTAAATGTTCGTCAGGTATTGTGGAAAAACTCTGACTTTTTACGTCACATCAGAGACCTCACAACACCGCTCCCGGGTATGCTCGAACCACCAATCTATTGGTTAACAGCCGAACGCGCTAACCATTGAGCCACGGAAACTCAGAAATTAAATGTTTTTCAGGTAATGTGGAAAAGTTATGACTTTTCACGCTACATCTGAGACCCCACAACATCTCTCCCGGGTGGGCTCGAACCACCAACCTTTCGGTTAACAGCTAAACGCGCTAACCATTGCGCCACGGAAGCTCAGAAATTAAATGGTTGTCAGGTATTGTGGAAAAGTTATGACTTTTCACGGTCGATCTGAGACCCCACAACACCTATCCCGGGTGGGCTCGATCCACCAACCTTTCGGTTAACAGCTGAACGCGCTAACCATTGAGCCACGGAAGCCCAAAATTTAAATGTTCGTCAGGTATTGTGGAAAAACTCTGACTTTTTACGTTACATCTGATACCTCACAACACCGCTCCCAGGTGGGCTCGAACCACCAACCTTTGAATAACAGCTGAGCGCGCTAACCATTGCCACACGGAAGCCCAAAAATTAAATGTTCGTCAGGTATTGTGGAAAAACTCTGACTTTTTACGTCACATCAGAGAACTCACAACACCGCTCCCGGGTGGGTTCGAACCACCAACCTATTGGTTAACAGCCGAACGCGCTAACCATTGAGCCACGGAACCTCAGAAATTAAATGGTTGTCACGTATTGTGGAAAAGTTTTGACTTTTTACGCTACATCTGAGACCCCACAACACCTCTCCCGGGTGGGCTCGAACAACGAACCTATTGGCTAACAGCCGAACGCGCTAACCTTTGAGCCACGGAAGCCCAAAAATTAAATGGTCGTCAGGTATTGTGGAAAAACTTTGGCTTTTTACGTTACATTTGAGGTCCCAAAACACCGCTCCCGGGTGGGCTCGAACCACCAACCTGTTGGTTTACAGCCGATCGCGCTAACCATTGAGCCACGGAAACTCAGAAATGATTTATTTTTCAGGTATTGTGGAAAAGTTATGACTTTTCAAAATACATCTGAGACCCCACAACACCTCTCCCGGGTGGGCTCGAACCACCAACCTATTGGCCAACAGCCGAACGCGCCAACCATTGAGCCACGGAAGCTCAGAAATTAAATAGTTGTCAGGTATTGTGGAAAAGTTATGGCTTTTCACGCCACATCTGAGACCCCACAACATCTCTCCCGGGTGGGCTCGAACCACCAACCTTTCGGTTAACAGCTAAACGCGCTAACCATTGCGCCACGGAAGCTCAGAAATTAGATGGTTGTCAGGTATTGTGGAAAAATTGTGACTTTTCACGGTCGATCTGAGACCCCACAACACCTATCCCGGGTGGGCTCGATCCACCAACCTTTCGGTTAACAGCTGAACGCGCTAACCATTGAGCCACGGAAGCCCAAAAATTAAATTTTCGTCAGGTATTTTGGAAAAACTCTGACTTTTTACGTTACATCTGATACCTCACAACACCGTTCCCAGGTGGGCTCGAACCACCAACCTTTTGAATAACAGCTGAGCGCGCTAACCATTGCCACACGGAAGCCCAAAAATTAAATGTTCGTCAGGTATTGTGGAAAAACTCTGACTTTTTACGTCACATCAGAGACCTCACAACACCGCTCCCGGGTATGCTCGAACCACCAATCTATTGGTTAACAGCCGAACGCGCTAACCATTGAGCCACGGAAACTCAGAAATTAAATGTTTTTCAGGTATTGTGGAAAAGTTATGACTTTTCACGCTACATCTGAGACCCCACAACATCTCTCCCGGGTGGGCTCGAACCACCAACCTTTCGGTTAACAGCTAAACGCGCTAACCATTGCGCCACGGAAGCTCAGAAATTAAATGGTTGTCAGGTATTGTGGAAAAGTTATGACTTTTCACGGTCGATCTGAGACCCCACAACACCTATCCCGGGTGGGCTCGATCCACCAACCTTTCGGTTAACAGCTGAACGCGCTAACCATTGAGCCACGGAAACCCAAAAATTAAATGTTCGTCAGGTATTGTGGAAAAACTCTGACTTTTTACGTTACATCTGATACCTCACAACACCGCTCCCAGGTGAGCTCGAACCACCAACCTTTTGAATAACAGATGAGCGCGCTAACCATTGCCACACGGAAGCCCAAAAATTAAATGTTCGTCAGGTATTGTGGAAAAACTCTGACTTTTTACGTCACATCAGAGACCTCACAACACCGCTCCCGGGTATGCTCAAACCACCAATCTATTGGTTAACAGCCGAACGCGCTAACCATTGAGCCACGGAAACTCAGAAATTAAATGTTTTTCAGGTATTGTGGAAAAGTTATGACTTTTCACGCTACATCTGAGACCCCACAACATCTCTCCCGGGTGGGTTCGAACCACCAACCTTTCGGTTAACAGCTAAACGCGCTAACCATTGCGCCACGGAAGCTCAGAAATTAAATGGTTGTCAGGTATTGTGGAAAAACTCTGACTTTTTACGTTACATCTGATACCTCACAACACCGCTCCCAGGTGGGCTCGAACCACCAACCTTTGAATAACAGCTGAGCGCGCTAACCATTGCCACACGGAAGCCCAAAAATTAAATGTTCGTCAGGTATTGTGGAAAAACTCTGACTTTTTACGTCACATCTGAGACCTCACAACACCGCTCCCGGGTATGCTCGAACCACCAATCTATTGGTTAACAGCCGAACGCGCTAACCATTGAGCCACGGAAACTCAGAAATTAAATGTTTTTCAGGTATTGTGGAAAAGTTATGACTTTTCACGCTACATCTGAGACCCCACAACATCTCTCCCGGGTGGGCTCGATCCACCAACCTTTCGGTTAACAGCTGAACGCGCTAACCATTGAGCCACGGAAGCCCAAAATTTAAATGTTCGTCAGGTATTGTGGAAAAACTCTGACTTTTTACGTCACATCAGAGACCTCACAACACCGCTCCCGGGTATGCTCAAACCACCAATCTATTGGTTAACAGCCGAACGCGCTAACCATTGAGCCACGGAAACTCAGAAATTAAATGTTTTTCAGGTATTGTGGAAAAGTTATGACTTTTCACGGTCGATCTGAGACCCCACAACACCTATCCCGGGTGGGCTCGATCCACCAACCTTTCGGTTAACAGCTGAACGCGCTAACCATTGAGCCACGGAAGCCCAAAATTTAAATGTTCGTCAGGTATTGTGGAAAAACTCTGACTTTTTACGTTACATCTGATACCTCACAACACCGCTCCCAGGTGGGCTCGAACCACCAACCTTTGAATAACAGCTGAGCGCGCTAACCATTGCCACACGGAAGCCCAAAAATTAAATGTTCGTCAGGTATTGTGGAAAAACTCTGACTTTTTACGTCACATCAGAGACCTCACAACACCGCTCCCGGGTATGCTCGAACCACCAATCTATTGGTTAACAGCCGAACGCGCTAACCATTGAGCCACGGAAACTCAGAAATTAAATGTTTTTCAGGTATTGTGGAAAAGTTATGACTTTTCACGCTACATCTGAGACCCCACAACATCTCTCCCGGGTGGGCTCGATCCACCAACCTTTCGGTTAACAGCTGAACGCGCTAACCATTGAGCCACGGAAGCCCAAAATTTAAATGTTCGTCAGGTATTGTGGAAAAACTCTGACTTTTTACGTTACATCTGATACCTCACAACACCGCTCCCAGGTGGGCTCGAACCACCAACCTTTGAATAACAGCTGAGCGCGCTAACCATTGCCACACGGAAGCCCAAAAATTAAATGTTCGTCAGGTATTGTGGAAAAACTCTGACTTTTTACGTCACATCAGAGACCTCACAACACCGCTCCCGGGTATGCTCGAACCACCAATCTATTGGTTAACAGCCGAACGCGCTAACCATTGAGCCACGGAAACTCAGAAATTAAATGTTTTTCAGGTATTGTGGAAAAGTTATGACTTTTCACGCTACATCTGAGACCCCACAACATCTCTCCCGGGTGGGCTCGAAACACCAACCTTTCGGTTAACAGCTAAACGCGCTAACCATTGCGCCACGGAAGCTCAGAAATTAAATGGTTGTCAGGTATTGTGGAAAAGTTATGACTTTTCACGGTCGATCTGAGACCCCACAACACCTATCCCGGGTGGGCTCGATCCACCAACCTTTCGGTTAACAGCTGAACGCGCTAACCATTGAGCCACGGAAGCCCAAAATTTAAATGTTCGTCAGGTATTGTGGAAAAACTCTGACTTTTTACGTTACATCTGATACCTCACAACACCGCTCCCAGGTGGGCTCGAACCACCAACCTTTGAATAACAGCTGAGCGCGCTAACCATTGCCACACGGAAGCCCAAAAATTAAATGTTCGTCAGGTATTGTGGAAAAACTCTGACTTTTTACGTCACATCAGAGACCTCACAACACCGCTCCCGGGTATGCTCGAACCACCAATCTATTGGTTAACAGCCGAACGCGCTAACCATTGAGCCACGGAAACTCAGAAATTAAATGTTTTTCAGGTATTGTGGAAAAGTTATGACTTTTCACGCTACATCTGAGACCCCACAACATCTCTCCCGGGTGGGCTCGATCCACCAACCTTTCGGTTAACAGCTGAACGCGCTAACCATTGAGCCACGGAAGCCCAAAATTTAAATGTTCGTCAGGTATTGTGGAAAAACTCTGACTTTTTACGTTACATCTGATACCTCACAACACCGCTCCCAGGTGGGCTCGAACCACCAACCTTTGAATAACAGCTGAGCGCGCTAACCATTGCCACACGGAAGCCCAAAAATTAAATGTTCGTCAGGTATTGTGGAAAAACTCTGACTTTTTACGTCACATCAGAGAACTCACAACACCGCTCCCGGGTGGGTTCGAACCACCAACCTATTGGTTAACAGCCGAACGCGCTAACCATTGAGCCACGGAACCTCAGAAATTAAATGGTTGTCACGTATTGTGGAAAAGTTTTGACTTTTTACGCTACATCTGAGACCCCACAACACCTCTCCCGGGTGGGCTCGAACAACGAACCTATTGGCTAACAGCCGAACGCGCTAACCTTTGAGCCACGGAAGCCCAAAAATTAAATGGTCGTCAGGTATTGTGGAAAAACTTTGGCTTTTTACGTTACATTTGAGGTCCCAAAACACCGCTCCCGGGTGGGCTCGAACCACCAACCTGTTGGTTTACAGCCGATCGCGCTAACCATTGAGCCACGGAAACTCAGAAATGATTTATTTTTCAGGTATTGTGGAAAAGTTATGACTTTTCAAAATACATCTGAGACCCCACAACACCTCTCCCGGGTGGGCTCGAACCACCAACCTATTGGCCAACAGCCGAACGCGCCAACCATTGAGCCACGGAAGCTCAGAAATTAAATAGTTGTCAGGTATTGTGGAAAAGTTATGGCTTTTCACGCCACATCTGAGACCCCACAACATCTCTCCCGGGTGGGCTCGAACCACCAACCTTTCGGTTAACAGCTAAACGCGCTAACCATTGCGCCACGGAAGCTCAGAAATTAGATGGTTGTCAGGTATTGTGGAAAAACTCTGACTTTTTACGTCACATCAGAGAACTCACAACACCGCTCCCGGGTGGGTTCGAACCACCAACCTATTGGTTAACAGCCGAACGCGCTAACCATTGAGCCACGGAACCTCAGAAATTAAATGGTTGTCACGTATTGTGGAAAAGTTTTGACTTTTTACGCTACATCTGAGACCCCACAACACCTCTCCCGGGTGGGCTCGAACAACGAACCTATTGGCTAACAGCCGAACGCGCTAACCTTTGAGCCACGGAAGCCCAAAAATTAAATGGTCGTCAGGTATTGTGGAAAAACTTTGGCTTTTTACGTTACATTTGAGGTCCCAAAACACCGCTCCCGGGTGGGCTCGAACCACCAACCTGTTGGTTTACAGCCGATCGCGCTAACCATTGAGCCACGGAAACTCAGAAATGATTTATTTTTCAGGTATTGTGGAAAAGTTATGACTTTTCAAAATACATCTGAGACCCCACAACACCTCTCCCGGGTGGGCTCGAACCACCAACCTATTGGCCAACAGCCGAACGCGCCAACCATTGAGCCACGGAAGCTCAGAAATTAAATAGTTGTCAGGTATTGTGGAAAAGTTATGGCTTTTCACGCCACATCTGAGACCCCACAACATCTCTCCCGGGTGGGCTCGAACCACCAACCTTTCGGTTAACAGCTAAACGCGCTAACCATTGCGCCACGGAAGCTCAGAAATTAGATGGTTGTCAGGTATTGTGGAAAAATTGTGACTTTTCACGGTCGATCTGAGACCCCACAACACCTATCCCGGGTGGGCTCGATCCACCAACCTTTCGGTTAACAGCTGAACGCGCTAACCATTGAGCCACGGAAGCCCAAAAATTAAATTTTCGTCAGGTATTTTGGAAAAACTCTGACTTTTTACGTTACATCTGATACCTCACAACACCGTTCCCAGGTGGGCTCGAACCACCAACCTTTTGAATAACAGCTGAGCGCGCTAACCATTGCCACACGGAAGCCCAAAAATTAAATGTTCGTCAGGTATTGTGGAAAAACTCTGACTTTTTACGTCACATCAGAGACCTCACAACACCGCTCCCGGGTATGCTCGAACCACCAATCTATTGGTTAACAGCCGAACGCGCTAACCATTGAGCCACGGAAACTCAGAAATTAAATGTTTTTCAGGTATTGTGGAAAAGTTATGACTTTTCACGCTACATCTGAGACCCCACAACATCTCTCCCGGGTGGGCTCGAACCACCAACCTTTCGGTTAACAGCTAAACGCGCTAACCATTGCGCCACGGAAGCTCAGAAATTAAATGGTTGTCAGGTATTGTGGAAAAGTTATGACTTTTCACGGTCGATCTGAGACCCCACAACACCTATCCCGGGTGGGCTCGATCCACCAACCTTTCGGTTAACAGCTGAACGCGCTAACCATTGAGCCACGGAAGCCCAAAATTTAAATGTTCGTCAGGTATTGTGGAAAAACTCTGACTTTTTACGTTACATCTGATACCTCACAACACCGCTCCCAGGTGGGCTCGAACCACCAACCTTTGAATAACAGCTGAGCGCGCTAACCATTGCCACACGGAAGCCCAAAAATTAAATGTTCGTCAGGTATTGTGGAAAAACTCTGACTTTTTACGTCACATCAGAGAACTCACAACACCGCTCCCGGGTGGGTTCGAACCACCAACCTATTGGTTAACAGCCGAACGCGCTAACCATTGAGCCACGGAACCTCAGAAATTAAATGGTTGTCACGTATTGTGGAAAAGTTTTGACTTTTTACGCTACATCTGAGACCCCACAACACCTCTCCCGGGTGGGCTCGAACAACGAACCTATTGGCTAACAGCCGAACGCGCTAACCTTTGAGCCACGGAAGCCCAAAAATTAAATGGTCGTCAGGTATTGTGGAAAAACTTTGGCTTTTTACGTTACATTTGAGGTCCCAAAACACCGCTCCCGGGTGGGCTCGAACCACCAACCTGTTGGTTTACAGCCGATCGCGCTAACCATTGAGCCACGGAAACTCAGAAATGATTTATTTTTCAGGTATTGTGGAAAAGTTATGACTTTTCAAAATACATCTGAGACCCCACAACACCTCTCCCGGGTGGGCTCGAACCACCAACCTATTGGCCAACAGCCGAACGCGCCAACCATTGAGCCACGGAAGCTCAGAAATTAAATAGTTGTCAGGTATTGTGGAAAAGTTATGGCTTTTCACGCCACATCTGAGACCCCACAACATCTCTCCCGGGTGGGCTCGAACCACCAACCTTTCGGTTAACAGCTAAACGCGCTAACCATTGCGCCACGGAAGCTCAGAAATTAGATGGTTGTCAGGTATTGTGGAAAAATTGTGACTTTTCACGGTCGATCTGAGACCCCACAACACCTATCCCGGGTGGGCTCGATCCACCAACCTTTCGGTTAACAGCTGAACGCGCTAACCATTGAGCCACGGAAGCCCAAAAATTAAATTTTCGTCAGGTATTTTGGAAAAACTCTGACTTTTTACGTTACATCTGATACCTCACAACACCGTTCCCAGGTGGGCTCGAACCACCAACCTTTTGAATAACAGCTGAGCGCGCTAACCATTGCCACACGGAAGCCCAAAAATTAAATGTTCGTCAGGTATTGTGGAAAAACTCTGACTTTTTACGTCACATCAGAGACCTCACAACACCGCTCCCGGGTATGCTCGAACCACCAATCTATTGGTTAACAGCCGAACGCGCTAACCATTGAGCCACGGAAACTCAGAAATTAAATGTTTTTCAGGTATTGTGGAAAAGTTATGACTTTTCACGCTACATCTGAGACCCCACAACATCTCTCCCGGGTGGGCTCGAACCACCAACCTTTCGGTTAACAGCTAAACGCGCTAACCATTGCGCCACGGAAGCTCAGAAATTAAATGGTTGTCAGGTATTGTGGAAAAGTTATGACTTTTCACGGTCGATCTGAGACCCCACAACACCTATCCCGGGTGGGCTCGATCCACCAACCTTTCGGTTAACAGCTGAACGCGCTAACCATTGAGCCACGGAAACCCAAAAATTAAATGTTCGTCAGGTATTGTGGAAAAACTCTGACTTTTTACGTTACATCTGATACCTCACAACACCGCTCCCAGGTGAGCTCGAACCACCAACCTTTTGAATAACAGATGAGCGCGCTAACCATTGCCACACGGAAGCCCAAAAATTAAATGTTCGTCAGGTATTGTGGAAAAACTCTGACTTTTTACGTCACATCAGAGACCTCACAACACCGCTCCCGGGTATGCTCAAACCACCAATCTATTGGTTAACAGCCGAACGCGCTAACCATTGAGCCACGGAAACTCAGAAATTAAATGTTTTTCAGGTATTGTGGAAAAGTTATGACTTTTCACGCTACATCTGAGACCCCACAACATCTCTCCCGGGTGGGTTCGAACCACCAACCTTTCGGTTAACAGCTAAACGCGCTAACCATTGCGCCACGGAAGCTCAGAAATTAAATGGTTGTCAGGTATTGTGGAAAAGTTATGACTTTTCACGGTCGATCTGAGACCCCACAACACCTATCCCGGGTGGGCTCGATCCACCAACCTTTCGGTTAACAGCTGAACGCGCTAACCATTGAGCCACGGAAGCCCAAAATTTAAATGTTCGTCAGGTATTGTGGAAAAACTCTGACTTTTTACGTTACATCTGATACCTCACAACACCGCTCCCAGGTGGGCTCGAACCACCAACCTTTGAATAACAGCTGAGCGCGCTAACCATTGCCACACGGAAGCCCAAAAATTAAATGTTCGTCAGGTATTGTGGAAAAACTCTGACTTTTTACGTCACATCAGAGACCTCACAACACCGCTCCCGGGTATGCTCGAACCACCAATCTATTGGTTAACAGCCGAACGCGCTAACCATTGAGCCACGGAAACTCAGAAATTAAATGTTTTTCAGGTATTGTGGAAAAGTTATGACTTTTCACGCTACATCTGAGACCCCACAACATCTCTCCCGGGTGGGCTCGATCCACCAACCTTTCGGTTAACAGCTGAACGCGCTAACCATTGAGCCACGGAAGCCCAAAATTTAAATGTTCGTCAGGTATTGTGGAAAAACTCTGACTTTTTACGTTACATCTGATACCTCACAACACCGCTCCCAGGTGGGCTCGAACCACCAACCTTTGAATAACAGCTGAGCGCGCTAACCATTGCCACACGGAAGCCCAAAAATTAAATGTTCTTCAGGTATTGTGGAAAAACTCTGACTTTTTACGTCACATCAGAGACCTCACAACACCGCTCCCGGGTATGCTCGAACCACCAATCTATTGGTTAACAGCCGAACGCGCTAACCATTGAGCCACGGAAACTCAGAAATTAAATGTTTTTCAGGTATTGTGGAAAAGTTATGACTTTTCACGCTACATCTGAGACCCCACAACATCTCTCCCGGGTGGGCTCGAAACACCAACCTTTCGGTTAACAGCTGAACGCGCTAACCATTGCGCCACGGAAGCTCAGAAATTAAACGGTTGTCACGTATTGTGGAAACGTTTTGACTTTTTACGCTACATCTGAGACCCCACAACACCTCTCCCGGGTGGGCTCGAACCACCAACCTATTGGTCAACAGCCGAACGCGCCAACCATTGAGCCACGGAAGCTCAGAATTTAAATAGTTGTTAGGTATTGTGGAAAAGTTATGACTTTTCACGCTACATCTGAGACCCCACAACACCTCTCCCGGGTGGGCTCGAACCACCAACCTATTGGTTAACAGACGAACGCGCTAACCATTGCGCCACGGAAGCTCAGAAATTAAATGGTTGTCAGGTATTGTGGAAAAGTTATGACTTTTCACGGTAGATCTGAGACCCCACAACACCTCTCCCGGGTTTGCTCGAACCACCAACCTATTGGTCAACAGCCGAACGCGCCAACCATTGAGCCACGGAAGCTCAGAAATTAAATAGTTGTTAGGTATTGTGGAAAAGTTATGACTTTTCACGCTACATCTGAGGCCCCACAACACCTCTCCCGGGTGGGCTCGAACCACCAACCTATTGGTTAACAGACGAACGCGCTAACCATTGCGCCACGGAAGCTCAGAAATTAAATGGTTGTCAGGTATTGTGGAAAAGTTATGACTTTTCACGGTAGATCTGAGACCCCACAACACCTATCTCGGGTGGGCTCGAACCACGAACCTTTTGGTTAACAGCTGAACGCGCTAACCATTGCGCCACGGAAGCCCAAAAATTAATGTTCGTCACGTATTGTGGAAAAACTCTGACTTTTTACGTTACAACTGATACCTCACAACACCGCTCTCAGGTGGGCTCGAACCACCAACCTTTTGAATAACAGCTGAGCGCGCTAACCATTGCCACACGGAAGCCCAAAAATGATATGGTCGTCAGGTATTTTGGAAAAACTTTGACTTTTTACGTCACACCAGAGACCTCACAACACCGCTCCCGGGTGGGTTCGAACCACCAACCTATTGGTTAACAGCCGAACGCGCTAACCATTGAGCCACGGAAACTCAGAAATTAATGTTTTTCAGGTATTGTGGAAAAGTTATGACTTTTCACGCTACATCTGAGACCCCACAACACCTCTCCCGGGTGGGCTCGAACCACCAACCTATTGGTCAACAGCCGAACGCGCCAACCATTGAGCCACGGAAGCTCAGAAATTAAATAGTTGTTAGGTATTGTGGAAAAGTTATGACTTTTCACGCTACATCTGAGGCCCCACAACACCTCTCCCGGGTGGGCTCGAACCACCAACCTATTGGTTAACAGACGAACGCGCTAACCATTGCGCCACGGAAGCTCAGAAATTAAATGGTTGTCAGGTATTGTGGAAAAGTTATGACTTTTCACGGTAGATCTGAGACCCCACAACACCTATCCCGGGTGGGCTCGAACCACGAACCTTTTGGTTAACAGCTGAACGCGCTAACCATTGCGCCACGGAAGCCCAAAAATTAATGTTCGTCACGTATTGTGGAAAAACTCTGACTTTTTACGTTACAACTGATACCTCACAACACCGCTCTCAGGTGGGCTCGAACCACCAACCTTTTGAATAACAGCTGAGCGCGCTAACCATTGCCACACGGAAGCCCAAAAATGATATGGTCGTCAGGTATTTTGGAAAAACTTTGACTTTTTACGTCACACCAGAGACCTCACAACACCGCTCCCGGGTGGGTTCGAACCACCAACCTATTGGTTAACAGCCGAACGCGCTAACCATTGAGCCACGGAAACTCAGAAATTAATGTTTTTCAGGTATTGTGGAAAAGTTATGACTTTTCACGCTACATCTGAGACCCCACAACACCTCTCCCGGGTGGGCTCGAACCACCAACCTATTGGTCAACAGCCGAACGCGCCAACCATTGAGCCACGGAAGCTCAGAAATTAAATAGTTGTTAGGTATTGTGGAAAAGTTATGACTTTTCACGCTACATCTGAGACCCCACAACACCTCTCCCGGGTGGGCTCGAACCACCAACCTATTGGTTAACAGACGAACGCGCTAACCATTGCGCCACGGAAGCTCAGAAATTAAATGGTTGTCAGGTATTGTGGAAAAGTTATGACTTTTCACGGTAGATCTGAGACCCCACAACACCTCTCCCGGGTGGGCTCGAACCACCAACCTATTGGTCAACAGCCGAACGCGCCAACCATTGAGCCACGGAAGCTCAGAAATTAAATAGTTGTTAGGTATTGTGGAAAAGTTATGACTTTTCACGCTACATCTGAGGCCCCACAACACCTCTCCCGGGTGGGCTCGAACCACCAACCTATTGGTTAACAGACGAACGCGCTAACCATTGCGCCACGGAAGCTCAGAAATTAAATGGTTGTCAGGTATTGTGGAAAAGTTATGACTTTTCACGGTAGATCTGAGACCCCACAACACCTATCCCGGGTGGGCTCGAACCACGAACCTTTTGGTTAACAGCTGAACGCGCTAACCATTGCGCCACGGAAGCCCAAAAATTAATGTTCGTCACGTATTGTGGAAAAACTCTGACTTTTTACGTTACAACTGATACCTCACAACACCGCTCTCAGGTGGGCTCGAACCACCAACCTTTTGAATAACAGCTGAGCGCGCTAACCATTGCCACACGGAAGCCCAAAAATGATATGGTCGTCAGGTATTTTGGAAAAACTTTGACTTTTTACGTCACACCAGAGACCTCACAACACCGCTCCCGGGTGGGTTCGAACCACCAACCTATTGGTTAACAGCCGAACGCGCTAACCATTGAGCCACGGAAACTCAGAAATTAATGTTTTTCAGGTATTGTGGAAAAGGTATGACTTTTCACGCTACATCTGAGACCCCACAACACCTCTCCCGGGTGGGCTCGAACCACCAACCTATTGGTCAACAGCCGAACGCGCCAACCATTGAGCCACGGAAGCTCAGAAATTAAATAGTTGTTAGGTATTGTGGAAAAGTTATGACTTTTCACGCTACATCTGAGACCCCACAACACCTCTCCCGGGTGGGCTCGAACCACCAATCTATTGGTTAACAGACGAACGCGCTAACCATTGCGCCACGGAAGCTCAGAATTTAAATGGTTGTCAGGTATTGTGGAAAAGTTATGACTTTTCACGGTAGATCTGAGACCCCACAACACCTATCCCGGGTGGGCTCGAACCACGAACCTTTCGGCTAACAGCTGAACGCGCAAACCATTGCGCCACGGAAGCCCAAAAATTAAATGTTCGTCAGGTATTGTGGAAAAACTCTGACTTTTTACGTTACAACTGATACCTCACAACACCGCTCCCAGGTGGGCTTGAACCACCAACCTTTTGAATAACAGCTGAGCGCGCTAACCATTGCCACACGGAAGCACAAAAATGATATGGTCGTCAGGTATTGTGGAAAAACTTTGACTTTTACGTCACATCAGAGACCTCACAACACCGCTCCCGGGTGGGTTCGAACCACCAACCTATTGTTTAACAGCCGAACGCGCTAACCATTGAGCCACGGAAACTCAGAAATTAAATGGTTGTCACGTATCGTGGAAAAGTTTTTACTTTTTACGCTACATCTGAGACCCCACAACACCTCTCCCGGGTGGGCTCGAACCACCAACCTATTGGTTAACAGCCGAACGCGCTAACCATTGAGCCACGGAAGCTCAGAAATTAAATGGTTGTCAGGTATTGTGGAAATGTTATGACTTTTCACGCTACATCTGAGACCCCACAACACCTCTCCCGGGTGGGCTCGAACCACCACCCTGTTGGTTAAGAGCCGAACGCGCTAACCATTGAGCCACGGAAGCTCAGAAATTAAATGGTTGTCAGGTATTGTGGAAAACTTATGACTTTTCACGGTAGATCTGAGACCCCACAACACCTATCCCGGGTGGGCTCGAACCACCAACCTTTCGGTTAACAGCTGAACGCGCTAACCATTGCGCCGCGGAAGCCCAAAAATTAAATGTTCGTCAGGTATTGTGGAAAAACTCTGACTTTTTACGTTACATCTGAGACCTCACATTACCGCTCCCAGGTGTGCTCGAACCACAAACCTATTGGTTAACAGCCGAACGCGCAAACCATTGAGCCACGGAAACTCAGAAATTAAATGGTTGTCACGTATCGTGGAAAAGTTTTGACTTTTTACGCTACATCTGAGACCCCACAATACCTCTCCCGGGTGGGCTCGAACCACCAACCTATTGGTTAACAGCCGAACGCGTTAACCATTGAGCCACGGAAGCTCAGAAATTAAATGGTTGTCAGGTATTGTGGAAATGTTATGACTTTTCACGCTACATCTGAGACCCCACAACATCTCTCCCGGGTGGGCTCGAACCACCAACCTTTCGGTTAACAGCTGAACGCGCTAACCATTGCGCCACGTAAGCTCAGAAATTAAATGGTTGTCAGGTATTGTGGAAAAGTTATGACTTTTCACGGTAGATCTGAGACCCCACAACACCTATCCCGGGTGGGCTCGAACCACGAACCTTTCGGTTAACAGCTGAACGCGCAAACGATTGCGCCACGGAAGCCCAAAAATTATATGGTCGTCAGGTATTTTGGAAAAACTTTGACTTTTTACTACACATCAGAGACCTCACAACACCGCTTCCGGGTGGGTTCGAACCACCAACCTATTGGTTAACAGCCGAACGCGCTAACCATTGAGCCACGGAAACTCAGAAATTAATGTTTTTCAGGTATTGTGGAAAAGGTATGACTTTTCACGCTACATCTGAGACCCCACAACACCTCTCCCGGGTGGGCTCGAACCACCAACCTATTGGTCAACAGCCGAACGCGCCAACCATTGAGCCACGGAAGCTCAGAAATTAAATAGTTGTTAGGTATTGTGGAAAAGTTATGACTTTTCACGCTACATCTGAGACCCCACAACACCTCTCCCGGGTGGGCTCGAACCACCAATCTATTGGTTAACAGACGAACGCGCTAACCATTGCGCCACGGAAGCTCAGAATTTAAATGGTTGTCAGGTATTGTGGAAAAGTTATGACTTTTCACGGTAGATCTGAGACCCCACAACACCTATCCCGGGTGGGCTCGAACCACGAACCTTTCGGCTAACAGCTGAACGCGCAAACCATTGCGCCACGGAAGCCCAAAAATTAAATGTTCGTCAGGTATTGTGGAAAAACTCTGACTTTTTACGTTACAACTGATACCTCACAACACCGCTCCCAGGTGGGCTTGAACCACCAACCTTTTGAATAACAGCTGAGCGCGCTAACCATTGCCACACGGAAGCACAAAAATGATATGGTCGTCAGGTATTGTGGAAAAACTTTGACTTTTACGTCACATCAGAGACCTCACAACACCGCTCCCGGGTGGGTTCGAACCACCAACCTATTGTTTAACAGCCGAACGCGCTAACCATTGAGCCACGGAAACTCAGAAATTAAATGGTTGTCACGTATCGTGGAAAAGTTTTTACTTTTTACGCTACATCTGAGACCCCACAACACCTCTCCCGGGTGGGCTCGAACCACCAACCTATTGGTTAACAGCCGAACGCGCTAACCATTGAGCCACGGAAGCTCAGAAATTAAATGGTTGTCAGGTATTGTGGAAATGTTATGACTTTTCACGCTACATCTGAGACCCCACAACACCTCTCCCGGGTGGGCTCGAACCACCACCCTGTTGGTTAAGAGCCGAACGCGCTAACCATTGAGCCACGGAAGCTCAGAAATTAAATGGTTGTCAGGTATTGTGGAAAACTTATGACTTTTCACGGTAGATCTGAGACCCCACAACACCTATCCCGGGTGGGCTCGAACCACCAACCTTTCGGTTAACAGCTGAACGCGCTAACCATTGCGCCGCGGAAGCCCAAAAATTAAATGTTCGTCAGGTATTGTGGAAAAACTCTGACTTTTTACGTTACATCTGAGACCTCACATTACCGCTCCCAGGTGTGCTCGAACCACAAACCTATTGGTTAACAGCCGAACGCGCAAACCATTGAGCCACGGAAACTCAGAAATTAAATGGTTGTCACGTATCGTGGAAAAGTTTTGACTTTTTACGCTACATCTGAGACCCCACAATACCTCTCCCGGGTGGGCTCGAACCACCAACCTATTGGTTAACAGCCGAACGCGTTAACCATTGAGCCACGGAAGCTCAGAAATTAAATGGTTGTCAGGTATTGTGGAAATGTTATGACTTTTCACGCTACATCTGAGACCCCACAACATCTCTCCCGGGTGGGCTCGAACCACCAACCTTTCGGTTAACAGCTGAACGCGCTAACCATTGCGCCACGTAAGCTCAGAAATTAAATGGTTGTCAGGTATTGTGGAAAAGTTATGACTTTTCACGGTAGATCTGAGACCCCACAACACCTATCCCGGGTGGGCTCGAACCACGAACCTTTCGGTTAACAGCTGAACGCGCAAACGATTGCGCCACGGAAGCCCAAAAATTATATGGTCGTCAGGTATTTTGGAAAAACTTTGACTTTTTACTACACATCAGAGACCTCACAACACCGCTTCCGGGTGGGTTCGAACCACCAACCTATTGGTTAACAGCCGAACGCGCTAACCATTGAGCCACGGAACCTCAGAAATTAAATGGTTGTCAGGTATTGTGGAAATGTTATGACTTTTCACGCTACATCTGAGACCCCACAACACCTCTCCCGGGTGGGCTCGAACCACCAACCTGTTGGTTAAGAGCCGAACGCGCTAACCATTGAGCCACAGAAGCTCAGAAATTAAATGGTTGTCAATTATTGTGGAAAAGTTATTACTTTTCACGGTCGATCTGAGACCCCACAACACCTATCCCGGGTGGGCTCGATCCACCAACCTTTCGGTTAACAGCTGAACGCGCTAACCATTGAGCCACGGAAGCCCAAAATTTAAATGTTCGTCAGGTATTGTGGAAAAACTCTGACTTTTTACGTTACATCTGATACCTCACAACACCGCTCCCAGGTGGGCTCGAACCACCAACCTTTGAATAACAGCTGAGCGCGCTAACCATTGCCACACGGAAGCCCAAAAATTAAATGTTCGTCAGGTATTGTGGAAAAACTCTGACTTTTTACGTCACATCAGAGACCTCACAACACCGCTCCCGGGTATGCTCGAACCACCAATCTATTGGTTAACAGCCGAACGCGCTAACCATTGAGCCACGGAAACTCAGAAATTAAATGTTTTTCAGGTATTGTGGAAAAGTTATGACTTTTCACGCTACATCTGAGACCCCACAACACCTCTCCCGGGTGGGCTCGAACCACCAACCTATTGGTTAACAGACGAACGCGCTAACCATTGCGCCACGGAAGCTCAGAAATTAAATGGTTGTCAGGTATTGTGGAAAAGTTATGACTTTTCACGGTAGATCTGAGACCCCACAACACCTCTCCCGGGTGGGCTCGAACCACCAACCTATTGGTCAACAGCCGAACGCGCCAACCATTAAGCCACAGAAGCTCAGAAATTAAATAGTTGTTAGGTATTGTGGAAAAGTTATGACTTTTCACGCTACATCTGAGACCCCACAACACCTCTCCCGGGTGGGCTCGAACCACCAACCTATTGGTTAACAGACGAACGCGCTAACCATTGCGCCACGGAAGCTCAGAAATTAAATGGTTGTCAGGTATTGTGGAAAAGTTATGACTTTTCACGGTAGATCTGAGACCCCACAACACCTATCCCGGATGGGCTCGAACCACGAACCTTTTGGTTAACAGCTGAACGCGCTAACCATTGCGCCACGGAAGCCCAAAAATTAATGTTCGTCAGGTATTGTGGAAAAACTCTGACTTTTTACGTTACAACTGATACCTCACAACACCGCTCTCAGGTGGGCTCGAACCACCAACCTTTTGAATAACAGCTGAGCGCGCTAACCATTGCCACACGGAAGCCCAAAAATGATATGGTCGTCAGGTATTTTGGAAAAACTTTGACTTTTTACGTCACACCAGAGACCTCACAACACCGCTCCCGGGTGGGTTCGAACCACCAACCTATTGGTTAACAGCCGAACGCGCTAACCATTGAGCCACGGAAACTCAGAAATTAATGTTTTTCAGGTATTGTGGAAAAGTTATGACTTTTCACGCTACATCTGAGACCCCACAACACCTCTCCCGGGTGGGCTCGAACCACCAACCTATTGGTTAACAGCCGAACGCGCTAACCATTGAGCCACGGAAGCTCAGAAATTAAATGGTTGTCAGGTATTGTGGAAATGTTATGACTTTTCACGCTACATCTGAGACCCCACAACATCTCTCCCGGGTGGGCTCGAACCACCAACCTTTCGGTTAACAGCTGAACGCGCTAACCATTGCGCCACGTAAGCTCAGAAATTAAATGGTTGTCAGGTATTGTGGAAAAGTTATGACTTTTCACGGTAGATCTGAGACCCCACAACACCTATCCCGGGTGGGCTCGAACCACGAACCTTTCGGTTAACAGCTGAACGCGCAAACGATTGCGCCACGGAAGCCCAAAAATTATATGGTCGTCAGGTATTTTGGAAAAACTTTGACTTTTTCGTCACATCAGAGACCTCACAACACCGCTTCCGGGTGGGTTCGAACCACCAACCTATTGGTTAACAGCCGAACGCGCTAACCATTGAGCCACGGAAACTCAGAAATTAAATGATTGTCACGTATTGTGGAAAAGTTTTGACTTTTTACGCTACATCTGAGACCCCACAACACCTCTCCCGGGTGGGCTCGAACCACCAACCTATTGGTTAACAGCCGAACGCGCTAACCATTGAGCCACGGAAGCTCAGAAATTAAATGGTTGTCAGGTATTGTGGAAATGTTATGACTTTTCACGCTACATCTGAGACCCCACAACACCTCTCCCGGGTGGGCTCGAACCACCAACCTGTTGGTTAAGAGCCGAACGCGCTATCCATTGAGCCACAGAAGCTCAGAAATTAAATGGTTGTCAATTATTGTGGAAAAGTTATGACTTTTCACGGTACATCTGAGACCCTACAACACCTATCCCGGGTGGGCTCTAACCAACAACCTTTCGGTTAACAGCTGAACGCGCTAACCATTGCGCCACGGAAGCCCAAAAATTAAATGTTCGTCAGGTATTGTGGAAAAACTCTGACTTTTTACGTTACATCAGAGACCTCACAACACCGCTCCCGGATGGGCTCGTACCACCAACCTTTCGGTTAACAGCCGAACGCGCTAACCATTGCGCCACGGAAGCCCAAAAATTAAATGGTCGACAGGTATTGTGGAAAAACTTGGGCTTTTTACGTTACATTTGAGATCCCAAAACACCGCTCCCGGGTGGGCTCGAACCACCAACCTGTTGGTTTACAGCCGAACGCGCTAACCATTGAGCCACGGAAACTCGGATATGATATGTTTTTCAGGTATTGTGGAAAAGTTATAACTTTTCACGCTACATCTGAGACCCCACAACACCTCTCCCGGGTGGGCTCGAAGCACCAACCTATTGGTTAACAGCCGAACGCGCCTACCATTGGGCCACGGATGCTCAGAAATTAAATAGTTGTCAGGTATTGTGGAAAAGCTATGATTTTCACGCTACATCTGAGACCCCACAACATCTCTCCCGGGTGGGCTCGAACCACCAACCTATACGTTAACAGACGAACGCCCTACCCATTGAGCCACGTAAACTCAGAAATTAAATGTTTTTCAGGTATTGTGGAAAAGTTATGACTTTTCACGCTACATCTGAGACCCCACAACATCTCTTCCGGGTGGGCTCGAACCAACAACCTTTCGGTTAACAGCTGAACGCGCTAACCATTGCGCCACGGAAGCTCAGAAATTAAATGGTTGTCAGGTATTGTGGAAAACTTATGACTTTTCACGGTAGATCTGAGACCCCACAACACCTATCCCGGGTGGGCTCGAACCACCAACCTTTCGGTTAACAGCTGAACGCGCTAACCATTGCGCAGCGGAAGCCCAAAAATTAAATGTTCGTCAGGTATTGTGGAAAAACTCTGACTTTTTACGTTACATCTGAGACCTCACATTACCGCTCCCAGGTGTGCTCGAACCACAAACCTATTGGTTAACAGCCGAACGCGCAAACCATTGAGCCACGGAAACTCAGAAATTAAATGGTTGTCACGTATCGTGGAAAAGTTTTGACTTGTTACGCTACATCTGAGACCCCACAACACCTCTCCCGGGTGGGCTCGAACCACCAACCTATTGGTTAACAGCCGAACGCGTTAACCATTGAGCCACGGAAGCTCAGAAATTAAATGGTTGTCAGGTATTGTGGAAATGTTATGACTTTTCACGCTACATCTGAGACCCCACAACATCTCTCCCGGGTGGGCTCGAACCACCAACCTTTCGGTTAACAGCTGAACGCGCTAACCATTGCGCCACGGAAGCCCAAAAATTATATGGTCGTCAGGTATTTTGGAAAAACTTTGACTTTTTACGTCACATCAGAGACCTCACAACACCGCTTCCGGGTGGGTTCGAACCACCAACCTATTGGTTAACAGCCGAACGCGCTAACCATTGAGCCACGGAAACTCAGAAATTAAATGATTGTCACGTATTGTGGAAAAGTTTTGACTTTTTACGCTACATCTGAGACCCCACAACACCTCTCCCGGGTGGGCTCGAACCACCAACCTATTGGTTAACAGCCGAACGCGCTAACCATTGAGCCACGGAAGCTCAGAAATTAAATGGTTGTCAGGTATTGTGGAAATGTTATGACTTTTCACGCTACATCTGAGACCCCACAACACCTCTCCCGGGTGGGCTCGAACCACCAACCTGTTGGTTAAGAGCCGAACGCGCTAACCATTGCGCCACGGAAGCCCAAAAATTAAATGTTCGTCAGGTATTGTGGAAAAACTCTGACTTTTTACGTTACATCAGAGACCTCACAACACCGCTCCCGGATGGGCTCGTACCACCAACCTTTCGGTTAACAGCCGAACGCGCTAACCATTGCGCCACGGAAGCCCAAAAATTAAATGGTCGACAGGTATTGTGGAAAAACTTTGGCTTTTTACGTTACATTTGAGATCCCAAAACACCGCTCCCGGGTGGGCTCGAACCACCAACCTGTTGGTTTACAGCCGAACGCGCTAACCATTGAGCCACGGAAGCTCGGAAATGATATGTTTTTCAGGTATTGTGGAAAAGTTATAACTTTTCACGCTACATCTGAGACCCCACAACACCTCTCCCGGGTGGGCTCGAAGCACCAACCTATTGGTTAACAGCCGAACGCGCCTACCATTGGGCCACGGAAGCTCAGAAATTAAATAGTTGTCAGGTATTGTGGAAAAGCTATGATTTTCACGCTAGATCTGAGACCCCACAACATCTCTCCCGGGTGGGCTCGAACCACCAACCTATACGTTAACAGACGAACGCCCTACCCATTGAGCCACGTAAACTCAGAAATTAAATGTTTTTCAGGTATTGTGGAAAAGTTATGACTTTTCACGCTACATCTGGGACCCCACAACATCTCTTCCGGGTGGGCTCGAACCAACAACCTTTCGGTTAACAGCTGAACGCGCTAACCATTGCGCCACGGAAGCTCAGAAATTAAATGGTTGTCAGGTATTGTGGAAAACTTATGACTTTTCACGGTAGATCTGAGACCCCACAACACCTATCCTGGGTGGGCTCGAACCACAAACCTATTGGTTAACAGCCGAACGCGCAAACCATTGCGCAAAGGAAGCCCAAAAATTAAATGTTCGTCAGGTATTGTGGAAAAACACTGACTTTTTACGTAACATCTGAGACCCCACAACACCTCTCCCGGGTGGGCTCGAACCACCAACCTTTCGGTTAACAGCTGAACGCGCTAACCATTGCGCCACGGAAGCTCAGAAATTAAATGGTTGTCACGTATTGTGGAAAAGTTTTGACTTTTCACGCTACATCTGAGACCCCACAACACCTCTCCCGGGTGGGCTCGAACCACCAACCTTTCGGTTAACAGCTGAACGCGCTAACCATTGCGCCACGGAAGCGCAAAAATTAAATGTTCGTCAGGTATTGTGGAAAAACACTGACTTTATACGTAACATCTGAGACCTCACAGCACCGCTCCCGGGTGTGCTCGAACCACCAACCTTTCTGTTAACAGCCGAACGCGCAAACCATTGCGCAACGGAAGCCCAAAAATTAAGTGGTATTCAGGTATTGTGGAATAACATTTATATTTTGGGTTACATCTGACAACTCACAACACCGCTCCCGGATGGGCTCGTACTACCAACCTATCGGTTAACAGCCGAACGCGCTAACCATTGCGCCACGGAAGCCCAAAAATTAAATGTTCGTCAGGTATTGTGGAAAAACACTGACTTTTTACGTAACATCTGAGACCTCACAGCACCGCTCCCGGGTGTGCTCGAACCACCAACCTTTCTGTTAACAGCCGAACGCGCAAAACATTGCGCAACGGAAGCCCAAAAATTAAGTGGTCTTCAGGTATTGTGGAATAACATTTATATTTTGGGTTACATCTGACACCTCACAACACCGCTCCCGGATGGGCTCGTACCACCAACCTTTCGGTTAACAGCCGAACGCGCTAACCTTTGAGCCACGGAAGCTCAGAAATTAAATGGTTGTCAGTTATTGTAGAAAAGTTATGACTTTTCACGCTACATCTGAGACCCCACAACACCTCTCCCGGGTGGGCTCGAACCACCAACCTTTCGATTAACAGCTGAACGCGCTAACCATTGCGCCACGGAAGCCCAAAAATTAAATGTTCGTCAGGTATTGTTGAAAAACACTGACTTTTTACGTAACGATGCGTGCGTGGCGAGCGTAGCGTACGTAGCGTGGCGAGCGAAAATTTACGCCTAGTGCGGACGTACCTTTATACCTTGAAGAAAGAATTGTCGTCGGCCTCAGTGTTAAGTTCAACGGACTATACACAGCCCTTGATACTACACACGGACGCTTCCTACCTTGGATTGGAAGCAGTGCTGTCGCAGAAAATAAAGGGAAAGCGACACGTCGTCCAATTCGCTAGCCGCTCACTTAGCGACACGGAAAGAAAATATTCCACGACTGAGCGGGAATGTTTAGCTGTCGTCTGGGCAGTAGAGAAGTTCCGCCCATACATAGAAGGGTCAAAATTTGAAGTTTTTACCGATCACAGTGCAATACGCTGGCTTTACCGCGCGCGAGACCCCACCGGCAAATTTGCCAGGTGGAACGCAAGGCTACAAGCTTTTGATTTCACCGTAAACTATATACCCGGCAAAGATAATGTTGTAGCTGACGCCCTCTCGCGGATACCGGAACAAGACGAGCATACCGAAACTTCAGCGGTAGTTGAACAATCAAGGATCCTAAATAGGGATGAACAATTAACGCGTAACTCCGACTGTGATATAGGTATTCTTAGTGCAATAACATCTAGCACCCCTCATTCTAGCCCGGTATTAGTCAAGTTTGACCGCGACGACATTATACAAGCACAGCGTAACGACAAAGAAATGAGCGCGATTTTTCAATATTTAGAAAATGATAAGTGGTGTCAGACACCTTAACCAAATGGGTGGAGATATTCCCGTTAAGGACCGCTACTACTAAGCCTATTGTGCGTCATCTTATCGGTGACATTTTTACGCGATTTGGATTGCCCACCTGCGTAGTAAGCGACAATGGCCGACAGTTTGTTTCTCGTATTTTCAAAAAGGTTTTCGAGACGTTGCAGGTCAAACAACGCTATACGTCCTTATATTCATCTCAGGGTAACCTAACAGAAAGGTTTAATAGAATCATAGGAACTATGGTAGTATCCTATGTAGAGGATAATCACAAAGATTAGGACAAAGGCATTTCCCAGTTCGCCATGGCTATTAGGACCGCTCGTCAAGAGACGACAGGATACACCCCTGCGTTCTTGATGTTTGGTCGCGAACTGAGAACGGCCAGTAGCGTTCTGAAAGATAAAAATCCGGAAGAATATTTAGTGCCTGAGACTGAGAGTTTTTATGGTCTCAGAGTAGCTTCGGTAGTGGAGGAAGCTGTTGAAAAGGCTAAAGACCGCATTAAAATTGCTCAACAAAAGCAAAAAGCGTACTATGACCGAAGTCATCGTGATTTCGAGTTCCAGGATGGAAATTTAGTGTTCCGTAAAACACATTTTATATCCAGCGCTGCGGATGACCTTAGTAAGAAATTAGCGGATAGGTACGAAGGTCCCTTTAAAATTTCGAAAAAGTTATCAAAACTAACGTACAGGTTGGCTCACCCAAATGGCAAAGAATTGCCTGGAACATATCATGTTTCAGAGCTAAAACCGTACGTCGAAAGACAAAGGCTGGCAGTATCAGCCCTTGCGCAGGGTTACGAGGCTGACAGTACGCATTCGGGTAATGGTGACAAAATTTCGGTACCGACTAAACGGAAAAATGATAGTCACCCTACCAGTATAGGTTTAATAGGAAACAATGAAATTAAACCATTCGATAATGACGATCAGGATGATCGTGATGATCTTAGTGATAGTAGAGTACTACGACCTAGAGATCTAGTTACGCGTAGGGTTATTAAAAAGTAAATGGATTAATGTGAATTCACTTCGAAGCTAATTTAGAGCGCTCTGTAAATTTTGTGTTTTGTTCTATTCTTTTTATGTATTGTGGTTAATATGTTTAAAGACTAGAGTCTATTTTTTTAAAAAATGATTTCGTAAAGTATCATAATCTTGTTAGTCCATATAATGATTGATTATTCGTGTGGACTTTTGTTTAGGTTACAGTTAACTGGATAGCGCTGCTCTTGATCTGTTTTTAAGATGATAATTTGCTTATGTTTATTTTTGATATTATTTTGATGAACATTAATGCTTTTCAAGTAAATAAGTTTTGGATTTCATTTAATCGCTATCGCTGGTGCTATGTTTTAGGAGTTTTGTTTATGATCAGTAAACGAATTTCTGTTTAGTTTTTGGTAATGCTGAACTAGCGTTTAGTTTTTTTGCGTTTGCTAGTACCGGAGTTGAACTTTGTCCCACCAGGAGTTCACAATAACCCGAAGTACGAAACTGGTTAAAAAGCCCGTAACAACAAAGTTTCGCCGTAAAGCTCAGCGGATTCATACACCGCTTAACTCCCAAAGAAATAGTTACCCCATTTTTTAGCGCCCACGCGCATTAACTTACACACATCCGGTTTAGAACTATTTTTATCTTGTGATTTTGGGAGCGAAAATGGCTCACGTCTGCTTCTGTCGGAACGGTGTAAATTAAGCCTTGGCTAAGAAGTTGGCTTTTAGTCGGGGTTTCTAGTTTTCTACAAAACATTTAAACGATCGTCAATGATGTTTTGTTGTGATATGTGTGAGTGAGAATTCCGTGGTTGAATTAGAACGATTTGGAAAAATTTATTCCCACTATCTTTAATATAAGAATTGCAACGTGTTTCTACGTCCACCATATCGCCATTTTTAATTTTCGACGGAGATCCCAGCCAACGGAAGTTTTGGAACGGAAAACCAAGGAGCATAGATACCACTACGATATACTCTAAGGTTTAGAGAGCTGCATTTCAGTTTCAAACGTTACCATTTCCATACCACTCTTGTTCAAATTTTTGTTTACCAATTCCACCCATAGATTTCATCAACCTCCCCATACGTTACCGATCCGTGGTTTCCAAATACCAACCATTCCCATTCCCGATTAAGAAACGTTATCTCATTTCCAACCATTACCGAAATCAAATATAGCAGAGAACCATTTCCATACCATTACCGATATTCAATATTATAAACTAACAACGTAATTAGTACCATTGAATGACAAACAAGGAGAACTCACCTGCAACTTCTACACTAGTCGAAGCATTCTTCTGAAATCTGCCCTATTTTTCCTTCACAAAACGAGCCACAACAAAAATATAAATTTATTTCGAATCAGGGCTCATACAAACCTGGAAAACCGGGAAAATCTGGAAAAATCAGGGAAATAAATAGTTGACAAAAACCTCAGGGAAAATTCAGGGAAATCAGGGCCGAGTAATTAAGCAAAATGTTCGTGAACATACACTCCATAGGATTAACATTACACTTTATTTTGGAGGCTCGTAACTCTGGTTTTACTAGAGATACGGGGATGTCATTTGAGTATGTTATAGTCCAATTTGTCCCCCATCCACCCATAATAAAAGCTTACGGCTACGACAAACATGGCTCTCTCGTTTGCCTAAACCCACCAGGTCGCACTCGTTTAGCTAACCCACCCTGTCGCACTCGTTTAGCTAACCCACCCTGTCGCACTCGTTTAGCTAACCCACCCTGTCGCACTCGTTTAGCTAACCCACCCTGTCGCACTCGTTTAGCTAACCCACCCTATCGCACTCGTTTAGCTAACCCACTCTGTCGCAATCGTTTAGCTAACACACCCTGTCGCACTCGTTTAGCTAACCCACCCTGTCGCACTCGTTTAGCTAACCCACTCTGTCGCACTCGTTTAGCAAACCCACCCTGCCGCACTCGTTTAGCTAACCCACTCTGTCGCACTCGTTTAGCTAACACACCCTGTCGCACTCGTTTAGCTAACCCACCCTGTCGCACTCGTTTAGCTAACCCACCCTGTCGCACTCCTTTAGCTAACTCACCCTGTCGCACTCGTTTAGCTAACCCACCCTGTCGCACTCGTTTAGCTAACCCACCCTGTCGCACTCGTTTAGCTAACCCACCCTGTCGCACTCGAATAGCTAACCCACCCTGTCGCACTCGATTAGCTAACCCACCCTGTCGCACTCGTTTAGCTAACCCACCCTGTCGCACTCGTTTAGCTTACCCACCCTGTCGCAATCGTTTAGCTAACCCACCCTGTCGCACTCGTTTAGCTAACCCACCCTGTGGCACTTGTTTAGCTAACCCACCCTGTGGCACTCGTTTAGCTAACCAACCCTGTCACACTCGTTTAGCTAACCAACCCTGTCGCACTCGTTTAGCTAACCCACCCTGTCGCACTCGTTTAGCTAACCCACCCTGTCGCACTCGTTTACCCTCTGGTTCTACAAGAGATACAGGGATGTCCTTTGAGTGTGTTATAATCCAATTTGTCCGCCCATCCAACCATACTATAAACTTAGTGCTACGACAAGCATGGGCCGAGTAATTAAGCGAAATGTTCAAAAACATGCCATAACTCAGGTTCTACTAGAGATACGGGGATGTCCTTTGAGTATGTTATAGTCCAATATGTTCCACATCCAAAAGGTATTGTGGAAAAACTTTGACTTTTTACGTCACATCTGATACTCCACAAAACCGCTCCGGGATGGGCTCGAACCACCAACCTTTCGGTTAACAGCCGAATGCGCTAACCATTGCGCCATGGAAGCTTAGAATTTAAAATGTTGTCAGGTATTGTGGAAAAACTTTGGCTTTTTACGTTACTTTTGACATCTCACAACACCGCTGCCGGGTGGGCCCGAACCACCAACCTTTCGGTTAACAGATGAACGCGATAACCACTGCGCAACGGAAGCCCAAAAATTATATCGTCGTCAGGTATTGTGGAAAAACTTTGACTTTTTACGTCACATCTGAGACCTCACAAAACCGCTCCCGGATGGGTTCGAACCACCAACCTTTCAGTTAACAGCCGAACGCGCTAACCATTGAGCCACGGAAGCTCAGAAATTCAGTGGTTGTCAGGTATTGTGGAAAAACTTTGACTTTTTACGTCACATCTGAGACCTCACAACACCGCTCCCGGATGGGCTCGAACCACCAACCTTTCGGTTAACAGCCGAACGCACTAAGCATTGCGCCACGGAAGCTTAGAATTTAAAATGTTGTCAGGAATTGTGGAAAAACTTTGACTTTTTACGTCACATTTGAGATCTCACAACACCGCTCCCGGGTGGGCTCGAACGACCAACCTTTCGGTTAACAGTCGACCGCGCTAATCATTGAGCCACGAAAGCTCAGAAATTAAATGGTTGTCAGGTATTGTGGAAAAACTTTGACTTTTTACGTCACATCTGAGACCTCACAACACCGCTCCCGGATGGGCTCGAACCACCAACCTTTCGGTTAACAGCCGAACACACTAAGCATTGCATCACGGAAAATTAGAATTTAAAATGTTGTCATGTATTGTGGAAAACTTATGACATTGTACGCTACATCTGAGACCCCACAACACCTCTCCCGGGTGGGCTGGAACCACCAACCTTTCGGTTAACAGATGCACGCGATAACCATTGCGCAACGGAAGCCCAAAAATTAAACGTTCGTCAGGTATTGTGGAAAAACTTTGACTTTTTACGTTACATTTGAGATCTCACAACACCGCTCCCGGGTGGGCTCGAACGACCAACCGTTCGGTTAACATATGAACGCGATAAACATTGCGCAAAGGAAACCCAAAAATTAAATGGTCTTCAGGTATTGTGGAAAAACTTTTATATTCTGGGTTACAGCTGACACCTCACAACACCGCTCCCAGATGGGCTAGAACCACCACCCTTTTGGTTAACAGCCGAACGCACTAAGCATTGCGCCACGGAAGCTTAAAATTTAAACTGTTGTCAGGTATTGTGGAAAACTTATGACTTTTTACGCCACATCTGAGACCCCACAACACCTTTCCCGGGTGGGGTGGAACCACCAACCTTTCAGTTAACAGCCGAACGCTTAAACCATTGAGCCACGGAAGCTCTGAAATTCAATGGTTGTCAGGTATTGTGGAAAAACTTTGACTTTTTACGTCACATCTGAGACCTCACAACACCGCTCCCGGATGGGCTCGAACCACCAACCTTTCGGTTAACAGCCGAACGCGCTAACCATTGCGCCACGGGAAGCCCAAAAATTAAATGGCCGTCAGGTATTGTGGAAAAACTTTGACTTTTTGCGGGGTCTCAGATCTACCGTGAAAAGTCATAACTTTTCCACAATACCTGACAACCATTTAATTTCTGAGCTTCCGTGGCGCAATGGTTAGCGCATTCAGCTGTTAACCGAAAGGTTGGTGGTTCGAGCCCACCCGGGAGAGATGTTGTGGGGTCTCAGATGTAGCGTGAAAAGTCATAACTTTTCCACAATACCTGAAAAACATTTAATTTCTGAGTTTCCGTGGCTCAATAGTTAGCGCGTTCGTCTGTTAAACAATAGGTGGGTGGTTCGAGCCCACCCGGGAGAGGTGTTGTGGGGTCTCAGATGTAGCGTGAAAAGTCAAAACTTTTCCACAATACCTAACAACTATTTAATTTCTGAGCTTCCGTGGCTCAATGGTTGGCGCGTTCAGCTGTTAACCGAAAGCTTGGTGGTTCGAGCCCACCCGGGAGAGATGTTGTGGGGTCTCAGATGTAGCGTGAAAAGTCATAACTTTTCCACAATACCTGAAAAACATTTAATTTCTGAGTTCCCGTGGCTCAAAGGTTAGCGCGTTCGGCTGTTAACCAATAGGTTGGTGGTTCGAACCCACCCGGGAGCGGTGTTGTGAGGTCTCTGATGTGACGTAAAAAGTCAAAGTTTTTCACAATACCTGACGACCATATCATTTTTGGGCTTCCGTGTGGCAATGGTTAGCGCGCTCAGCTGTTATTCAAAAGGTTGGTGGTTCGATCCCACCTGGGAGCGGTGTTGTGAGGTATCAGTTGTAACGTAAAAAGTCAGAGTTTTTCCACAATACCTGACGAACATTCAATTTTAGGGCTTCCGTGGCTCACTGGTTAGCACGTTCAGCTGTTAACCGAAAGGTTGGTGGATCGAGCCCACCCGGGATAGGTGTTGTGGGGTCTCAGATCGACCGTGAAAAGTCATAACTTTTCCACAATACCTGACAACCATTTAATTTCTGAGCTTCCGTGGTGCAATGGTTAGCGCATTCAGCTGTTAACCGAAAGGTTGGTGGTTCGGGCCCACCCGGGAGAGATGTTGTGGGGTCTCAGATGTGGCGTGAAAAGTCATAACTTTTCCACAATACCTGACAACTCTTTAATTTCTGAGCTTCCGTGGCTCAATGGTTGGCGCGTTCGGCTGTTGGCCAATAGGTTGGTGGTTCGAGCCCACCCGGGAGAGGTGTTGTGGGGTCTCAGATGTAGCTTGAAAAGTCATAACTTTTCCACAATACCTAACAACTATTTAATTTCTGAGCTTCCGTGGCTCAATGGTTGGCGCGTTCAGCTGTTAACCGAAAGCTTGGTGGTTCGAGCCCACCCGGGAGAGATGTTGTGGGGTCTCAGATGTAGCGTGAAAAGTCATAACTTTTCCACAATACCTGAAAAACATTTAATTTCTGAGTTCCCGTGGCTCAATGGTTAGCGCGTTCGGCTGTTAACCAATAGGTTGGTGGTTCGAACCCACCCGGGAGCGGTGTTGTGAGGTCTCTAATGTGACGTAAAAAGTCAAAGTTTTTCACAATACCTGACGAACATTTAATTTTTGGGCTTCCGTGTGGCAATGGTTAGCGCGCTCAGCTGTTATTCAATAGGTTGGTGGTTCGAGCCCACCTGGGAGCGGTGTTGTGAGGTATCAGTTGTAACGTAAAAAGTCAGAGTTTTTCCACAATACCTGACGAACATTTAATTTGTGGGCTTCCGTGGCGCAATGGTTAGCGCGTTCGTCTGTTAACCAATAGGTTGGTGGTTCGAGTCCACCCGGGAGAGGTGTTGTGGGGTCTCAGATGTAGCGTGAAAAGTCATAACTTTTCCACAATACCTAACAACTATTTAATTTCTGAGCTTCCGTGGCTCAATGGTTGGCGCGTTCGGCTGTTGACCAATAGGTTGGTGGTTCGACCCCACCCGGGAGAGGTGTTGTGGGGTCTCAGATGTAGCGTAAAAAGTCAAAACTTTTCCACAATACGTGACAACCATTTAATGTCTGAGTTTCCGTGGCTCAATGGTTAGCGCGTTCGGCTGTTAACCAAGAGATTGGTGGTTCGAGCATACCCGGGAGCGGTGTTGTGAGGTCTCTGATGTGACGTAAAAAGTCAGAGTTTTTCCACAATACCTGACGAACATTTAATTTTTGGGCTTCCGTGTGGCAATGGTTAGCGCGCTCAGCTGTTATTCAAAAGGTTGGTGGTTCGAGCCCACCTGGGAGTGGTGTTGTGAGGTATCAGATGTAACGTAAAAAGTCAGAGTTTTTCCACAATACCTGACGAACATTTAATTTTAGGGCTTCCGTGGCTCAATGGTTAGCGCGTTCAGCTGTTAACCGAAAGGTTGGTGGATCGAGCCCACCCGGGATAGGTGTTGTGGGGTCTCAGATCGACCGTGAAAACTCATAACTTTTCCACAATACCTGACAACCATTTAATTTCTGAGCTTCCGTGGCTCAATGGTTGGCGCGTTCAGCTGTTAACCGAAAGCTTGGTGGTTCGAGCCCACCCGGGAGAGATGTTGTGGGGTCTCAGATGTAGCGTGAAAAGTCATAACTTTTCCACAATACCTGAAAAACATTTAATTTCTGAGTTCCCGTGGCTCAATGGTTAGCGCGTTCGGCTGTTAACCAATAGGTTGGTGGTTCGAACCCACCCGGGAGCGGTGTTGTGAGGTCTCTAATGTGACGTAAAAAGTCAAAGTTTTTCACAATACCTGACGAACATTTAATTTTTGGGCTTCCGTGTGGCAATGGTTAGCGCGCTCAGCTGTTATTCAATAGGTTGGTGGTTCGAGCCCACCTGGGAGCGGTGTTGTGAGGTATCAGTTGTAACGTAAAAAGTCAGAGTTTTTCCACAATACCTGACGAACATTTAATTTGTGGGCTTCCGTGGCGCAATGGTTAGCGCGTTCGTCTGTTAACCAATAGGTTGGTGGTTCGAGTCCACCCGGGAGAGGTGTTGTGGGGTCTCAGATGTAGCGTGAAAAGTCATAACTTTTCCACAATACCTAACAACTATTTAATTTCTGAGCTTCCGTGGCTCAATGGTTGGCGCGTTCGGCTGTTGACCAATAGGTTGGTGGTTCGACCCCACCCGGGAGAGGTGTTGTGGGGTCTCAGATGTAGCGTAAAAAGTCAAAACTTTTCCACAATACGTGACAACCATTTAATGTCTGAGTTTCCGTGGCTCAATGGTTAGCGCGTTCGGCTGTTAACCAAGAGATTGGTGGTTCGAGCATACCCGGGAGCGGTGTTGTGAGGTCTCTGATGTGACGTAAAAAGTCAGAGTTTTTCCACAATACCTGACGAACATTTAATTTTTGGGCTTCCGTGTGGCAATGGTTAGCGCGCTCAGCTGTTATTCAAAAGGTTGGTGGTTCGAGCCCACCTGGGAGTGGTGTTGTGAGGTATCAGATGTAACGTAAAAAGTCAGAGTTTTTCCACAATACCTGACGAACATTTAATTTTAGGGCTTCCGTGGCTCAATGGTTAGCGCGTTCAGCTGTTAACCGAAAGGTTGGTGGATCGAGCCCACCCGGGATAGGTGTTGTGGGGTCTCAGATCGACCGTGAAAACTCATAACTTTTCCACAATACCTGACAACCATTTAATTTCTGAGCTTCCGTGGTGCAATGGTTAGCGCGTTCAGCTGTTAACCGAAAGGTTGGTGGTTCGGGCCCACCCGGGAGAGATGTTGTGGGGTCTCAGATGTGGCGTGAAAAGTCATAACTTTTCCACAATACCTGACAACTATTTAATTTCTGAGCTTCCGTGGCTCAATGGTTGGCGCGTTCAGCTGTTAACCGAAAGCTTGGTGGTTCGAGCCCACCCGGGAGAGATGTTGTGGGGTCTCAGATGTAGCGTGAAAAGTCATAACTTTTCCACAATACCTGAAAAACATTTAATTTCTGAGTTCCCGTGGCTCAATGGTTAGCGCGTTCGGCTGTTAACCAATAGGTTGGTGGTTCGAACCCACCCGGGAGCGGTGTTGTGAGGTCTCTAATGTGACGTAAAAAGTCAAAGTTTTTCACAATACCTGACGAACATTTAATTTTTGGGCTTCCGTGTGGCAATGGTTAGCGCGCTCAGCTGTTATTCAATAGGTTGGTGGTTCGAGCCCACCTGGGAGCGGTGTTGTGAGGTATCAGTTGTAACGTAAAAAGTCAGAGTTTTTCCACAATACCTGACGAACATTTAATTTGTGGGCTTCCGTGGCGCAATGGTTAGCGCGTTCGTCTGTTAACCAATAGGTTGGTGGTTCGAGTCCACCCGGGAGAGGTGTTGTGGGGTCTCAGATGTAGCGTGAAAAGTCATAACTTTTCCACAATACCTAACAACTATTTAATTTCTGAGCTTCCGTGGCTCAATGGTTGGCGCGTTCGGCTGTTGACCAATAGGTTGGTGGTTCGACCCCACCCGGGAGAGGTGTTGTGGGGTCTCAGATGTAGCGTAAAAAGTCAAAACTTTTCCACAATACGTGACAACCATTTAATGTCTGAGTTTCCGTGGCTCAATGGTTAGCGCGTTCGGCTGTTAACCAAGAGATTGGTGGTTCGAGCATACCCGGGAGCGGTGTTGTGAGGTCTCTGATGTGACGTAAAAAGTCAGAGTTTTTCCACAATACCTGACGAACATTTAATTTTTGGGCTTCCGTGTGGCAATGGTTAGCGCGTTCAGCTGTTAACCGAAAGGTTGGTGGTTCGGGCCCACCCGGGAGAGATGTTGTGAGGTCTCAGATGTGGCGTGAAAAGTCATAACTTTTCCACAATACCTGACAACTATTTAATTTCTGAGCTTCCGTGGCTCAATGGTTGGCGCGTTCGGCTGTTGGCCAATAGGTTGGTGGTTCGAGCCCACCCGGGAGAGGTGTTGTGGGGTCTCAGATGTAGCTTGAAAAGTCATAACTTTTCCACAATACCTGAAAAACATATCATTTCTGAGTTTCCGTGGCTCAATGGTTAGCGCGTTCGGCTGTAAACCAACAGGTCGGTGGTTCGAGCCCACCCGGGAGCGGTGTTTTGGGACCTCAAATGTAACGTAAAAAGACAAAGTTTTTCCACAATACCTGACGACCATTTAATTTTTGGGCTTCCGTGTGGCAATGGTTAGCGCGCTCAGCTGTTATTCAAAAGGTTGGTGGTTCGAGCCCACCTGGGAGCGGTGTTGTGAGGTATCAGATGTAACGTAAAAAGTCAGAGTTTTTCCACAATACCTGACGAACATTTAATTTTTGGGCTTCCGTGTGGCAATGGTTAGCGCGCTCAGCTGTTATTCAAAAGTTTGGTGGTTCGAGCCCACCTGGGAGCGGTGTTGTGAGGTATCAGATCTACCGTGAAAAGTCATAACTTTTCCACAATACCTGACAACCATTTAATTTCTGAGCTTCCGTGGCGCAATGGTTAGCGCATTCAGCTGTTAACCGAAAGGTGGGTGGTTCGAGCCCACCCGGGAGAGATGTTGTGGGGTCTCAGATGTAGCGTGAAAAGTCATAACTTTTCCACAATACCTGAAAAACATTGAATTTCTGAGTTCCCGTGGCTCAATGGTTAGCGCGTTCGGCTGTTAACCAATAGGTTGGTGGTTCGAACCCACCCGGGAGCGGTGTTGTGAGGTCTCTGATGTGACGTAAAAAGTCAGAGTTTTTCCACAATACCTGACGAACATTTAATATTTGGGCTTCCGTGTGGCAATGGTTAGCGCGCTCAGCTGTTATTCAAAAGGTTGGTGGTTCGAGCCCACCTGGGAGCGGTGTTGTGAGGTATCAGATCTACCGTGAAAAGTCATAACTTTTCCACAATACCTGACAACCATTTCATTTCTGAGCTTCCGTGGCGCAATGGTTAGCGCATTCAGCTGTTAACCGAAAGGTTGGTGGTTCGAGCCCACCCGGGAGAGATGTTGTGGGGTCTCAGATGTAGCGTGAAAAGTCATAACTTTTCCACAATACCTGAAAAACATTTATTTTCTGATTTTCCGTGGCTCAATGGTTAGCGCGTTCGTCTGTTAACCAATAGGTAGGTGGTTCGAGCCCACCCGGGAGAGGTGTTGTGGGGTCTCAGATGTAGCGTGAAAAGTCATAACTTTTCCACAATACCTAACAACTATTTAATTTCTGAGCTTCCGTGGCTCAATGGTTGGCGCGTTCAGCTGTTAACCGAAAGCTTGGTGGTTCGAGCCCACCCGGGAGAGATGTTGTGGGGTCTCAGATGTAGCGTGAAAAGTCATAACTTTTCCACAATACCTGAAAAACATGGAATTTCTGAGTTCCCGTGGCTCAATGGTTAGCGCGTTCGGCTGTTAACCGAAAGGTTGGTGGTTCGAGCCCACCCGGGAGAGATGTTGTGGGGTCTCAGATGTAGCGTGAAAAGTCATAACTTTTCCACAATACCTGAAAAACATTTATTTTCTGATTTTCCGTGGCTCAATGGTTAGCGCGTTCGTCTGTTAACCAATAGGTAGGTGGTTCGAGCCCACCCGGGAGAGGTGTTGTGGGGTCTCAGATGTATTTTGAAATGTCATAACTTTTCCACAATACCTGAAAAACATATCATTTCTGAGTTTCCGTGGCTCAATGGTTAGCGCGTTCGGCTGTTAACCGAAAGCTTGGTGGTTCGAGCCCACCCGGGAGAGATGTTGTGGGGTCTCAGATGTAGCGTGAAAAGTCATAACTTTTCCACAATACCTGAAAAACATGGAATTTCTGAGTTCCCGTGGCTCAATGGTTAGCGCGTTCGGCTGTTAACCAATAGGTTGGTGGTTCGAGCCCACCCGGGAGAGGTGTTGTGGGGTCTCAGATGTATTTTGAAAAGTCATAACTTTTCCACAATACCTGAAAAACATATCATTTCTGAGTTTCCGTGGCTCAATGGTAAGCGTGTTCGGCTGTAAACCAACAGGTTGGTGGTTCGAGCCCACCCGGGAGCGGTGTTTTGGGACCTCAAATGTAACGTAAAAAGCCAAAGTTTTTCCACAATACCTGACGACCATTTAATTTTGGGCTTCCGTGGCTCAATGGTTAGCGCGTTCGTCTGTTAACCAATAGGTAGGTGGTTCGAGCCCACCCGGGAGAGGTGTTGTGGGGTCTCAGATGTAGCGTAAAAAGTCAAAACTTTTCCACAATACGTGAAAAACATGGAATTTCTGAGTTCCCGTGGCTCAATGGTTAGCGCGTTCGGCTGTTAACCAATAGGTTGGTGGTTCGAGCCCACCCGGGAGAGGTGTTGTGGGGTCTCAGATGTATTTTGAAAAGTCATAACTTTTCCACAATACCTGAAAAACATATCATTTCTGAGGTTGCGTGGCTCAATGTTAGCGCGTTCGGCTGTTAACCAACAGGTTGGTGGTTCGAGCCCACCCTGGAGCGGTGTTTTGGGACCTCAAATGTAACGTAAAAAGGCAAAGTTTTTCCACAATACCTGACGACCATTTAATTTTGGGCTTCCGTGGCTCAATGGTTAGCGCGTTCGTCTGTTAACCAATAGGTAGGTGGTTCGAGCCCACCCGGGAGAGGTGTTGTGGGGTCTCAGATGAATTTTGAAAAGTCATAACTTTTCCACAATACATGAAAAACATATCATTTCTGAGTTTCCGTGGCTCAATGGTTAGCGCGTTCGGCTGTTAACCGAAAGCTTGGTGGTTCGAGCCCACCCGGGAGAGATGTTGTGGGGTCTCAGATGTAGCGTGAAAAGTCATAACTTTTCCACAATACCTGAAAAATATTGAATTTCTGAGTTCCCGTGGCTCAATGGTTAGCGCGTTCGGCTGTTAACCAATAGGTTGGTGGTTCGAGCCCACCCGGGAGAGGTGTTGTGGGGTCTCAGATGTATTTTGAAAAGTCATAACTTTTCCACAATACCTGAAAAACATATCATTTCTGAGTTTCCGTGGCTCAATGGTAAGCGCGTTCGGCTGTAAACCAACAGGTTGGTGGTTCGAGCCCACCCGGGAGCGGTGTTTTGGGACCTCAAATGTAAACTAAAAAGCCAAAGTTTTTCCACAATACCTGACGACCATTTAACTTTGGGCTTCCGTGGCTCAATGGTTAGCGCGTTCGGCTGTTAACCAATAGGTTCGTTGTTCGAGCCCACCCGGGAGAGGTGTTGTGGGGTCTCAGATGTAGCGTAAAAAGTCAAAACTTTTGCACAATACGTGACAACCATTTAATTTCTGAGGTTCCGTGGCTCAATGTTAGCGCGTTCGGCTGTTAACCAATAGGTTGCTGGTTCGAACCCACCCGGCAGCGGTGTTGTGAGGTCTCTGATGTGACGTAAAAAGTCAAAGTTTTTCCACAATACCTGACGACCATATCATTTTTGGGCTTCCGTGTGGCAATGGTTAGCGCGCTCAGCTGTTATTCAAAAGGTTGGTGGTTCGAGCCCACCTGGGAGCGGTGTGGTGAGGTATCAGTTGTAACGTAAAAAGTCAGAGTTTTTCCACAATACCTGACGAACATTTAATTTTTGGGCTTCCGTGGCGCAATGGTTAGCGCGTTCAGCTGTTAACCGAAAGGTTCGTGGTTCGAGCCCACCCGGGATAGGTGTTGTGGGGTCTCAGATCTACCGTGAAAAGTCATAACTTTTCCACAATACCTGACAACCATTTAATTTCTGAGCTTCCGTGGCGCAATGGTTAGCGCGTTCAGCTGTTAACCGAAAGGTTGGTGGTTCGAGCCCACCCGGGAGAGATGTTGTGGGGTCTCAGATGTGGCGTGAAAAGTCATAACTTTTCCACAATACCTGACAACTATTTAATTTCTGAGCTTCCGTGGCTCAATGGTTGGCGCGTTCGGCTGTTGGCCAATAGGTTGGTGGTTCGAGCCCACCCGGGAGAGGTGTTGTGGGGTCTCAGATGTAGCGTGAAAAGTCATAACTTTTCCACAATACCTGAAAAACATTTAATTTCTGAGTTTCCGTGGCTCAATGGTTAGCGCGTTCGTCTGTTAACCAATAGGTTGGTGGTTCGAGCCCACCCGGGAGAGGTGTTGTGGGGTCTCAGATGTAGCGTGAAAAGTCATAACTTTTCCACAATACCTAACAACTATTTAATTTCTGAGCTTCCGTGGCTCAATGGTTGGCGCGTTCAGCTGTTAACCGAAAGGTTGGTGGTTCGAGCCCACCCGGGAGAGGTGTTGTGGGGTCTCAGATGTAGCGTGAAAAGTCATAACTTTTCCACAATACCTAACAACTATTTAATTTCTGAGCTTCCGTGGCTCAATGGTTAGCGCGTTCGTCTGTTAACCAATAGGTAGGTGGTTCGAGCCCACCCGGGAGAGGTGTTGTGAGGTCTCTGATGTGACGTAAAAAGTCAAAGTTTTTCCACAATACCTGACGACCATTTCATTTTTGGGCTTCCGTGTGGCAATGGTTAGCGCGCTCAGCTGTTATTCAAAAGGTTGGTGGTTCGAGCCCACCTGGGAGCGGTGTTGTGAGGTATCAGTTGTAACGTAAAAAGTCAGAGTTTTTCCACAATACCTGACGAACATTTAACTTTTGGGCTTCCGTGGCGCAATGGTTAGCGCGTTCAGCTGTTAACCAAAAGGTTCGTGGTACGAGCCCACCCGGGATAGGTGTTGTGGGGTCTCAGATCTACCGTGAAAAGTCATAACTTTTCCACAATACCTGACAACCATTTAATTTCTGAGCTTCCGTGGCGCAATGGTTAGCGCATTCAGCTGTTAACCGAAAGGTTGGTGGTTCGACCCCACGCGGGAGAGATGTTGTGGGGTCTCAGATGTGGCGTGAAAAGTCATAACTTTTCCACAATACCTGACAACTATTTAATTTCTGAGCTTCCGTGGCTCAATGGTTGGCGCGTTCGGCTGTTGGCCAATAGGTTGGTGGTTCGAGCAAACCCGGGAGAGGTGTTGTTGGGTCTCAGATGTAGCGTGAAAAGTCATAACTTTTCCACAATACCTGAAAAACATTTAATTACTGAGTTCCCGTGGCTCAATGGTTAGCGCGTTCGGCTGTTAACCAAAAGGTTGGTGGTTCGAGCCCACCTGGGAGCGGTGTTGTGAGGTATCAGTTGTAACGTAAAAAGTCAGAGTTTTTCCACAATACCTGACGAACATTTAATTTTTGGGCTTCCGTGGCGCAATGGTTAGCGCGTTCAGCTGTTAACCAAAAGGTTCGTGGTTCGAGCCCACCCGGGATAGGTGTTGTGGGGTCTCAGATCTACCGTGAAAAGTCGTAACTTTTCCACAATACCTGACAACCATTTAATTTCTGAGCTTCCGTGGCGCAATGGTTAGCGTGTTCGTCTGTTAACCAATAGGTTGGTGGTTCGAGCCCACCCGGGAGAGGTGTTGTGGGGTCTCAGATGTAGCGTGAAAAGTCATAACTTTTCCACAATACCTAACAACTATTTAATTTCTGAGCTTCCGTGGCTCAATGGTTAGCACGTTCGTCTGTTAACCAATAGGTAGGTGGTTCGAGCCCACCCGGGAGAGGTGTTGTGGGGTCTCAGATGTAGCGTGAAAAGTCATAACTTTTCCACAATACCTGAAAAACATTTAATTTCTGAGTTTCCGTGGCTCAATGGTTAGCGCGTTGGGCTGTTAACCGAAAGGTTCGTGGTTCGAGCCCACCCGGGATAGGTATTGTGGGGTCTCAGATCTACCGTGAAAAGTCATAACTTTTCCACAATACCTGACAACCATTTAATTTCTGAGCTTCCGTGGCGCCGTGGCGCAATGGTTAGCGCGTTCAGCTGTTAACCGAAAGGTTGGTGGTTCGAGCCCACCCGGGAGAGATGTTGTGGGGTCTCAGATGTGGCGTGAAAAGTCATACCTTACCACAATACCTGACAACTATTTAATTTCTGAGCTTCCGTGGCTCAATGTTTGGCGCGTTCAGCTGTTAACCGAAAGGTTGGTGGTTCGAGCCCACCCGGGAGAGATGTTGTGGGGTCTCAGATGTAGCGTGAAAAGTCATAACTTTTCCACAATACCTGAAAAACATTTAATTTCTGAGTTCCCGTGGCTCAATGGTTAGCGCGTTCGGCTGTTAACCAATAGGTTGGTGGTTCGAGCCCACGCGCTAACCATTGCGCAACGGAAGCCCAAAAATTAAATGGTCGTCAGGTATTGTTGAAAAACTTTGGCTTTTTACGTTACATTTGAGATCCCAAAACACCGCTCCCGGGTGGGCTCGAACCGCAAACCTATTGGATAACAGCCGAACGCGCTAACCATTGAGCCACGGAAACTCAGAAATTAAATAGTTTTCAGGTATTGTGGAAAAGTTATGACTTTTCACGCTACATCTGAGACCCCACAACATCTCTCCCGGGTGGGCTCGAACCACCAACCTTTCGGTAAACAGCTGATCGCGCTAACCATTGCGCCACGAAAGCCCAAAAATTAAATGTTCGTCAGGTATTGTGGAAAAACTCTGACTTTTTACGTTACATCTGAGACCCCACAACACCTCTCCCGGGTGGGCTCGAACCACCAACCTATTGGTCAACAGCCGAACGCGCCAACCATTGAGCCACGGAAGCTCAAAAATTAAATAGTTTTCAGGTATTGTGGAAAAGTTATGACTTTTCACGCTACATCTGAGACCCCACAACATCTCTCCCGGGTGGGCTCGAACCACCAACCTTTCGGTAAACAGCTGATCGCGCTAACCATTGCGCCACGAAAGCCCAAAAATTAAATGTTCGTCAGGTATTGTGGAAAAACTCTGACTTTTTACGTTACATCTGAGACCTCACAACACCGCTCCCAGGTGGGCTCGTACCACCAACCTTTCGGTTAACAGCCGAACCCGCTAACCATTGCGCCACGGAAGCCCAAAAATTAAATGGTCGTCAGGTATTGTTGAAAAATTTTGGCTTTTTACGTTACATTTGTGATCCTAAAACACCGCTCCCGGGTGGGCTCGAACCACCAACCTATTGGTTAACAGCCGAACGCGCTAACCATTTTGCCACGGAAGCTCAGAAATTAAATGGTTGTCACGTATTGTGGAAAAGTTTTGACTTTTTACGCTACATCAGAGACCTCACAACACCGCTCCCGGATGGGCTCGAACCACCCACCTATTGGTTATGAGCCGAACGCTCTAACCATTGAGCCACGGAAGCTCAGAAATTAAATGGTTGTCAGGTATTGTGGAAAAGTTATGACTTTTTACGTTACATCTGAGACCTCACAACACCGCTCCCAGGTGGGCTCGAATCACCAACCTTTTGAATAACAGCTGAGCGCGCTAACCATTGCGCCACGGAAGCCCAAAAGTGATATGGTCGTCAGGTATTGTGGAAAAACTTTGACTTTTTACGTCACATCAGAGCCCTCACAACACCGCTCCCGGGTGGGCTCGAACCACCAACCTATTGGTTAACAGCCGAACGCGCTAACCATTGAGCCACGGAAACTCAGAAATCAAATGTTTTTCAGGTATTGTGGAAAAGTTATGACTTTTCACGGTAGATCTGAGACCCCACAACACCTATCCCGGGTGGGCTCGAACCACCAACCTTTCGGTTAACAGCTGAACGCGCTAACCATTGCGCCACGGAAGCCCAAAAATTAAATGTTCGTCAGGTATTGTGGAAAAACTCTGACTTTTTACGTTACATCTGATACCTCACGACACCGCTCCCAGGTGGGCTCGAACCACCAACCTTTTGAATAACAGCTGAGCGCGCTAACCATTGCCACACGGAAGCCCAAAAATGATATGGTCGTCAGGTATTGTGGAAAAACTTTGACTTTTTACGTCACATCAGAGACCTCACAACACCGCTCCCGGATGTGTTCGTACCACCAACCTTTCGGTTAACAGCCGAACGCGCTAACCATTGCGCCACGGAAGCCCAAAAATTAAATGGTCGTCAGGTATTGTGGAAAGACTTTGGCTTTTTAAGTTACATTTGAGATCCCAAAACACCGCTCCCGGGTGGGCTCGAACCACCAACCTATTGGTTTACAGCCGAACGCGCAAACCATTGAGCCACGGAAACTCAGAAATTAAATGTTTTTCAGGTATTGTGGAAAAGTTATGACTTTTCACGCTACATCTGAGACCCCACAACACCTCTCCCGGGGGGGCTCGAACCACCAACCTATTGGTTAACAGACGAACGCGCCTACCATTGAGCCACGGAAACTCAGAAATTAAATGTTTTTCAGGTATTGTGGAAAATTATGACTTTCACGCTACATCTGAGACCCCACAACATCTCTCCCGGGTGGGCTCGAACCACCAACCTTTCGGTAAACAGCTGATCGCGCTAACCATTGCGCCACGAAAGCCCAAAAATTAAATGTTCGTCAGGTATTGTGGAAAAACTCTGACTTTTTACGTTACATCTGAGACCCCACAACACCTCTCCCGGGTGGGCTCGAACCACCAACCTATTGGTCAACAGCCGAACGCGCCAACCATTGAGCCACGGAAGCTCAAAAATTAAATAATTGTCCGGTATTGTGGGAAAATTATGAATTTTTACGTTACATCTGAGACCTCACAACACCGCTCCCAGGTGGGCTCGTACCACCAACCTTTCGGTTAACAGCCGAACGCGCTAACCATTGCGCCACGGAAGCCCAAAAATTAAATGGTCGTCAGGTATTGTTGAAAAACTTTGGCTTTTTACGCTACATTTTTGATCCTAAAACACCGCTCCCGGGTGGGCTCGAACCACCAACCTATTGGTTAACAGCCGAACGCGCTAACCATTTTGCCACGGAAGCTCAGAAATTAAATGGTTGTCACGTATTGTGGAAAAGTTTTGACTTTTTACGCTACATCAGAGACCTCACAACACCGCTCCCGGATGGGCTCGAACCACCAACCTATTGGTTATGAGCCGAACGCTCTAACCATTGAGCCACGGAAGCTCAGAAATTAAATGGTTGTCAGGTATTGTGGAAAAGTTATGAATTTTTACGTTACATCTGAGACCTCACAACACCGCTCCCAGGTGGGCTCGAATCACCAACCTTTTGAATAACAGCTGAGCGCGCTAACCATTGCGCCACGGAAGCCCAAAAGTGATATGGTCGTCAGGTATTGTGGAAAAACTTTGACTTTTTACGTCACATCAGAGCCCTCACAACACCGCTCCCGGGTGGGCTCGAACCACCAACCTATTGGTTAACAGCCGAACGCGCTAACCATTGAGCCACGGAAACTCAGAAATCAAATGTTTTTCAGGTATTGTGGAAAAGTTATGACTTTTCACGGTAGATCTGAGACCCCACAACACCTATCCCGGGTGGGCTCGAACCACCAACCTTTCGGTTAACAGCTGAACGCGCTAACCATTGCGCCACGGAAGCCCAAAAATTAAATGTTCGTCAGGTATTGTGGGAAAACTCTGACTTTTTACGTTACATCTGATACCTCACAACACCGCTCCCAGGTGGGCTCGAACCACCAACCTTTTGAATAACAGCTGAGCGCGCTAACCATTGCCACACGGAAGCCCAAAAATGATATGGTCGTCAGGTATTGTGGAAAAACTTTGACTTTTTACGTCACATCAGAGACCTCACAACACCGCTCCCGGATGGGTTCGTACCACCAACCTTTCGGTTAACAGCCGAACGCGCTAACCATTGCGCCACGGAAGCCCAAAAATTAAATGGTCGTCAGGTATTGTGGAAAAACTTTGGCTTTTTATGTTACATTTGAGATCCCAAAACACCGCTCCCGGGTGGGCTCGAACAGCCGAACGCGCAAACCATTGAGCCACGGAAACTCAGAAATTAAATGTTTTTCAGGTATTGTGGAAAAGTTATGACTTTTCACGCTACATCTGAGACCCCACAACACCTCTCCCGGGGGGGCTCGAACCACCAACCTATTGGTTAACAGACGAACGCGCCTACCATTGAGCCACGGAAGCTCAGAAATTAAATGGTTGTCAGGTATTGTGGAAAAGTTATGACTTTTAACGTTACATCTGAGACCTCACAACACCGCTCCCAGGTGGGCTCGAATCACCAACCTTTTGAATAACAGCTGAGCGCGCTAACCATTGCGCCACGGAAGCCCAAAAGTGATATGGTCGTCAGGTATTGTGGAAAAACTTTGACTTTTTACGTCACATCAGAGCCCTCACAACACCGCTCCCGGGTGGGCTCGAACCACCAACCTATTGGTTAACAGCCGAACGCGCTAACCATTGAGCCACGGAAACTCAGAAATCAAATGTTTTTCAGGTATTGTGGAAAAGTTATGACTTTTCACGGTACATCTGAGACCCCACAACACCTCTCCCGGGTTGACTCGAACCACAAACCTATTGGTTAACAGACGAACGCGCTAACCATTGAGCTACGGAAACTCAGAAATTAAATGTTTTTCAGGTATTGAGGAAAAGTTATGACTTTTCACGGTAGATCTGAGACCCCACAACACCTATCCCGGGTGGGCTCGAACCACCAACCTTTCGGTTAACAGCTGAACGCGCTAACCATTGCGCCACGGAAGCCCAAAAATTAAATGTTCGTCAGGTATTGTGGAAAAACTCTGACTTTTTACGTTACATCTGATACCTCACAACACCGCTCCCAGGTGGGCTCGAACCACCAACCTTTTGAATAACAGCTGAGCGCGATAACCATTGCCACACGGAAGCCCAAAAATGATATGGTCGTCAGGTATTGTGGAAAAACTTTGACTTTTTACGTCACATCAGAGACCTCACAACACCGCTCCCGGATGGGTTCGTACCACCAACCTTTCGGTTAACAGCCGAACGCGCTAACCATTGCGCCACGGAAGCCCAAAAATTAAATGGTCGTCAGGTATTGTGGAAAAACTTTGGCTTTTTATGTTACATTTGAGATCCCAAAACACCGCTCCCGGGTGGGCTCGAACCACCAACCTATTGGTTTACAGCCGAACGCGCAAACCATTGAGCCACGGAAACTCAGAAATTAAATGTTTTTCAGGTATTGTGGAAAAGTTATGACTTTTCACGCTACATCTGAGACCCCACAACACCTCTCCCGGGTGGGCTCGAACCACCAACCTATTGGTTAACAGACGAACGCGCCTACCATTGAGCCACGGAAACTCAGAAATTAAATGTTTTTCAGGTATTGTGGAAAAGTTAGGACTTTCACGCTACATCTGAGACCCCACAACATCTCTCCCGGGTGGGCTCGAACCACCAACCTTTCGGTTAACAGCTGAACGTGCTAACCATTGCGCCACGGAAGCTCAGAAATTAAATGGTTGACAGGTATTGTGGAAAAGTTATGACTTTTCACGGTAGATCTGAGACCCCACAACACCTCTCCCGGGTGGGCTCGAACCACCAACCTATTGGTCAACAGCCGAACGCGCCAACCATTGAGCCGCGGAAGCTCAGAAATTAAATAGTTGTTAGGTATTGTGGAAAAGTTATGACTTTTCACGCTACATCTGAGACCCCACAACACCTCCCCCGGGTGGGCTCGAACCACCAACCTTTCGGTTAATAACTGAACGCGCTAACCATTGCGCCACGGAAGCCCAAAAATTAAATGTTCGTCAGGTATTGTGAAAAAACTCTGACTTTTTAAGTTACATTTGAGACCTCACAACACCGCTCCCAGGTGTACTCGAACCACCAACCTTTTGAATAACAGCTGAACGCGCTAACCTTTGCGCCACGGAAGCTCAAAAATGATATGGTCGTCAGGTATTGTGGAAAAACTTTGACTTTTTACGTCACATCAGAGACCTCCCAAGAACTGACTGCGCTCGACGCTGCTTAACTTCGGTGATCGGACGAGAACCGGTGTTTTCAGAGTGATATGGCCGTTGCCGAGAGTAATAGATAATAATTCGAATTTAAATTAAGTAAGACAAATTAACCATCATCTTTTTAAAACAATAACAAAAAGAAAATATGTTTGCTTTTTTCATATCTATTGGAATTTAAAAGAGGAAAAAAAGTCAAAAACCAAAGGAACACAGTGTTCCTAAGTGGTCTCCCTCCCAAGTACTGACTGCACTCGACGCTGCTCAACTTCGGTGATCGGACGAGAAACGGTGTATTCAGAGTGATATGGCCGTTGCCGAGAGTGCTAGTTAATTTGAATTTAATTAACCTTCATCTTTATAAAACAATAACAAAAAGAAGATATGTTTGCTTTTTTCATATCTGGTGGAATTTTAAAGAGGAAACAAAAAGGAAAAAGCCAACGGCACGCTGTGTTAACAAGTACTGACTGCGCTCGACGCTGCTTAACTATGGTGATCGGACGAGAAACGGTGTTTTCAGTGTGATATGGCTGTTGCCAAGAGTGCTAGTTAATAATTCGAATTTAAATTAAGTGAGACAAATTAACCTTCATCTTTTTAAAACAATAACAAAAAGTAAATATGTTTGCTTTTTTCATATCTATTGGAATTTAAAAGAGAAAAAAAAAGTGAAAAAGCTAATGGCACGCAGTGTTCTTAAGTGGTCTCCCTCCCAAGTACTGACTGCGCCCGACGCTGCTTAACTTCGGTGATCGGACGAGAAACGGTGTATTCAGCGTGATATGGCCGTTGCCGAGAGTGCTAGTTAATAATTTGAATTTATTTAACCTTCATCTTTATAAAACTATAACAAAAAGAAGATATGTTTGCTTTTTTCATATCTGGTGGAATTTTAAAGAGGAAAAAAAATGGAAAAAGCCAACGGCACGCTGTGTTACCAAGTACTGACTGCGCTCGACGCTGCTTAACTATGGTGATCGGACGAGAAACGGTGTTTTCAGTGTGATATGGCTGTTGCCAAGAGTGCTAGTTAATAATTCGAATTTAAATTAAGTGAGACAAATTAACCTTCATCTTTTTAAAACTATAACAAAAAGAAAATATGTTTGCTTTTTTCATATCTATTGGAATTTAAAAGAGGAAAATAAAGTCAAAAAGCCAACGGAACGCAGTGTTCCTAAGTGGTCTCCCTCCCAAGTTCTGACTGCGCTCGACGCTGCTTAACTTCCGTGATCGGACGAGATCCGGTGTTTTCAGAGTGATATGGCCGTTGCCGAGAGTGCTAGTTAATAATTCGAATTTAAATTAAGTGAAACAAATTAACCTTCATCTTTTTAAAACAATAACAAAAAGATAATATGTTTGCTTTTTTCATATCGATTGGAATTTAAAAGAGGAAAAAAAAGTCAAAAACCAAAGGAACACAGTGTTCCTAAGTGGTCTCCCTCCCAAGTACTGACTGCACTCGACGCTGCTCAACTTCGGTGATCGGACGAGAAACGGTGTATTCAGAGTGATATGGCCGTTGCCGAGAGTGCTAGTTAATTTGAATTTAATTATCCTTCATCTTTATAAAACAATAACAAAAAGAAGATATGTTTGCTTTTTTCATATCTGGTGGAATTTTAAAGAGGAAACAAAAAGGAAAAAGCCAACGGCACGCTGTGTTACCAAGTACTGACTGCGCTCGACGCTGTTTAACTATAGTGATCGGACGAGAAACGGTGTTTTCAGTGTGATATGGCCGTTGCAAAGAGTGCTAGCTAATAATTCGAATTTAAATTAAGTGAGACAAATTAACCTTCATCTTTTTAAAACAATAACAAAAAGAAAATAAGTTTGCTTTTTTCATATCTATTGGAATTTAAAAGACAAAAAAAAGTGAAAAAGCTAAAGGCCCGCAGTGTTCCTAAGTGGTCTCCCTCCCAAGTACTGACTGCGCTCGACGCTGCTTAACTTCGGTAATCGGACGAGAAACGGTGTATTCAGCGTAGAAATCGCTGAACGCGCTAACCATTGCGCCACGGAAGCCCAAAAATTAAATGTTCGTCAGGTATTGTGGAAAAACTCTGACTTTTTACGTTACATCTGAGACTTCACAACACCGCTCCCAGGTGGGCTCGAACCACCAACCTTTCGATTAACAGCCGAACGCGCTAACCATGGAGCCACAGAAGCTCTGAAATTAAATGGTTGTCAGGTATTGTGGAAAACTTATGACTTTTTACGCTACATCTTAGACCCCACAACACCTCTCCCGGGTGGGCTGGAACCACCAACCTTTCGGTTAACAGCTGAACGCGCTAACCATTGCGCCACGGAAGCCCAAAAATTAAATGTTCGCCAGGTATTGTAGAAAAACTCTGACTTGTAACGTTACATCTGAGACCCCACAACACCTCTCCCGGGTGGGCTCGAACCACCAACCTTTCGGTTAACAACTGAACGCGCTAACCATTGCGCCACGGAAGCCCAAAAATTAAATGTTCGTCAGGTATTGTGGAAAAACTTTGACTTTTTACGTCACATCAGAGACCTCCCAAGTACTGACTGCGCTCGACGCTGCTTAACTTCGGTGATCGGACGAGAACCGGTGTTTTCAGAGTGATATGGCCGTTGCCGAGAGTGCTAGTTAATAATTCGAATTTAAATTAAGTGAGACAAATTAACCATCATCTTTTTAAAACAATAACAAAAAGAAAATATGTTTGCTTTTTTCATATCTGGTGGAATTTAAAAGAGGAAACAAAAAGGAAAAAGCCAACGGCACGCAGTGTTCCCAAGTACTGACTGCGCTCGACCGTGCTTAACTTCGGTGATCGGACGAGAACCGGTGTTTTCAGAGTGATATGGCCGTTGCCGAGAGTGCTAGTTAATAATTCGAATTTAAATTAAGTGAGACAAATTAACCATCATCTTTTTAAAACAATAACAAAAAGAAAATATGTTTGCTTTTTTCATATCTATTGGAATTTAAAAGAGGAAAAAAAGTCAAAAACCAAAGGAACACAGTGTTCCTAAGTGGTCTCCCTCCCAAGTACTGACTGCACTCGACGCTGCTCAACTTCGGTGATCGGACGAGAAACGGTGTATTCAGAGTGATATGGCCGTTGCCGAGAGTGCTAGTTAATTTGAATTTAATTAACCTTCATCTTTATAAAACAATAACAAAAAGAAGATATGTTTGCTTTTTTCATATCTGGTGGAATTTTAAAGAGGAAACAAAAAGGAAAAAGCCAACGGCACGCTGTGTTACCAAGTACTGACTGCGCTCGACGCTGCTTAACTATGGTGATCGGACGAGAAACGGTGTTTTCAGTGTGATATGGCTGTTGCCAAGAGTGCTAGTTAATAATTCGAATTTAAATTAAGTGAGACAAATTAACCTTCATCTTTTTAAAACAATAACAAAAAGTAAATATGTTTGCTTTTTTCATATCTATTGGAATTTAAAAGAGAAAAAAAAAGTGAAAAAGCTAACGGCACGCAGTGTTCCTAAGTGGTCTTCTCCCAAGTACTGACTGCGCCCGACGCTGCTTAACTTCGGTGATCGGACGAGAAACGGTGTATTCAGCGTGATATGGCCGTTGCCGAGAGTGCTAGTTAATAATTTGAATTTATTTAACCTTCATCTTTATAAAACTATAACAAAAAGAAGATATGTTTGCTTTTTTCATATCTGGTGGAATTTTAAAGAGGAAAAAAAATGGAAAAAGCCAACGGCACGCTGTGTTACCAAGTACTGACTGCGCTCGACGCTGCTTAACTATGGTGATCGGACGAGAAACGGTGTTTTCAGTGTGATATGGCTGTTGCCAAGAGTGCTAGTTAATAATTCGAATTTAAATTAAGTGAGACAAATTAACCTTCATCTTTTTAAAACTATAACAAAAAGAAAATATGTTTGCTTTTTTCATATCTATTGGAATTTAAAAGAGGAAAATAAAGTCAAAAAGCCAACGGAACGCAGTGTTCCTAAGTGGTCTCCCTCCCAAGTTCTGACTGCGCTCGACGCTGCTTAACTTCCGTGATCGGACGAGATCCGGTGTTTTCAGAGTGATATGGCCGTTGCCGAGAGTGCTAGTTAATAATTCGAATTTAAATTAAGTGAAACAAATTAACCTTCATCTTTTTAAAACAATAACAAAAAGATAATATGTTTGCTTTTTTCATATCGATTGGAATTTAAAAGAGGAAAAAAAAGTCAAAAACCAAAGGAACACAGTGTTCCTAAGTGGTCTCCCTCCCAAGTACTGACTGCACTCGACGCTGCTCAACTTCGGTGATCGGACGAGAAACGGTGTATTCAGAGTGATATGGCCGTTGCCGAGAGTGCTAGTTAATTTGAATTTAATTATCCTTCATCTTTATAAAACAATAACAAAAAGAAGATATGTTTGCTTTTTTCATATCTGGTGGAATTTTAAAGAGGAAACAAAAAGGAAAAATCCAACGGCACGCTGTGTTACCAAGTACTGACTGCGCTCGACGCTGTTTAACTATAGTGATCGGACGAGAAACGGTGTTTTCAGTGTGATATGGCCGTTGCCAAGAGTGCTAGTTAATAATTCGAATTTAAATTAAGTGAGACAAATTAACCTTCATCTTTTTAAAACAATAACAAAAAGAAAATAAGTTTGCTTTTTTCATATCTATTGGAATTTAAAAGACAAATAAAAAAGTGAAAAAGCTAAAGGCCCGCAGTGTTCCTAAGTGGTCTCCCTCCCAAGTACTGACTGCGCTCGACGCTGCTTAACTTCGGTAATCGGACGAGAAACGGTGTATTCAGCGTAGAAATCGCTGAACGCGCTAACCATTGCGCCACGGAAGCCCAAAAATTAAATGTTCGTCAGGTATTGTGGAAAAACTCTGACTTTTTACGTTACATCTGAGACTTCACAACACCGCTCCCGGGTGGGCTTGAACCACCAACCTTTCGGTTAACAGATGAACGCGCTAACCATTGCGCCACGGAAGCCTAAAAATTAAATGTCGTCAGGGATTGTTGAAAAACTTCGTCTTTTGAAGTTACATTTGAGACCTCACAACACCGCTCCCAGGTGGGCTCGAACCACCAACCTTTCGATTAACAGCCGAACGCGCTAACCATGGAGCCACAGAAGCTCTGAAATTAAATGGTTGTCAGGTATTGTGGAAAACTTATGACTTTTTACGCTACATCTTAGACCCCACAACACCTCTCCCGGGTGGGCTGGAACCACCAACCTTTCGGTTAACAGCTGAACGCGCTAACCATTGCGCCACGGAAGCCCAAAAATTAAATGTTCGTCAGGTATTGTAGAAAAACTCTGACTTGTAACGTTACATCTGAGACCCCACAACACCTCTCCCGGGTGGGCTCGAACCACCAACCTTTCGGTTAACAACTGAACGCGCTAACCATTGCGCCACGGAAGCCCAAAAATTAAATGTTCGTCAGGTATTGTGGAAAAACTTTGACTTTTTACGTCACATCAGAGACCTCCCAAGTACTGACTGCGCTCGACGCTGCTTAACTTCGGTGATCGGACGAGAACCGGTGTTTTCAGAGTGATATGGCCGTTGCCGAGAGTGCTAGTTAATAATTCGAATTTAAATTAAGTGAGACAAATTAACCTTCATCTTTTTAAACATTAACAAAAAGAAAATATGTTTGCTTTTTTCATATCTCTTGGAATTTAAAAGAGGAAAAAAAAGTGAAAATGCCAACGGCACGCAGTGTTCCTAAGTGGTCTCCCTCCCAAGTACTAACTGCGCTCGACGCTGCTTAACTTCTGTGATCGGACGAGAACCGGTGTTTTCAGCGTGATATGGCCGTTGCCGAGAGTGCTAGTTAATTTGAATTTAATTATCCTTCATCTTTATAAAACAATAACAAAAAGAAGATATGTTTGCTTTTTTCATATCTGGTGGAATTTTAAAGAGGAAACAAAAAGGAAAAAGCCAACGGCACGCTGTGTTACCAAGTACTGACTGCGCTCGACGCTGTTTAACTATAGTGATCGGACGAGAAACGGTGTTTTCAGTGTGATATGGCCGTTGCCAAGAGTGCTAGTTAATAATTCGAATTTAAATTAAGTGAGACAAATTAACCTTCATCTTTTTAAAACAATAACAAAAAGAAAATAAGTTTGCTTTTTTCATATCTATTGGAATTTAAAAGACAAAAAAAAAAGTGAAAAAGCTAAAGGCCCGCAGTGTTCCTAAGTGGTCTCCCTCCCAAGTACTGACTGCGCTCGACGCTGCTTAACTTCGGTAATCGGACGAGAAACGGTGTATTCAGCGTAGAAATCGCTGAACGCGCTAACCATTGCGCCACGGAAGCCCAAAAATTAAATGTTCGTCAGGTATTGTGGAAAAACTCTGACTTTTTACGTTACATCTGAGACTTCACAACACCGCTCCCGGGTGGGCTTGAACCACCAACCTTTCGGTTAACAGATGAACGCGCTAACCATTGCGCCACGGAAGCCTAAAAATTAAATGTCGTCAGGGATTGTTGAAAAACTTCGTCTTTTGAAGTTACATTTGAGACCTCACAACACCGCTCCCAGGTGGGCTCGAACCACCAACCTTTCGATTAACAGCCGAACGCGCTAACCATGGAGCCACAGAAGCTCTGAAATTAAATGGTTGTCAGGTATTGTGGAAAACTTATGACTTTTAACGCTACATCTTAGACCCCACAACACCTCTCCCGGGTGCGCTGGAACCACCAACCTTTCGGTTAACAGCTGAACGCGCTAACCATTGCGCCACGGAAGCCCAAAAATTAAATGTTCGTCAGGTATTGTAGAAAAACTCTGACTTGTAACGTTACATCTGAGACCCCACAACACCTCTCCCGGGTGGGCTCGAACCACCAACCTTTCGGTTAACAACTGAACGCGCTAACCATTGCGCCACGGAAGCCCAAAAATTAAATGTTCGTCAGGTATTGTGGAAAAACTTTGACTTTTTACGTCACATCAGAGACCTCCCAAGTACTGACTGCGCTCGACGCTGCTTAACTTCGGTGATCGGACGAGAACCGGTGTTTTCAGAGTGATATGGCCGTTGCCGAGAGTGCTAGTTAATAATTCGAATTTAAATTAAGTGAGACAAATTAACCTTCATCTTTTTAAACATTAACGAAAAGAAAATATGTTTGCTTTTTTCATATCTCTTGGAATTTAAAAGAGGAAAAAAAAGTGAAAATGCCAACGGCACGCAGTGTTCCTAAGTGGTCTCCCTCCCAAGTACTAACTGCGCTCGACGCTGCTTAACTTCTGTGATCGGACGAGAACCGGTGTTTTCAGCGTGATATGGCCGTTGCCGAGAGTGCTAGTTAATAATTTGAATTTAATTAACCTTCATCTTTATAAAACAATAACAAAAAGAAGATATGTTTGGTTTTTTCATATCTGGTGGAATTTAAAAGAGGAAACAAAAAGGAAAAAGCCAACGGCACGCAGTGTTCCCAAGTACTGACTGCGCTCGACCGTGCTTAACTTCGGTGATCGGACGAGAACCGGTGTTTTCAGAGTGATATGGCCGTTGCCGAGAGTGCTAGTTAATAAATCGAATTTAAATTAAGTGAGACAAATTAACCATCATCTTTTTAAAACAATAACAAATAGAAAATATGTTTGCTTTTTTCATATCTATTGGAATTTAAAAGAGGAAAAAAAGTCAAAAACCAAAGGAACACAGTGTTCCTAAGTGGTCTCCCTCCCAAGTACTGACTGCACTCGACGCTGCTCAACTTCGGTGATCGGACGAGAAACGGTGTATTCAGAGTGATATGGCCGTTGCCGAGAGTGCTAGTCAATTTGAATTAATTAACCTTCATCTTTATAAAACAATAACAAAAAGAAGATATGTTTGCTTTTTTCATATCTGGTGGAATTTTAAAGAGGAAACAAAAAGGAAAAAGCCAACGGCACGCTGTGTTACCAAGTACTGACTGCGCTCGACGCTGCTTAACTATGGTGATCGGACGAGAAACGGTGTTTTCAGTGTGATATGGCTGTTGCCAAGAGTGCTAGTTAATAATTCGAATTTAAATTAAGTGAGACAAATTAACCTTCATCTTTTTAAAACTATAACAAAAAGAAAATATGTTTGCTTTTTTCATATCTATTGGAATTTAAAAGAGGAAAATAAAGTCAAAAAGCCAACGGAACGCAGTGTTCCTAAGTGGTTTCCCTCCCAAGTTCTGACTGCGCTCGACGCTGCTTAACTTCCGTGATCGGACGAGATCCGGTGTTTTCAGAGTGATATGGCCGTTGCCGAGAGTGCTAGTTAATAATTCGAATTTAAATTAAGTGAAACAAATTAACCTTCATCTTTTTAAAACAATAACAAAAAGATAATATGTTTGCTTTTTTCATATCGATTGGAATTTAAAAGAGGAAAAAAAGTCGAAAACCAAAGGAACACAGTGTTCCTAAGTGGTCTCCCTCCCAAGTACTGACTGCACTCGACGCTGCTCAACTTCGGTGATCGGACGAGAAACGGTGTATTCAGAGTGATATGGCCGTTGCCGAGAGTGCTAGTCAATTTGAATTAATTAACCTTCATCTTTATAAAACAATAACAAAAAGAAGATATGTTTGCTTTTTTCATATCTGGTGGAATTTTAAAGAGGAAACAAAAAGGAAAAAGCCAACGGCACGCTGTGTTACCAAGTACTGACTGCGCTCGATGCTGCTTAACTATGGTGATCGGACGAGAAACGGTGTTTTCAGTGTGATATGGCTGTTGCCAAGAGTGCTAGTTAATAATTCGAATTTAAATTAAGTGAGACAAATTAACCTTCATCTTTTTAAAACAATAACAAAAAGTAAATATGTTTGCTTTTTTCATATCTATTGGAATTTAAAAGAGAAAAAAAAAGTGAAAAAGCTAACGGCACGCTGTGTTCCTAAGTGGTCTCCCTCCCAAGTACTGACTGCGCCCGACGCTGCTTAACTTCGGTGATCGGACGAGAAACGGTGTATTCAGCGTGATATAGCCGTTGCCGAGAGTGCTAGTTAATAATTTGAATTTATTTAACCTTCATCTTTATAAAACTATAACAAAAAGAAGATATGTTTGCTTTTTTCATATCTGGTGGAATTTTAAAGAGGAAAAAAATGGAAAAAGCCAACGGCACGCTGTGTTACCAAGTACTGACTGCGCTCGACGCTGCTTAACTATGGTGATCGGACGAGAAACGGTGTTTTCAGTGTGATAAGGCTGTTGCCAAGAGTGCTAGTTAATAATTCGAATTTAAATTAAGTGAGACAAATTAACCTTCATCTTTTTAAAACTATAACAAAAAGAAAATATGTTTGCTTTTTTCATATCTATTGGAATTTAAAAGAGGAAAATAAAGTCAAAAAGCCAACGGAACGCAGTGTTCCTAAGTGGTTTCCCTCCCAAGTTCTGACTGCGCTCGACGCTGCTTAACTTCCGTGATCGGACGAGATCCGGTGTTTTCAGAGTGATATGGCCGTTGCCGAGAGTGCTAGTTAATAATTCGAATTTAAATTAAGTGAAACAAATTAACCTTCATCTTTTTAAAACAATAACAAAAAGATAATATGTTTGCTTTTTTCATATCGATTGGAATTTAAAAGAGGAAAAAAAGTCAAAAACCAAAGGAACACAGTGTTCCTAAGTGGTCTCCCTCCCAAGTACTGACTGCACTCGACGCTGCTCAACTTCGGTGATCGGACGAGAAACGGTGTATTCAGAGTGATATGGCCGTTGCCAAGAGTGCTAGTTAATTTGAATTTAATTATCCTTCATCTTTATAAAACAATAACAAAAAGAAGATATGTTTGCTTTTTTCATATCTGGTGGAATTTTAAAGAGGAAACAAAATGGAAAAAGCCAACGGCACGCTGTGTTACCAAGTACTGACTGCGCTCGACGCTGTTTAACTATGGTGATCGGACGAGAAACGGTGTTTTCAGTGTGATATGGCCGTTGCCAAGAGTGCTAGTTAATAATTCGAATTTAAATTAAGTGAGACAAATTATTCTTCATCTTTTTAAAACAATAACAAAAAGAAAATAAGTTTGCTTTTTTCATATCTATTGGAATTTAAAAGACAAAAAAAAAGTGAAAAAGCTAACGGCACGCCTTGTTCCTAAGTGGTCTCCCTCCCAAGTACTGACTGCGCCCGACGCTGCTTAACTTCGGTGATCGGACGAGAAACGGTGTATTCAGCGTGATATGGCCGTTGCCGAGAGTGCTAGTTAATAATTTGAATTTATTTAACCTTCATCTTTATAAAACTATAACAAAAAGAAGATATGTTTGCTTTTTTCATATCTGGTGGAATTTTAAAGAGGAAAAAAAATGGAAAAAGCCAACGGCACGCTGTGTTACCAAGTACTGACTGCGCCCGACGCTGCTTAACTTCGGTGATCGGACGAGAAACGGTGTATTCAGCGTGATATGGCCGTTGCCGAGAGTGCTAGTTAATAATTTGAATTTATTTAACCTTCATCTTTATAAAACTATAACAAAAAGAAGATATGTTTGCTTTTTTCATATCTGGTGGAATTTTAAAGAGGAAAAAAAATGGAAAAAGCCAACGGCACGCTGTGTTACCAAGTACTGACTGCGCTCGACGCTGCTTAACTATGGTGATCGGACGAGAAACGGTGTTTTCAGTGTGATATGGCCGTTGCCAAGAGTGCTAGTTAATAATTCGAATTTAAATTAAGTGAGACAAATTAACCTTCATCTTTTTAAAACAATAACAAAAAGAAAATAAGTTTGCTTTTTTCATATCTATTGGAATTTAAAAGAGAAAAAAAGTGAAAAAGCTAACGGCACGCAGTGTTCCTAAGTGGTCTCCCTCCCAAGTACTAACTGCGCCCGACGCTGCTTAACTTCCGTGATCGGACGAGAAACGGTGTATTCAGCGTGATTTGGCCGTTGCCGAGAGTGCTAGTTAATAATTTGAATTTATTTAACCTTCATCTTTATTAAACTATAACAAAAAGAAGATATGATTGCTTTTTCATATCTGGTGGAATTTAAAAGAGGAAACAAAAAGGAAAAAGCCAACGGCACGCAGTGTTCCCAAGCACTGACTGCGCTCGACGCTGCTTAACTTCGGTGATCGGACGAGAACCGGGGTTTTCAGCGTGATATGGCCGTTGCCAAGAGTGCTAGTTAATAATTCGAATTTAAATTAAGTGAAACAAATTAACCTTCATCTTTTTAAAACTATAACAAAAAGAAAATATGTTTGCTTTTTTCATATCTATTGGAATTTAAAAGACAAAAAAAAGTGAAAAAGCTAACGGCACGCAGTGTTCCTAAGTGGTCTCCCTCCCAAGTACTGACTGCGCCCGACGCTGCTTAACTTCGGTGATCGGACGAGAAACGGTGTATTCAGCGTGATATGGCCGTTGCCGAGAGTGCTAGTTAATAATTTGAATTTATTTAACCTTCATCTTTATAAAACTATAACAAAAAGAAGATATGTTTGCTTTTTTCATATCTGGTGGAATTTTAAAGAGGAAAAAAATGGAAAAAGCCAACGGCACGCTGTGTTACCAAGTACTGACTGCGCTCGACGCTGCTTAACTATGGTGATCGGACGAGAAACGGTGTTTTCAGTGTGATATGGCCGTTGCCAAGAGTGCTAGTTAATAATTCGAATTTAAATTAAGTGAGACAAATTAACCTTCATCTTTTTAAAACAATAACAAAAAGAAAATAAGTTTGCTTTTTTCATATCTATTGGAATTTAAAAGAGAAAAAAAAGTGAAAAAGCTAACGGCACGCAGTGTTCCTAAGTGGTCTCCCTCCCAAGTACTAAATGCGCCCGACGCTGCTTAACTTCCGTGATCGGACGAGAAACGGTGTATTCAGCGTGATATGGCCGTTGCCGAGAGTGCTAGTTAATAATTTGAATTTATTTAACCTTCATCTTTATTAAACTATAACAAAAAGAAGATATGTTTGCTTTTTCATATCTGGTGGAATTTAAAAGAGGAAACAAAAAGGAAAAAGCCAACGGCACGCAGTGTTCCCAAGCACTGACTGCGCTCGACGCTGCTTAACTTCGGTGATCGGACGAGAACCGGGGTTTTCAGCGTGATATGGCCGTTGCCAAGAGTGCTAGTTAATAATTCGAATTTAAATTAAGTGAAACAAATTAACCTTCATCTTTTTAAAACTATAACAAAAAGAAAATATGTTTGCTTTTTTCATATCTATTGGAATTTAAAAGACAAAAAAAAGTGAAAAAGCTAACGGCACGCAGTGTTCCTAAGTGGTCTCCCTCCCAAGTACTGACTGCGCCCGACGCTGCTTAACTTCGGTGATCGGACGAGAAACGGTGTATTCAGCGTGATATGGCCGTTGCCGAGAGTGCTAGTTAATAATTTGAATTTATTTAACCTTCATCTTTATAAAACTATAACAAAAAGAAGATATGTTTGCTTTTTTCATATCTGGTGGAATTTTAAAGAGGAAAAAAAATGGAAAAAGCCAACGGCACGCTGTGTTACCAAGTACTGACTGCGCTCGACGCTGCTTAACTATGGTGATCGGACGAGAAACGGTGTTTTCAGTGTGATATGGCCGTTGCCAAGAGTGCTAGTTAATAATTCGAATTTAAATTAAGTGAGACAAATTAACCTTCATCTTTTTAAAACAATAACAAAAAGAAAATAAGTTTGCTTTTTTCATATCTATTGGAATTTAAAAGAGAAAAAAAAAGTGAAAAAGCTAACGGCACGCCTTGTTCCTAAGTGGTCTCCCTCCCAAGTACTGACTGCGCCCGACGCTGCTTAACTTCGGTGATCGGACGAGAAACGGTGTATTCAGCGTGATATGGCCGTTGCCGAGAGTGCTAGTTAATAATTTGAATTTATTTAACCTTCATCTTTATAAAACTATAACAAAAAGAAGATATGTTTGCTTTTTTCATATCTGGTGGAATTTTAAAGAGGAAAAAAAATGGAAAAAGCCAACGGCACGCTGTGTTACCAAGTACTGACTGCGCTCGACGCTGCTTAACTATGGTGATCGGACGAGAAACGGTGTTTTCAGTGTGATATGGCCGTTGCCAAGAGTGCTAGTTAATAATTCGAATTTAAATTAAGTGAGACAAATTAACCTTCATCTTTTTAAAACAATAACAAAAAGAAAATAAGTTTGCTTTTTTCATATCTATTGGAATTTAAAAGAGAAAAAAAGTGAAAAAGCTAACGGCACGCAGTGTTCCTAAGTGGTCTCCCTCCCAAGTACTAACTGCGCCCGACGCTGCTTAACTTCCGTGATCGGACGAGAAACGGTGTATTCAGCGTGATTTGGCCGTTGCCGAGAGTGCTAGTTAATAATTTGAATTTATTTAACCTTCATCTTTATTAAACTATAACAAAAAGAAGATATGATTGCTTTTTCATATCTGGTGGAATTTAAAAGAGGAAACAAAAAGGAAAAAGCCAACGGCACGCAGTGTTCCCAAGCACTGACTGCGCTCGACGCTGCTTAACTTCGGTGATCGGACGAGAACCGGGGTTTTCAGCGTGATATGGCCGTTGCCAAGAGTGCTAGTTAATAATTCGAATTTAAATTAAGTGAAACAAATTAACCTTCATCTTTTTAAAACTATAACAAAAAGAAAATATGTTTGCTTTTTTCATATCTATTGGAATTTAAAAGACAAAAAAAAGTGAAAAAGCTAACGGCACGCAGTGTTCCTAAGTGGTCTCCCTCCCAAGTACTGACTGCGCCCGACGCTGCTTAACTTCGGTGATCGGACGAGAAACGGTGTATTCAGCGTGATATGGCCGTTGCCGAGAGTGCTAGTTAATAATTTGAATTTATTTAACCTTCATCTTTATAAAACTATAACAAAAAGAAGATATGTTTGCTTTTTTCATATCTGGTGGAATTTTAAAGAGGAAAAAAATGGAAAAAGCCAACGGCACGCTGTGTTACCAAGTACTGACTGCGCTCGACGCTGCTTAACTATGGTGATCGGACGAGAAACGGTGTTTTCAGTGTGATATGGCCGTTGCCAAGAGTGCTAGTTAATAATTCGAATTTAAATTAAGTGAGACAAATTAACCTTCATCTTTTTAAAACAATAACAAAAAGAAAATAAGTTTGCTTTTTTCATATCTATTGGAATTTAAAAGAGAAAAAAAAGTGAAAAAGCTAACGGCACGCAGTGTTCCTAAGTGGTCTCCCTCCCAAGTACTAAATGCGCCCGACGCTGCTTAACTTCCGTGATCGGACGAGAAACGGTGTATTCAGCGTGATATGGCCGTTGCCGAGAGTGCTAGTTAATAATTTGAATTTATTTAACCTTCATCTTTATTAAACTATAACAAAAAGAAGATATGTTTGCTTTTTCATATCTGGTGGAATTTAAAAGAGGAAACAAAAAGGAAAAAGCCAACGGCACGCAGTGTTCCCAAGCACTGACTGCGCTCGACGCTGCTTAACTTCGGTGATCGGTCGAGAACCGGGGTTTTCAGCGTGATATGGCCGTTGCCAAGAATGCTAGTTAATAATTCGAATTTAAATTAAGTGAAACAAATTAACCTTCATCTTTTTAAAACTATAACAAAAAGAAAATATGTTTGCTTTTTTCATATCTATTGGAATTTAAAAGAGAAAAAAAAGTGAAAAAGCTAACGGCACGCAGTGTTCCTAAGTGGTCTCCCTCCCAAGTACTGACTGCGCCCGACGCTGCTTAACTTCGGTGATCGGAAAAGAAACGGTGTTTTCAGCGCGATATGGCCGTTGCCGAGAGTGCTAGTTAATAATTTGAATTTTTTAACCTTCATCTTTATAAAACAATAACAAAAAGAAGATATGTTTGCTTTTTTCATATCTGGTGGAATTTTAAAGAGGAAACAAAAAGGAAAAAGCCAACGGCACGCTGTGTTACCAAGTACTGACTGCGCTCGACGCTGCTTAACTATGGTGATCGGACGAGAAACGGTGTTTTCAGCGTGATATGGCCGTTGCCGAGAGTGCTAGTTAATAATTTGAATTTATTTAACCTTCATCCTTATAAAACAATAACAAAAAGAAGATATGTTTGCTTTTTTCATATCTGGTGGAATTTTAAAGAGGAAACAAAAAGGAAAAAGCCAACGGCACGCTGTGTTACCAAGTACTGACTGCGCTCGACGCTGCTTAACTATGGTGATCGGACGAGAAACGGTGTTTTCAGTGTGATATGGCCGTTGCCAAGAGTGCTAGTTAATAATTCGAATTTATTTAACCTTCATCTTTATAAAACTATAACAAAAAGAAGATATGTTTGCTTTTTTCATATCTGGTGGAATTTTAAAGAGGAAACAAAAAGGAAAAAGCCAACGGCACGCTGTGTTACCAAGTACTGACTGCGCTCGACGCTGCTTAACTATGGTGATCGGACGAGAAACGGTGTTTTCAGTGTGATATGGCTGTTGCCAAGAGTGCTAGTTAATAATTCGAATTTAAATTAAGTGAGACAAATTAACCTTCATCTTTTTAAAACAATAACCAAAAGAAAATATGTTTGCTTTTTTCATATCTATTGGAATTTAAAAGAGAAAAAAAAGTGAAAAAGCTAACGGCACGCAGTGTTCCTAAGTGGTCTCCCTCCCAAGTACTGAATGCGCCCTACGCTGCTTAACTTCGGTGATCGGACGAGAAACGGTGTATTCAGCGTGATATGGCCGTTGCCGAGAGTGCTAGTTAATAATTTGAATTTATTTAACCTTCATCTTTATAAAACTATAACAAAAAGAAGATATGTTTTCTTTTTTCATATCTGGTGGAATTTTAAAGAGGAAAAAAAATGGAAAAAGCCAACGGCACGCTGTGTTACCAAGTACTGACTGCGCTCGACGCTGCTTAACTATGGTGATCGGACGAGAAACGGTGTTTTCAGTGTGATATGGCCGTTGCCAAGAGTGCTAGTTAATAATTCGAATTTAAATTAAGTGAGACAAATTAACCTTCATCTTTTTAAAACAATAACAAAAAGAAAATAAGTTTGCTTTTTTCATATCTATTGGAATTTAAAAGAGAAAAAAAAAGTGAAAAAGCTAACGGCACGCAGTGTTCCTAAGTGGTCTCCCTCCCAAGTACTGACTGCGCCCTACGCTGCTTAACTTCGGTGATCGGACGAGAAACGGTGTATTCAGCGTGATATGGCCGTTGCCAATAGTGCTAGTTAATAATTTGAATTTATTTAACCTTCATCTTTATAAAACTCTAACAAAAAGAAGATATGTTTGCTTTTTTCATATCTGGTGGAATTTTAAAGAGGAAAAAAAATGGAAAAAGCCAACGGCACGCTGTGTTACCAAGTACTGACTGCGCTCGACGCTGCTTAACTATGGTGATCGGACGAGAAACGGTGTTTTCAGTGTGATATGGCCGTTGCCAAGAGTGCTAGTTAATAATTCGAATTTAAATTAAGTGAGACAAATTAACCTTCATCTTTTTAAAACAATAACAAAAAGAAAATAAGTTTGCTTTTTTCATATCTATTGGAATTTAAAAGAGAAAAAAAAGTGAAAAAGCTAACGGCACGCAGTGTTCCTAAGTGGTCTCCCTCCCAAGAACTGACTGCGCCCGACGCTGCTTAACTTCGGTGATCGGACAAGAAACGGTGTATTCAGCGTTGTATGGCCGTTGCCGAGAGTGCTACTTAATAATTTGAATTTATTTAACCTTCATCTTTATAAAACAATAACAAAAAGAAGATATGTTTGCTTTTTTCATATCTGGTGGAATTTTAAAGAGGAAACAAAAAGGAAAAAGCCAACGGCACGCTGTGTTACCAAGTACTGACTGCGCTCGACGCTGCTTAACTATGGTGATCGGACGAGAAACGGTGTTTTCAGTGTGATATGGCTGTTGCCAAGAGTGCTAGTTAATAATTCGAATTTAAATTAAGTGAGACAAATTAACCATCATCTTTTTAAAACAATAACAAAAAGAAAATATGTTTGCTTTTTTCATATCTATTGGAATTTAAAAGACAAAAAAAAGTGAAAAAGCTAACGGCACGCAGTGTTCCTAAGTGGTCTCCCTCCCAAGAACTGACTGCGCCCGACGCTGCTTAACTTCGGTGATCGGACAAGAAACGGTGTATTCAGCGTGGTATGGCCGTTGCCGAGAGTGCTAGTTAATAATTTGAATTTTTTAACCTTCATCTTTATAAAACAATAACAAAAAGAAGATATGTTTGCTTTTTTCATATCTGGTGGAATGTTAAAGAGGAAACAAAAAGGAAAAAGCCAACGGCACGCTGTGTTACCAAGTACTGACTGCGCTCGACGCTGCTTAACTATGGTGATCGGACGAGAAACGGTGTTTTCAGCGTGATATAGCCGTTGCCGAGAGTGCTACTTAATAATTTGAATTTATTTAACCTTCATCTTTATAAAACAATAACAAAAAGAAGATATGTTTGCTTTTTTCATATCTGGTGGAATTTTAAAGAGGAAACAAAAAGGAAAAAGCCAACGGCACGCTGTGTTACCAAGTACTGACTGCGCTCGACGCTGCTTAACTATGGTGATCGGACGAGAAACGGTGTTTTCAGTGTGATATGGCCGTTGCCAAGAGTGCTAGTTAATAATTCGAATTTAAATTAAGTGAGACAAATTAACCTTCATCTTTTTAAAACAATAACAAAAAGAAAATAAGTTTGCTTTTTTCATATCTATTGGAATTTAAAAGAGAAAAAAAAAGTGAAAAAACTAACGGCACGCAGTGTTCCTAAGTGGTCTCCCTCCCAAGTACTGACTGCGCCCGACGCTGCTTAACTTCGGTGATCGGACGAGAAACGGTGTATTCAGTGTGATATGGCTGTTGCCAAGAGTGCTAGTTAATAATTCGAATTTAAATTAAGTGAGACAAATTAACCTTCATCTTTTTAAAACAATAACCAAAAGAAAATATGTTTGCTTTTTTCATATCTATTGGAATTTAAAAGAGAAAAAAAAGTGAAAAAGCTAACGGCACGCAGTGTTCCTAAGTGGTCTCCCTCCCATGTACTGAATGCGCCCGACGCTGCTTAACTTCGGTGATCGGACGAGAAACGGTGTATTCAGCGTGATATGGCCGTTGCCGAGAGTGCTAGTTAATAATTTGAATTTATTTAACCTTCATCTTTATAAAACTATAACAAAATGAAGATATGTTTGCTTTTTTCATATCTGGTGGAATTTTAAAGAGGAAAAAAAATGGAAAAAGCCAACGGCACGCTGTGTTACCAAGTACTGACTCCGCTCGACGCTGCTTAACTATGTTGATCGGACGAGAAACGGTGTTTCCAGTGTGATATGGCCGTTGGCAAGAGTGCTAGATAATAATTCGAATTTAAATTAAGTGAGACAAATTAACCTTCATCTTTTTAAATCAATAACAAAAAGAAAATATGTTTGCTTTTTTCATATCTATTGGAATTTAAAAGAGAAAAAAAAAGTGAAAAAACTAACGGCACGCAGTGTTCCTAAGTGGTCTCCCTCCCAAGTACTGACTGCGCCCGACGCTGCTTAACTTCGGTGATCGGACGAGAAACGGTGTATTCAGCGTGATATGGCCGTTGCCGAGAGTGCTAGTTAATAATTTGAATTTATTAAACCTTCATCTTTATAAAACTATAACAAAAAGAAGATATGTTTGCTTTTTTCATATCTGGTGGAATTTTAAAGAGGAAAAAAAATGGAAAAAGCCAACGGCACGCTGTGTTACCAAGTACTGACTGCGCTCGACGCTGCTTAACTATGGTGATCGGACGAGAAACGGTGTTTTCAGTGTGATATGGCCGTTGCCAAGAGTGCTAGTTAATAATTCGAATTTAAATTAAGTGAGACAAATTAACCTTCATCTTTTTAAAACAATAACAAAAAGAAAATAAGTTTGCTTTTTTCATATCTATTGGAATTTAAAAGAGAAAAAAAAGTGAAAAAGCTAACGGCACGCAGTGTTCCTAAGTGGTCTCCCTCCCAAGTACTAACTGCGCCCGACGCTGCTTAACTTCCGCGATCGGACGAGAAACGGTGTATTCAGCGTGATATGGCCGTTGCCGAGAGTGCTAGTTAATAATTTGAATTTATTTAACCTTCATCTTTATTAAACTATAACAAAAAGAAGATATGTTTGCTTTTTCATATCTGGTGGAATTTAAAAGAGGAAACAAAAAGGAAAAAGCCAACGGCACGCAGTGTTCCCAAGCACTGACTGCGCTCGACGCTGCTTAACTTCGGTGATCGGACCAGAACCGGGGTTTTCAGCGTGATATGGCCGTTGCCAAGAGTGCTAGTTAATAATTCGAATTTAAATTAAGTGAAACAAATTAACCTTCATCTTTTTAAAACTATAACAAAAAGAAAATATGTTTGCTTTTTTCATATCTATTGGAATTTAAAAGAGAAAAATAAAGTCAAAAAGCCAACGGAACGCACTGTTCCTAAGTGGTCTCCCTCCCAAGTTCTGACTGCGCTCGACGCTGCTTAACTTCCGTGATCGGACGAGAACCGGTGTTTTCAGAGTGATATGGCCGTTGCCGAGAGTGCTAGTTAATAATTCGAATTTAAATTAAGTGAAACAAATTAACCTTCATCTTTTTAAAACAATAACAAAAAGATAATATGTTTGCTTTTTTCATATCTATTGGAATTTAAAAGAGGAAAAAAAAGTCAAAAACCAAAGGAACACAGTGTGCCTAAGTGGTCTCCCTCCCAAGTACTGACTGCACTCGACGCTGCTCAACTTCGCTGATCGGACGAGAAACGGTGTATTCAGAGTGATATGGCCGTTGCCGAGAGTGCTAGTTAATTTGAATTTAATTAACCTTCATCTTTATAAAACAATAACAAAAAGAAGATATGTTTGCTTTTTTCATATCTGTTGGAATTTTAAAGAGGAAACAAAAAGGAAAAAGCCAACGGCACGCTGTGTTACCAAGTACTGACTTCGCTCGACGCTGCTTAACTATGGTGATCGGACGAGAAATGGTGTTTTCAGTGTGATATGGCCGTTGCCAAGAGTGCTGGTTAATAATTCGAATTTAAATTAAGTGAGACAAATTAACCTTCATCTTTTTAAAACAATAACAAAAAGATAATATGTTTGCTTTTTTCATATCTATTGGAATTTAAAAGAGGAAAAAAAAGTCAAAAACCAAAGGAACACAGTGTGCCTAAGTGGTCTCCCTCCCAAGTACTGACTGCACTCGACGCTGCTCAACTTCGCTGATCGGACGAGAAACGGTGTATTCAGAGTGATATGGCCGTTGCCGAGAGTGCTAGTTAATTTGAATTTAATTAACCTTCATCTTTATAAAACAATAACAAAAAGAAGATATGTTTGCTTTTTTCATATCTGGTGGAATTTTAAAGAGGAAAAAAAATGAAAAAAGCCAACGGCACGCTGTGTTACCAAGTACTGACTGCGCTCGACGCTGCTTAACTATGGTGATCGGACGAGAAACGGTGTTTTCAGTGTGATATGGCCGTTGCCAAGAGTGCTAGTTAATAATTCGAATTTAAATTAAGTGAGACAAATTAACCTTCATCTTTTTAAAACAATAACAAAAAGAAAATAAGTTTGCTTTTTTCATATCTATTGGAATTTAAAAGACAAAAAAAAGTGAAAAAGCTAACGGCACGCAGTGTTCCTAAGTGGTCTCCCTCCCAAGAACTGACTGCGCCCGACGCTGCTTAACTTCGGTGATCGGACAAGAAACGGTGTATTCAGCGTGGTATGGCCGTTGCCGAGAGTGCTAGTTAATAATTTGAATTTTTTAACCTTCATCTTTATAAAACAATAACAAAAAGAAGATATGTTTGCTTTTTTCATATCTGGTGGAATTTTAAAGAGGAAACAAAAAGGAAAAAGCCAACGGCACGCTGTGTTACCAAGTACTGACTGCGCTCGACGCTGCTTAACTATGGTGATCGGACGAGAAACGGTGTTTTCAGCGTGATATAGCCGTTGCCGAGAGTGCTACTTAATAATTTGAATTTATTTAACCTTCATCTTTATAAAACAATAACAAAAAGAAGATATGTTTGCTTTTTTCATATCTGGTGGAATTTTAAAGAGGAAACAAAAAGGAAAAAGCCAACGGCACGCTGTGTTACCAAGTACTGACTGCGCTCGACGCTGCTTAACTATGGTGATCGGACGAGAAACGGTGTTTTCAGTGTGATATGGCCGTTGCCAAGAGTGCTAGTTAATAATTCGAATTTAAATTAAGTGAGACAAATTAACCTTCATCTTTTTAAAACAATAACAAAAAGAAAATAAGTTTGCTTTTTTCATATCTATTGGAATTTAAAAGAGAAAAAAAAAGTGAAAAAACTAACGGCACGCAGTGTTCCTAAGTGGTCTCCCTCCCAAGTACTGACTGCGCCCGACGCTGCTTAACTTCGGTGATCGGACGAGAAACGGTGTATTCAGTGTGATATGGCTGTTGCCAAGAGTGCTAGTTAATAATTCGAATTTAAATTAAGTGAGACAAATTAACCTTCATCTTTTTAAAACAATAACCAAAAGAAAATATGTTTGCTTTTTTCATATCTATTGGAATTTAAAAGAGAAAAAAAAGTGAAAAAGCTAACGGCACGCAGTGTTCCTAAGTGGTCTCCCTCCCATGTACTGAATGCGCCCGACGCTGCTTAACTTCGGTGATCGGACGAGAAACGGTGTATTCAGCGTGATATGGCCGTTGCCGAGAGTGCTAGTTAATAATTTGAATTTATTTAACCTTCATCTTTATAAAACTATAACAAAATGAAGATATGTTTGCTTTTTTCATATCTGGTGGAATTTTAAAGAGGAAAAAAAATGGAAAAAGCCAACGGCACGCTGTGTTACCAAGTACTGACTCCGCTCGACGCTGCTTAACTATGTTGATCGGACGAGAAACGGTGTTTTCAGTGTGATATGGCCGTTGGCAAGAGTGCTAGATAATAATTCGAATTTAAATTAAGTGAGACAAATTAACCTTCATCTTTTTAAATCAATAACAAAAAGAAAATATGTTTGCTTTTTTCATATCTATTGGAATTTAAAAGAGAAAAAAAAAGTGAAAAAACTAACGGCACGCAGTGTTCCTAAGTGGTCTCCCTCCCAAGTACTGACTGCGCCCGACGCTGCTTAACTTCGGTGATCGGACGAGAAACGGTGTATTCAGCGTGATATGGCCGTTGCCGAGAGTGCTAGTTAATAATTTGAATTTATTAAACCTTCATCTTTATAAAACTATAACAAAAAGAAGATATGTTTGCTTTTTTCATATCTGGTGGAATTTTAAAGAGGAAAAAAAATGGAAAAAGCCAACGGCACGCTGTGTTACCAAGTACTGACTGCGCTCGACGCTGCTTAACTATGGTGATCGGACGAGAAACGGTGTTTTCAGTGTGATATGGCCGTTGCCAAGAGTGCTAGTTAATAATTCGAATTTAAATTAAGTGAGACAAATTAACCTTCATCTTTTTAAAACAATAACAAAAAGAAAATAAGTTTGCTTTTTTCATATCTATTGGAATTTAAAAGAGAAAAAAAAGTGAAAAAGCTAACGGCACGCAGTGTTCCTAAGTGGTCTCCCTCCCAAGTACTAACTGCGCCCGACGCTGCTTAACTTCCGCGATCGGACGAGAAGCGGTGTATTCAGCGTGATATGGCCGTTGCCGAGAGTGCTAGTTAATAATTTGAATTTATTTAACCTTCATCTTTATTAAACTATAACAAAAAGAAGATATGTTTGCTTTTTCATATCTGGTGGAATTTAAAAGAGGAAACAAAAAGGAAAAAGCCAACGGCACGCAGTGTTCCCAAGCACTGACTGCGCTCGACGCTGCTTAACTTCGGTGATCGGACCAGAACCGGGGTTTTCAGCGTGATATGGCCGTTGCCAAGAGTGCTAGTTAATAATTCGAATTTAAATTAAGTGAAACAAATTAACCTTCATCTTTTTAAAACTATAACAAAAAGAAAATATGTTTGCTTTTTTCATATCTATTGGAATTTAAAAGAGAAAAATAAAGTCAAAAAGCCAACGGAACGCACTGTTCCTAAGTGGTCTCCCTCCCAAGTTCTGACTGCGCTCGACGCTGCTTAACTTCCGTGATCGGACGAGAACCGGTGTTTTCAGAGTGATATGGCCGTTGCCGAGAGTGCTAGTTAATAATTCGAATTTAAATTAAGTGAAACAAATTAACCTTCATCTTTTTAAAACAATAACAAAAAGATAATATGTTTGCTTTTTTCATATCTATTGGAATTTAAAAGAGGAAAAAAAAGTCAAAAACCAAAGGAACACAGTGTGCCTAAGTGGTCTCCCTCCCAAGTACTGACTGCACTCGACGCTGCTCAACTTCGCTGATCGGACGAGAAACGGTGTATTCAGAGTGATATGGCCGTTGCCGAGAGTGCTAGTTAATTTGAATTTAATTAACCTTCATCTTTATAAAACAATAACAAAAAGAAGATATGTTTGCTTTTTTCATATCTGGTGGAATTTTAAAGAGGAAACAAAAAGGAAAAAGCCAACGGCACGCTGTGTTACCAAGTACTGACTTCGCTCGACGCTGCTTAACTATGGTGATCGGACGAGAAATGGTGTTTTCAGTGTGATATGGCCGTTGCCAAGAGTGCTGGTTAATAATTCGAATTTAAATTAAGTGAGACAAATTAACCTTCATCTTTTTAAAACAATAACAAAAAGATAATATGTTTGCTTTTTTCATATCTATTGGAATTTAAAAGAGGAAAAAAAAGTCAAAAACCAAAGGAACACAGTGTGCCTAAGTGGTCTCCCTCCCAAGTACTGACTGCACTCGACGCTGCTCAACTTCGCTGATCGGACGAGAAACGGTGTATTCAGAGTGATATGGCCGTTGCCGAGAGTGCTAGTTAATTTGAATTTAATTAACCTTCATCTTTATAAAACAATAACAAAAAGAAGATATGTTTGCTTTTTTCATATCTGGTGGAATTTTAAAGAGGAAAAAAAATGAAAAAAGCCAACGGCACGCTGTGTTACCAAGTACTGACTGCGCTCGACGCTGCTTAACTATGGTGATCGGACGAGAAACGGTGTTTTCAGTGTGATATGGCCGTTGCCAAGAGTGCTAGTTAATAATTCGAATTTAAATTAAGTGAGACAAATTAACCTTCATCTTTTTAAAACAATAACAAAAAGAAAATAAGTTTGCTTTTTTCATATCTATTGGAATTTAAAAGAAAAAAAAAAGTGAAAAAGCTAACGGCACGCAGTGTTCCCAAGTGGTCTCCCTCCCAAGAACTGACTGCGCCCGACGCTGCTTAACTTCGGTGATCGGACAAGAAACGGTGTATTCAGCGTGGTATGGCCGTTGCCGAGAGTGCTAGTTAATAATTTGAATTTTTTAACCTTCATCTTTATAAAACAATAACAAAAAGAAGATATGTTTGCTTTTTTCATATCTGGTGGAATTTTAAAGAGGAAACAAAAAGGAAAAAGCCAACGGCACGCTGTGTTACCAAGTACTGACTGCGCTCGACGCTGCTTAACTATGGTGATCGGACGAGAAACGGTGTTTTCAGCGTGATATAGCCGTTGCCGAGAGTGCTACTTAATAATTTGAATTTATTTAACCTTCATCTTAATAAAACATTAACAAAAAGAAGATATGTTTGCTTTTTTCATATCTGGTGGAATTTTAAAGAGGAAACAAAAAGGAAAAAGCCAACGGCACGCTGTGTTACCAAGTACTGACTGCGCTCGACGCTGCTTAACTATGGTGATCGGACGAGAAACGGTGTTTTCAGCGTGATATAGCCGTTGCCGAGAGTGCTAATTAATAATTTGAATTTATTTAACCTTCATCTTTATAAAACAATAACAAAAAGAAGATATGTTTGCTTTTTTCATATCTGGTGGAATTTTAAAGAGGAAACAAAAAGGAAAAAGCCAACGGCACGCTGTGTTACCAAGTACTGACTGCGCTCGACGCTGCTTAACTATGGTGATCGGACGAGAAACGGTGTTTTCAGTGTGATATGGCCGTTGCCAAGAGTGCTAGTTAATAATTCGAATTTAAATTAAGTGAGACAAATTAACCTTCATCTTTTTAAAACAATAACAAAAAGAAAATAAGTTTGCTTTTTTCATATCTATTGGAATTTAAAAGAGAAAAAAAAAGTGAAAAAGCTAACGGCACGCAGTGTTCCTAAGTGGTCTCCCTCCCAAGTACTGACTGCGCCCTACGCTGCTTAACTTCGGTGATCGGACGAGAAACGGTGTATTCAGCGTGATATGGCCGTTGCCGAGAGTGCTAGTTAATAATTTGAATTTATTTAACCTTCATCTTTATAAAACTCTAACAAAAAGAAGATATGTTTGCTTTTTTCATATCTGGTGGAATTTTAAAGAGGAAAAAAAATGGAAAAAGCCAACGGCACGCTGTGTTACCAAGTACTGACTGCGCTCGACGCTGCTTAACTATGGTGATCGGACGAGAAACGGTGTTTTCAGTGTGATATGGCCGTTGCCAAGAGTGCTAGTTAATAATTCGAATTTAAATTAAGTGAGACAAATTAACCTTCATCTTTTTAAAACAATAACAAAAAGAAAATAAGTTTGCTTTTTTCATATCTATTGGAATTTAAAAGAGAAAAAAAAGTGAAAAAGCTAACGGCACGCAGTGTTCCTAAGTGGTCTCCCTCCCAAGAACTGACTGCGCCCGACGCTGCTTAACTTCGGTGATCGGACAAGAAACGGTGTATTCAGCGTGGTATGGCCGTTGCCGAGAGTGCTACTTAATAATTTGAATTTATTTAACCTTCATCTTTATAAAACAATAACAAAAAGAAGATATGTTTGCTTTTTTCATATCTGGTGGAATTTTAAAGAGGAAACAAAAAGGAAAAAGCCAACGGCACGCTGTGTTACCAAGTACTGACTGCGCTCGACGCTGCTTAACTATGGTGATCGGACGAGAAACGGTGTTTTCAGTGTAATATGGCTGTTGCCAAGAGTGCTAGTTAATAATTCGAATTTAAATTAAGTGAGACAAATTAACCATCATCTTTTTAAAACAATGACAAAAAGAAAATATGTTTGCTTTTTTCATATCTATTGGAATTTAAAAGACAAAAAAAAGTGAAAAAGCTAACGGCACGCAGTGTTCCTAAGTGGTCTCCCTCCCAAGAACTGACTGCGCCCGACGCTGCTTAACTTCGGTGATCGGACAAGAAACGGTGTATTCAGCGTGGTATGGCCGTTGCCGAGAGTGCTAGTTAATAATTTGAATTTTTTAACCTTCATCTTTATAAAACAATAACAAAAAGAAGATATGTTTGCTTTTTTCATATCTGGTGGAATTTTAAAGAGGAAACAAAAAGGAAAAAGCCAACGGCACGCTGTGTTACCAAGTACTGACTGCGCTCGACGCTGCTTAACTATGGTGATCGGACGAGAAACGGTGTTTTCAGCGTGATATAGCCGTTGCCGAGAGTGCTACTTAATAATTTGAATTTATTTAACCTTCATCTTTATAAAACAATAACAAAAAGAAGATATGTTTGCTTTTTTCATATCTGGTGGAATTTTAAAGAGGAAACAAAAAGGAAAAAGCCAACGGCACGCTGTGTTACCAAGTACTGACTGCGCTCGACGCTGCTTAACTATGGTGATCGGACGAGAAACGGTGTTTTCAGTGTGATATGGCCGTTGCCAAGAGTGCTAGTTAATAATTCGAATTTAAATTAAGTGAGACAAATTAACCTTCATCTTTTTAAAACAATAACAAAAAGAAAATAAGTTTGCTTTTTTCATATCTATTGGAATTTAAAAGAGAAAAAAAAGTGAAAAAACTAACGGCACGCAGTGTTCCTAAGTGGTCTCCCTCCCAAGTACTGACTGCGCCCGACGCTGCTTAACTTCGGTGATCGGACGAGAAACGGTGTATTCAGTGTGATATGGCTGTTGCCAAGAGTGCTAGTTAATAATTCGAATTTAAATTAAGTGAGACAAATTAACCTTCATCTTTTTAAAACAATAACCAAAAGAAAATATGTTTGCTTTTTTCATATCTATTGGAATTTAAAAGAGAAAAAAAAGTGAAAAAGCTAACGGCACGCAGTGTTCCTAAGTGGTCTCCCTCCCATGTACTGAATGCGCCCGACGCTGCTTAACTTCGGTGATCGGACGAGAAACGGTGTATTCAGCGTGATATGGCCGTTGCCGAGAGTGCTAGTTAATAATTTGAATTTATTTAACCTTCATCTTTATAAAACTATAACAAAATGAAGATATGTTTGCTTTTTTCATATCTGGTGGAATTTTAAAGAGGAAAAAAAATGGAAAAAGCCAACGGCACGCTGTGTTACCAAGTACTGACTGCGCTCGACGCTGCTTAACTATGGTGATCGGACGAGAAACGGTGTTTTCAGTGTGATATGGCCGTTGCCAAGAGTGCTAGTTAATAATTCGAATTTAAATTAAGTGAGACAAATTAACCTTCATCTTTTTAAAACAATAACAAAAAGAAAATAAGTTTGCTTTTTTCATATCTATTGGAATTTAAAAGAGAAAAAAAAGTGAAAAAGCTAACGGCACGCAGTGTTCCTAAGTGGTCTCCCTCCCAAGTACTAACTGCGCCCGACGCTGCTTAACTTCCGCGATCGGACGAGAAACGGTGTATTCAGCGTGATATGGCCGTTGCCGAGAGTACTAGTTAATAATTTGAATTTATTTAACCTTCATCTTTATTAAACTATAACAAAAAGAAGATATGTTTGCTTTTTCATATCTGGTGGAATTTAAAAGAGGAAACAAAAAGGAAAAAGCCAACGGCACGCAGTGTTCCCAAGCACTGACTGCGCTCGACGCTGCTTAACTTCGGTGATCGGACCAGAACCGGGGTTTTCAGCGTGATATGGCCGTTGCCAAGAGTGCTAGTTAATAATTCGAATTTAAATTAAGTGAAACAAATTAACCTTCATCTTTTTAAAACTATAACAAAAAGAAAATATGTTTGCTTTTTTCATATCTATTGGAATTTAAAAGAGAAAAATAAAGTCAAAAAGCCAACGGAACGCACTGTTCCTAAGTGGTCTCCCTCCCAAGTTCTGACTGCGCTCGACACTGCTTAACTTCCGTGATCGGACGAGAACCGGTGTTTTCAGAGTGATATGGCCGTTGCCGAGAGTGCTAGTTAATAATTCGAATTTAAATTAAGTGAAACAAATTAACCTTCATCTTTTTAAAACAATAACAAAAAGATAATATGTTTGCTTTTTTCATATCTATTGGAATTTAAAAGAGGAAAAAAAAGTCAAAAACCAAAGGAACACAGTGTGCCTAAGTGGTCTCCCTCCCAAGTACTGACTGCACTCGACGCTGCTCAACTTCGCTGATCGGACGAGAAACGGTGTATTCAGAGTGATATGGCCGTTGCCGAGAGTGCTAGTTAATTTGAATTTAATTAACCTTCATCTTTATAAAACAATAACAAAAAGAAGATATGTTTGCTTTTTTCATATCTGGTGGAATTTTAAAGAGGAAACAAAAAGGAAAAAGCCAACGGCACGCTGTGTTACCAAGTACTGACTTCGCTCGACGCTGCTTAACTATGGTGATCGGACGAGAAATGGTGTTTTCAGTGTGATATGGCCGTTGCCAAGAGTGCTAGTTAATAATTCGAATTTAAATTAAGTGAGACAAATTAACCTTCATCTTTTTAAAACAATAACAAAAAGAAAATAAGTTTGCTTTTTTCATATCTATTGGAATTTAAAAGATAAAAAAAAAAGTGAAAAAGCTAACGGCACGCAGTGTTCCTAAGTGGTCTCCCTCCCAAGTACTAACTGCGCCCGACGCTGCTTAACTTCCGCGATCGGACGAGAAACGGTGTATTCAGCGTGATATGGCCGTTGCCGAGAGTACTAGTTAATAATTTGAATTTATTTAACCTTCATCTTTATTAAACTATAACAAAAAGAAGATATGTTTGCTTTTTCATATCTGGTGGAATTTAAAAGAGGAAACAAAAAGGAAAAAGCCAACGGCACGCAGTGTTCCCAAGCACTGACTGCGCTCGACGCTGCTTAACTTCGGTGATCGGACCAGAACCGGGGTTTTCAGCGTGATATGGCCGTTGCCAAGAGTGCTAGTTAATAATTCGAATTTAAATTAAGTGAAACAAATTAACCTTCATCTTTTTAAAACTATAACAAAAAGAAAATATGTTTGCTTTTTTCATATCTATTGGAATTTAAAAGAGAAAAATAAAGTCAAAAAGCCAACGGAACGCACTGTTCCTAAGTGGTCTCCCTCCCAAGTTCTGACTGCGCTCGACGCTGCTTAACTTCCGTGATCGGACGAGAACCGGTGTTTTCAGAGTGATATGGCCGTTGCCGAGAGTGCTAGTTAATAATTCGAATTTAAATTAAGTGAAACAAATTAACCTTCATCTTTTTAAAACAATAACAAAAAGATAATATGTTTGCTTTTTTCATATCTATTGGAATTTAAAAGAGGAAAAAAAAGTCAAAAACCAAAGGAACACAGTGTGCCTAAGTGGTCTCCCTCCCAAGTACTGACTGCACTCGACGCTGCTCAACTTCGCTGATCGGACGAGAAACGGTGTATTCAGAGTGATATGGCCGTTGCCGAGAGTGCTAGTTAATTTGAATTTAATTAACCTTCATCTTTATAAAACAATAACAAAAAGAAGATATGTTTGCTTTTTTCATATCTGGTGGAATTTTAAAGAGGAAACAAAAAGGAAAAAGCCAACGGCACGCTGTGTTACCAAGTACTGACTTCGCTCGACGCTGCTTAACTATGGTGATCGGACGAGAAATGGTGTTTTCAGTGTGATATGGCCGTTGCCAAGAGTGCTAGTTAATAATTCGAATTTAAATTAAGTGAGACAAATTAACCTTCATCTTTTTAAAACAATAACAAAAAGAAAATAAGTTTGCTTTTTTCATATCTATTGGAATTTAAAAGATAAAAAAAAAGTGAAAAAGCTAAAGGCACGCAGTGTTCCTAAGTGGTCTCCCTCTCAAGTACTGACTGCGCTCGACGCTGCTTAACTTCGGTAATCGGACGAGAAACGGTGTATTCAGCGTAGAAATCGCTGAACGCGCTAACCATTGCGCCACGGAAGCCCAAAAATTAAATGTTCGTCAGGTATTGTGGAAAAACTCTGACTTTTTACGTTACATCTGAGACTTCACAACACCTTTCCCGGGTGGGCTTGAACCACCAACCTTTCGGTTAAAAGATGAACGCGCTAACCATTGCGCCACGGAAGCCTAAAAATTAAATGTCGTCAGGTATTGTTGAAAAACTTCGTCTTTTGAAGTTACATTTGAGACCTCACAACACCGCTCCCAGGTGGGCTCGAACCACCAACCTTTCGATTAACAGCCGAACGCGCTAACCATTGTGCCACAGAAGCTCAAAAATTAAATGGTTGTCAGGTATTGTGGAAAACTTATGACTTTTTACGCTACATCTTAGACCCCACAACACCTCTCCCGGGTGGGCTGGAACCACCAACCTTTCGGTTAACAGCTGAACGCGCTAACCATTGCGCCACGGAAGCCCAAAAATTAAATGTTCGTCAGGTATTGTAGAAAAACTCTGACTTTTAACGTTACATCTGAGACCTCACAACACCGCTCCCGGGTGGGCTTGAACCACCAACCTTTTGAATAACAGCTGAACGCGCTAACCATTGCGCCACGGAAGGCCAAAAATTAAAAGGTCCTCAGGTATTGTTGGAAAACTTATGACTTTTTACGTTACACCTGTGACCTCACAATAACGCTCCCGGATGGGCTCGAACCAACAAATTATCGGTTAAAATCCGAACGCGGTATTGATTGACCCACGGAAGCTCTGAAATTTTATGGTCGTCAGGTATTGTGGAAAAACTTTGACTTTATACGTCAAATCTGAGACCTCACAACACCGCTCCCGGATGGGCTCGAACCACCAAACTATATAACGAGTTCGGCTGTTAATCGAAAGGTTGGTGGTTCGAGCCCACCTGGGAGCGGTGTTGTGAGGTCTCAAATGTAACTTCAAAAGACGAAGTTTTTCAACAATACCTGACGACATTTAATTTTTAGGCTTCCGTGGCGCAATGGTTAGCGCGTTCATCTGTTCACCGAAAGGTTGGTGGTTCAAGCCCACCCGGGAGCGGTGTTGTGAAGTCTCAGATGTAACGTAAAAAGTCAGAGTTTTTCCACAATACCTGACGAACATTTAATTTTTGGGCTTCCGTGGCGCAATGGTTAGCGCGTTCAGCGATTTCTACGCTGAATACACCGTTTCTCGTCCGATTACCGAAGTTAAGCAGCGTCGAGCGCAGTCAGTACTTGAGAGGGAGACCACTTAGGAACACTGCGTGCCTTTAGCTTTTTCACTTTTTTTTTATCTTTTAAATTCCAATAGATATGAAAAAAGCAAACTTATTTTCTTTTTGTTATTGTTTTAAAAAGATGAAGGTTAATTTGTCTCACTTAATTTAAATTCGAATTATAAACTAGCACTCTTGGCAACGGCCATATCACACTGAAAACACCGTTTCTCGTCCGATCACCATAGTTAAGCAGCGTCGAGCGCAGTCAGTACTTGGTAACACAGCGTGCCGTTGGCTTTTTCCTTTTTGTTTCCTCTTTAAAATTCCACCAGATATGAAAAAAGCAAACATATCTTCTTTTTGTTATTGTTTTATAAAGATGAAGGTTAATTAAATTCAAATTAACTAGCACTCTCGGCAACGGCCATATCACTCTGGATACACCGTTTCTCGTCCGATCACCGAAAATGAGCAGCGTCGAGTGCAGTCAGTACTTGGGAGGGAGACCACTTAGGCACACTGTGTTCCTTTGGTTTTTGACTTTTTTTTCCTCTTTTAAATTCCAATAGATATGAAAAAAGCAAACATATTATCTTTTTGTTATTGTTTTAAAAAGATGAAGGTTAATTTGTTTCACTTAATTTAAATTCGAATTATTAACTAGCACTCTCGGCAACGGCCATATCACTCTGAAAACACCGGTTCTCGTCCGATCACGGAAGTTTAGCAGCGTCGAGCGCAGTCAGAACTTGGGAGGGAGACCACTTAGGAACAGTGCGTTCCGTTGGCTTTTTGACTTTATTTTCCTCTTTTAAATTCCAATAGATATGAAACAAGTTGGGAAAACCAAAATATTACCTCTCCGAGTCAAGAGGTCTACTACTACAAACTTATTTACCTAGATATGGAATTATTTCTCTTTTTTGAAGTAAAAATTTACGAAATATTGAAGCAGTATTCCAAGCATAGCGAATAATACAGTATAGCAGACGACATTTTACATCCAATAAGGATAAATCTTGGACACATGGAAATCAGTCAATGGGGAAAAGATCAGGAAATGAAGTCTACGCTTCAGCTGTTTACCGTATATTCTGATAGCTACATTCACAACTGGTTTGCAGTGTAAACACTATCGTCTCGTCTCACCCAAAGAAAATATACGCTCCGGGAATGGAAGCTATGTGTCGGGGTTGGGTTGACCAAGGAACTTCCGGTCTATGCAATTTCAATGTAGCCGGAAATACCTCGGTCAACCGAGCCTGCCTTTGGAGCGTACTAGGAGGGGAGAGACAAAAATTTACACTAGAGGAAGCTACACTTTCCATTCCTGGGGCGTGTATCTTCTTTGTCTCACCTCAACAATATTCTTAGTTTGCCAACGTTAAATAACACCAAAGCTAAATTGTAGCTAGACGCACTGATAGTCAATGCGCACCATAAAGAGAATAAAAGGTCTGTAGCTACTACCCGTTTACCATTAGCCCTTTTACTATTCTAATTGCCACCATGATCTTTTCTTCTATTTTAAAATCTTAACCTGATTATTTAACAGTGTATTTAACTTTCGGCTCACTCTGAACCGTTGATGTCTCTTCATTTCAGACACGAAAATCAAAGCCCAAAGTTTACTTCACCTCAGGCCTCAATTATTTACTCTTTGTTTCACTAAGCCTATTGCGGATGATACTTAATATACCCGCCGGAGTCTAGGTCTTAGTTTTCTTCATGAAATCACTCAACCAAGGATTATTGTATATACAGATGTAGTATAGCTTAAGTAATATATAAACAGCCATTTCAAATAACAATATTAAAAAAATCTTTGGAATATCAAAATGAAACAGAGCTTTAAAGCTACAAAAGTACTAAATGCATCATAATTACGAAAAATACTTCCACATATTCACTTTATATTATGGAAAAAGGGAATATTAAGGTTCTGTATGATTTCTTAACACATCAACACAAGGCTAACTGCTAACACGACGCACTAGTGTAACAATGGACGGACACACACAGACAAAAACATAGACTGCTTTTTAACTCTTTCCGTAATAATTTTGAGTTGAGAAACAAGATTATCTTTAATATTTAAATAAATATAATTATTTTTAATTATTTTAATCTTCAATAATTAACATTAATAATAGTTAAATCGTTTAAAATAAAGTTATACCTATTATCTTCTCAAACTTTGCTAATATTGACGTTTACAGTGAAGGGTACCCCTCTTCCCGCTTTCTTCAAATTTTGGGGTATATATACGATTCGTTTCCATTATAATAGTAAGGAAAAAGCGCAATTGCGAAAACCTTCGGTGGTCGATCCCACCCATAGATATAGTAAAACTATAAAGGGTCTAGATCCACTTCGCTGGCTTAGGCTTAACGAAAAAAACGTGGAAGGGGCAACGAGCAGACTGCCGCTATTTTCTGGGGGTAGCCGTATAAAACGCCATCTATCGGGAACTTTCGAAACTAAATTAAAGGATGAGCTTAGAGTAGTGGCACTCTATGTTAACCCCCTATAGGGCATAATAAGTCAAACCCTCGGAGATGCCATTACTCCATTTTATACGAGCTAAGAGCAGAAAAACGTATTTTATAAATTTTACACCTGTAAAATCGTTTAAAAAACACTTGGAACTTGTATTTCTACTTACTTTCGAGGAAATACCACCGTTTTCTGAAGGTAAGAGTCTTTTTTTATACATTTATTAGTAATAAAAACATTAAAGGCGAGCTAAGCCTTGGTCATGGCCATAATGTAGATTTGATTTGCACATAGAGAAAAGAGGCTGTACTTTTGTGACTTGGAAAATTTATTTTTTAGGCTTTTCGAACATTTCTATGGCAAAATGAGGTAGGCCTAGGAGACTAATGAAATATTTAGAGGATAATTTTGGAAGCAAGGTATCATTGATGAATTGGTTGTCTTTCACTATCATCAAGATTTCGATGTTATCGGGTGGCACAAATACTGCCCAAAAGCATACGGGTACGTTACACACGAAAAGCTGACCCTGAATCTGATGATAGACGTTCCAGTTCATCCGTTTCTTCGTCAAAGTAAAGGTAAAAGTTACCCGAAGCTGCTTTTCCTCTGATAGTTTCTTTATTCTTGAAAATAGTGTAAGGGCATTTGATCTCCACTAAGTACAGCTGGTCCTCAACCAGTATAAGGCAATCGGGGCTTGCCCCAAGGAAGCAAAATTGTGGATTAACAATCAAACCCACAGAGGTGTGACACTGGGTATTGATGTGTTGCCTGAATATTTGAAAAAGCAGCGGGTTCATGCTTCAATCTATGATCAAAGGACAACGCTCCCATTTCTTCTAATGCTTCAGATTGTTGCTCGAGAGTCAAATTACGGAGAGTCAGTTTAGGGATAATTTCATCGGTTACATTAATTTCATCTCCAAATTAGGATGGAATCGCGAACCGTACGGTTTGAGCGCTCTACGTAGTCTCTTTCCAGTGGTGGGAAAGAAATCTGATTTTGTAAAATGTTTTGAACAAATCCGTAAACTGGAGATATCAGTGGACAGAGGTCCTACAGCTGTTGTTATAGAATTAATCCACTTCTTTCTAGTGGCAGTCTCTTTCGGAAAGTTGTGGTAAGAAAGAAAACGTTCTTTACACCTACAGTTTTTACTAATTGAAAATGGTAATTGAATTTTAATTACTTTACTGCTAATTGGGAAGTAATTTTTTTCTTTAAATCGGCGAAAGAGATTAATTGAAAATCCAATTGGCTAATTAGCCAAAACTAAATCTAATTAATTTTTAATTAGATAATTACCTTTCCGATGTAAACTAATTAATTATAATTACTTCCCAATTAGCAGTAAAGTAATTAAAATTCAATTATAATTTTAAATTAGTAAAAATGCAAATTAATTAGAATTTTAATTATCTAACTAATTAATTAGCACAGCTCTGCATTGAACCTTGCATTACCAAAGGCGGAACAGGAAACCCATGGGGACTTTTATGGTGATATTTGATACTTACGGTTTCTTTTTCACCTCAATTAGACAAGTAATTAATAAGAAATTTGTAATTAATTATGAAATGAAAGAATGTTTATTGTACATGAAAAAAGTCATTTACAGACTCACGTGAACATGCACATTGTGTACAACGAAAGAACAACAATCAAGTTTAAGTATATACAAGACAAAGAGTATACTATGGATAAGCTGGTACTATGTTATTTTATACATGTGCTAAGGGTTAACGGATGTCAGTTAATTTAATTGCGAATATATCTAGATTAAAACGTAGGAAATTGCATGATCTTTGCATGCGATTAATAAGATTAGTTTGAAAAATTTCTAATTTCTAATTGAATTTAATTAATTTCTTATTGCTATTTGGCTAAATAATTAATTCATAAATATTAATCTAATTGCTAATTGGCTAATTAGTAAATTCATAAATATTAATCTAATTGCTAATTGGCTAATTAATTATTCATACATATTAATCTAATTGCTAATTGACTAATTAATTAATTCGTAAATATTAATCTAATTGCTAGTAGGCTAATAAACTAATTCATAAACATTTATCTAACTGCTAATTATAACTTAATTAGTTGGCAGCTAATTAGCACAGCTATGTTTATTACTGTTTCTCCACGTTATTGCAGTTTTTTACTAATTGAAAATGGTAATTGAATTTTAATTATTTTTCTGCTAATTGGGAAGTAATTTTTTTACTTCAAATTGCCGAAAGAGGTTAATTGAAAATCCAATTCGCTAATTAGCCAAAACTAAATCTAATTAATTATTAATTTGATAATTACCTTTCCGATGTATACTAATTAATTATAATTACTTCCCAATTAGCAGTAAAGTAATAAAAAACTCAATTATGATTTTAAATTAGTAAAAAAAAAGCTAATTAGAATTTTAATTAGCTAACTAATTAATTAGCACAGCTGTGCATTAAACCTTGCATTACCAAAGGCGGAACAGGAAACGCATGGGCGCTTTTATGGTGTTATTTGTTACTTACGGCTTCTTTTCTCACCTTAATTAGACAAGTAATTAATAAGAAATTTGTAATTGTAATTAATTCGTTTGAAAAAGCTGCTTTCCTGCTGGACAAATTGCTAAACTTGGCTAGTTTTAGCTCAGCCCTAGTGTACGAGGTCCGACTGGTTCTGTGATATCTTATAGAAATAGAGACACACGATGGACAAGAGAGTATGTTGGTTTCATTGAGAAGATTCTTTAGTTTTTGGAAACTTTAGTGTTCGAACAGAGGTTATTTATGGCACCTCCATAAATCAAATTTGAACACGCGTTCCATGGAAAGTCGACAGTCTTCATACGCATTTCTGAGCGAGATTATTAAATGCCTTTGTTTTATGCACAGTGAGAAAGAGTTATGGCAAATAAAGCGAAAAATGATAAACCCGGTATTTCATTTCAAAAAATTTGTGGATTTGATGCCTACGGTGAACCGTAAAAGTCACACTTTGGTCAATCTACTTCAAAAGAAGATAGACGAGCCGTGGATTGACATATCTCACTTCACATTAGCTTTCAGTTTCGACGTTTTCACAGGTATGATGTATGAAACACGTGAAATATCTGGGATCCGTTCATCTCTCTCTCTTAAGCCGTACCATTAATTCAAACCCGTTTATGATAGAACCTAATGAAATTATTGTTTATAAACTGACTTTACCCGCGTTTACACAAGACATTTTGTAACGTTAATTTTTTGATAAAATATCCGAACGATTAAAAGCTAAACGTTACATTTCGACCTTTCCATTAGACGGATTTAAAGTGTTTAATATAAATGCGGCTGAATTTAGGTCAGATTTTTTTAAATATTAAAAATTATATAAAAGAATTAAAAACTTTCGTTTACGGAGATATCCAACGTGATTTTATTAAAACATTAAAAATTTCTTAGAGACGTTTCGGGCCGCGGCTCGTCATTCAGTCTGTTGAACTTAATTTCGTTCATGTTAATATACTACTCTACTCTAGGTTATTTTTTAGAAAAAAATTTTTATAGGGGAAGTATAACATTCGGTTGCAAGAGGGAATACCATAAGGGTGCCGCGTTTTTTTTTATGGTATTCTCTCAAGCGACCAAATGTTATACTTCCCCTATAAAAAATTTTTTCTAAAAAATAACCTAGAGTAGAGTAGTATATTAACATGAACGAAATTAAGTTCAACAGACTGAATGACGAGCCGCGGCCCGAAACGTCTCTAAGAAATTTTTAATGTTTTAAAAATCCTATGGGCCGTTGCCCTTATTCTTTCATTGAGGTTTTTTGTTGTGAAAAAAATAAAAATCGTACCTAATTAGCCTCCAGTTTAATTCCATATCCAAAATTTTTATTTTAAACGAGAGCTCAAACGCCATGTTTTTCTTGCTCAATCTCCCTCTAACGGCGTGATTCACGACAAAAATGCCGTAAGTCCAATATAAAAATTGAGGGCTAAAATGCGTGTCTCGAACAGTGGTAAAACGCCCTAACTCTAATACCAAAAACAACGTAACTAGAAGTATGTGTTTATAATGATAAAAATCTATACTTCAACTTAATTGATCTTAATGAAACTAAAAATGGCGCTACAATGAACTGTTCTCTTTCATTTAAGATTGTTCCCAAACGTATCAAATGAATAGTTTTCATTATATCCCTGCGGGGTTGACCCCCACTTTCTATAAAATTCCCATGTTATGTCTATGGAAGAATATTGTATTTTTCACCGAATGTCTGATTAATTTTATGGATTCTAAAACCACCCTTAACAACTTTTTTCTTTATAGAATTAACTCTTAGTTGGATCGCTTTGAAATATTAACCACACAATTAGGGCCCAAATTTTAGTTCACTGGCACAATTTCAAAGCAGCAAACACAATACGAAAAATGTTACGGCCAATCAAAGAACCCTCCTTTAGCATTAGAGGCAGTATCAAGTCTTATCTAAGAGAGCAACCGCTCTCCTAGAATTTCTTCTTTTTTATTTGTTTCATTTCTGTCAGCCCATTATAAAATTGCTAGCTTACGTTATTGAACATGCGTTACTCAAATATATCCAATCAGTTTGGTTTCTCCGTTTTTAGTGCAGACAGCCTATTTTTTCGCCGTACTTAACTTAAAGTGCGAATTGTAACTCTAAAGCGGGCCTTAAAACAAAATGTCAGATAACATGACCAGAGTCCTGCACGGGCCGGGCTCAAGCCCGGTCCGGCCGATCGGGTCGGGCCGAGCCGGGCTTTCCACTTTTGAAAATTGTATCGGGCCGGGCCTGGTCGGGCTTTTAAAATTTTGGAAATTAACGGGCCGGGCCGGACTTTTGTTCATTTTTCAAAATTCGGGCCGGGCCGAACTTGATTATCATTTAATCCAAAGTTCAAATGAAAGATAATTTAAATGAGTATAAGATTCTAAGGACAAATGTAACGAACAATTATAAAAAGAAATGAAAAATACACGACGCTAAAGCAAATATGAATTCAAATCATTGATTTTATGTAAAAAAATATAAAAATTACAACTGCACTACGTGTAACGGGCCGGGCCGGGCCGGGCTTGGTTATTTCCTGTAACCGGCCGGTCCGGACCGGGCCGAAAAACCAACTATGTACTCGGACTTGGGCAGGGTTTCGGGCTTATTTAAAATGCTAAAACCGGGCCGGGTCTGAAAAACTCGGCCCGTGCAGGTCTCTGAACATAACATTATACCTTAAAAGAAGTCTGCTGGCCCATTGGGCCGAATGCCATAAGACCGAATGTCCCATTGAACCGAATCCCGTTGGACCGAATATAGCCAAAATGTGCGGGTTTATTATCTTAAAATTCTCATTGCTATTAAAAGATATATTTTTAAAGCCGTATTTTAAAACCGAATTAAAAACTACCTCTTTTGGTTTAAAGAAAATACCCTTGTCCTTAAGCTTGCGTCTATCAATACACTTTCCTATATAAATAATGATACTGTGATGATCAAATCCCAAGTTTAAAAGGATGCCTCTATTGTAACCGAGCCGAATCAAAGCCAACCTGAAATGACCCGTAAAACAATCAATATTTGTGAAAAGGCATATATTTATTGTTCAAGAAACTAAAAAAATAAAGCGTTAATTGCTCCAGAATCTTTATAAATTTGTTGGAAAAGGCCCGTTTTTATTATGCAAGGACCTCAATGAAAAAAAATATTATGACAAATCGGTTATTCTACCACTTCCAATCCTAACCTAACCTAACCTGACTTAACCTAACTTAACCCAACCCAACCTAACCCAACCTAACCTACCTAACCCAACCTAACCTAACCTAACCTAACCTGACTTAACCTAACCTAACCTAACCTAACCTGACTTAACCTAACCTAACCTAACCTAACCTAACCAAACCTAACCTAACCAAACCAAACCTAACCTAATCTAACCTAACCCAACCCAACCTAACCTTAACCCTCTAAAATATTACCGTAATTTTAATAAAATTTAGGCAAAATATTTTAAATACTCAAAGGCCATTATTCCAATAGTATTATTTTATTACATTATAGTTTCCCACACTGTCTAACGTAACTTCAATTAAGTTCAAATGAAATTAATAATCAATTGAATGAAACTATTATTACGTAGTTTACTTTTTCTTTCGGGGAATCGATCCAAGGACTATCACACGGTAGTCCGATACTCTTCCACTGCGCCACGGTGAGACGAAAGTTCCAATCGCTAAATTAACTTATATAGCCTTATAAGTAATAATAATATTCCTAATAAAAAATCTCAATAGACAGAAACCGCACAAACGGCTGGATTTTAAATCATATTTCAGATAAAATCGGTCGATTGGGAATTCGGTCGAATGGGATTCAATCCAATGGGAGGACACCAAAAGGACGGCCTTTTTCTAAATATTAAGGAAAAACATCCAAAAATACACGATCGCTTATTACAAAAAAAAATAGCATTTAATTTGTCTTAAAAGCGAGGACTACTGCGCCATCCGTCATTGCTTTAGTGGCATCTGTTAAATCAAACCACTTTACCCTTAGCTCTTTCATCCTGTGAGATTTCAACCAATCCCATTTGAGGAATGTTGTTCTGGCTAGCAGACGCCACTAAAGCCATGGCGGCGCAGTAGTCCACGTTTTTAAGACTAATTTAATGCTAGTTATTTTGTAATAAGAAATCATGTATTTTATTCATATTTTTTCTTTTATATTTGGAAAAAAAGCGTTTCTTTTAAGGTATAATCAGAGATAGATTTTATTTTGAGAAGCAGGAATGGAGAACAGAGTATTCTAGGAGCACGTCAAAGTTCCGGACCCCCTTCCCCGAGACGGGGGGAAGAAGAGGCGGGTCATAGCGACAGGGGTAAAAGGAATTACATATTTTTCTCCGTGGCCGTCAGCAACGTCATCAAAACGTAGTTGAAGTGAGACAATAAGGTAATTTAAAATTTTCGTTACATGTTCGAAGGAGGGGCTCTATACTGGGCTATTCAGTCGGACTGAAGTAAACACTAACCGTTCTCCATTTCTGCTTCTAAAATTATATCTATCCCCGTTATTATGTAATGTTACTTAGCCTTTTCCTTTAACTGAAATTATTGCTATTGATGGACAAAAGGTTGAAACTATTAGCAAATAAACCCCACACTCTTTCTTATAATTATTATTATTAATAATATGTAAAGAATACATGTATAAGTTTGAAATGTTTTGATAACAAGATGTGTCTGGCCTGGCATACAGGTTATACGTTTGCACGGCACCAGTCGAATTGCCATTATTGTTATAATATGACCCTAAAAACTGTTTGTTAACAAATTAGAATTAAAAGGACTTTATCTAGTCTTAAACCAATTAGAATTAAAAATACTAAATCTAGTCTAAATCAAAGTACTAAAATTCATACCAAAATATGCTGTAAAAACGTGAGATAGTGGATAACCAGCTACAAGCTAATTGACGGGAAAGAATTTCGTTTGGTTTTTTATTCCAAAGCTTCGGTATTTATTCTTGTGTATTATATTTTCGAAAGATCTAGGAAAGGTGAAGGGTTTTTTAAAAAAACATTATTCAATAATGTAATCGAATTTAAAATTGTTATAATGTAGTTTATTTAGATATCATTATAAAAATTGATATTTTTTGAAGTATCTTCTATTAAATTTCGACTCAGTCTATAGGACAAAAGTAGATAGTAAATACCGGTTTTGGCCCACTGGCGTCAGTCAGTGCCAGATGGCACATGATCTGGCACCAGTAAATATGGCGTCAATGGACGCCCACAGAATTTTTCTTCTTACGGCGCCAGTGAATCAAATATTTTTCCCCCCAATATTGTTGTGACGTCAGTGAAACGTTCATGATGTGTTGGCGTCAGTGAATCAATCATGGCGTCAATGTTAGGCTTAAGCGTCATATTCGACAACGTGGTAAATAACCTTTGTCATACACGTGGTTTAACTATAAGAACGTGATTGGTCTAAAAAGAGCGCCATGTTTACATGGTCAGAAAGTCACGTGACATTAAAGTATAAAAGACGAGGACGGTTTAAAGATAAGGCATTCTACATCCATCCTTGAAGTACCGATCCAGATCCGAAAAATGTAAGTATAAATTTCTTTAAATATAAGTTTACGATAGTTAATTCATCCCGCATTTATCGATATGGATTTAAGTATGCAACACCCCTTTACCGGACTAGTGGCTGGAGTCACCGGCTGTGGGAAAAGTGTTTTCGTAGGAGAATTAATTAAGCATAAGGATATATGTATTTCGCCCACCCCCGAAAGAATAATTTGGTGTTACACGGAGTATCAGTCGAAACTATACGGTGCTATACTATCCCATACTCCGAGTGTAGAATTTCACGAGGGTTTATTAGATGTTAACACTCTAGATGCTAGTGTGAGGAACTTCGTTATATTAGACGACTTACTATGTGAAATAGCGAATAATAAGGACGTGACGAATCTTTTCATTAGGGGCTCACACCATAGGAATACCTCAGTTTTAATTTTAATGCAGAATCTTTATTATCCTGGGAAGGAAATTCGTACCTTAAACTTAAATGCCCATTACTTGGTTATATTTAAAACACCACGTGATCAGTCCGCCATTATCCATCTTGCGAAACAAATTTCGCCGGGAAATAGTAAATACGTGGTAGACTCCTTTAGACAGGCGACTTTGGAACCTTACGGATATCTATTTGTAGACCTTAAGGCTAACACCCTAGATAACCACCGTCTAAGAACAGGTATACTTCCAGGTCAACAAGCAGCACTGTTCATACCGAAATGACGGCCATCCTTGAAGCGAATTTTTTCCGGATTAAGGGGCAATGGATAATCAAGGAGCTGACGATGTACGTGAAGGAGACCGACGTCCACGAAGTCTGGATCTTCCAATCCCCATGCAGGTTCTCAGAGTTATCCGTCAAGGATAAAAGGCAATGCAGGTGGCTCTCAAGGAACACTTGCGATCTAGCATTCGAGGAGGGAGACTACCCATACGAGACGACACAGGAGGCCGCCGACTATATTCGAGCTAGAGCATCGTCATACGTGACGAAAGGAGCGGAGAAGGCTGAAACCCTATCAAAGTTCTTGAGGTGTGAAGTTATCAACGCCGAAGACTACGGTTGCCCGAGATTATCAAGTATCGAGTGCGATACCCCCAGAGCTTGCACTTTTCATAGGGACAGCAACAACTGTACCTTGGTGAAGGCGTCCAAACTAGCGGAATGGCTCCGTCAAAACGAGTCGACGATAATTTAATTTTTTTAAAATATATTGCAAATTGTAACTCATGTCAAAGAAATGCCGCAATTAAATTTGCCAATAAAGAAGCGATTAAATCTATTGTCGAGTGTTGTATAAATATCCTACGGGGCAATGTCCCTCTTTCAGTGGAGGAGAAGGTGCGGTTGAAGAAACATCGACACGTTATAAGAAAGGCTACGTCCAACATACTCCCTTCAAAGAAAAGGAAACTATTAATTCAAAACGGAGGTTTCATCCCTTTACTTCTCGGACCGTTACTATCTATCATTAGTTCAGTAGCAGGTGCGGCTATAAGTCGAGCTATAAAGTAAAAATGGCGCGAAAAATGTTATTAATTTCCGAAGAAACGTATAATAGGTTAAATTCAAATAGCGGTTTAAAAGTCGACACTTCAATGGAGTTGGATAAGGAGGATAAGTTGAAATCCATCATAAACGATACTAAATTAAACGATACTGATAAACTATTAAGATATAACCACGTACTTTCGAGGGAAATTAGTAAAACGGTGAAAAGGGCGAAAGTAAAACCAGCAAAAATCCGGAATTGGGGTCCTGAAATCGTCTCTTCGGTTCCTTCCTATAGCGCAGCTGATTGTTTGAACTTGTACAAATGGATTGACCGTATATCAAAAATAAGATGGACACACGCCGGAGAGTTAATATATGAGAACCGTAAAATCATCGGTTCAAATATAATTGATTTATTAGCTTATACCGCGAAGAGTTCTAAAAAACAGTCGTCCGTCATTGGTGCCCCACAGTTTTACCAACTTTTGTATACGGTTAATGTACCAAGAACATTAATTAAAATTAGAAAAACAGACCCACCCCCGCCTGAAAAAAGTGAAGCGAAGAAAGAAAAAGTGGAGAAAGAAGAAGTGAAGGAGGATTATTATTTGCCCGCTCAGACTGGTGAGGGTTTCGGAAATTGGATAAACTTGTAGCACTTGTTTTAAATAAAATACGATTCATTTACATTCCACGTTTCATTCATTTTAAGTATTCCGATATGGAAGGTTGCGATAATCAGGTGGGTACTTTTGTGGTGTTAGCCAACCTAGTAGACACATTTTTTAAATCTCCTAAAATTTTAACTGTGGTTTTAGTAATTGCCATATTCCTAATTATAGAGGTTAGCGATTTTCTCTTCAGGCATTATCATAGTGTAACCAACTGCACCCTTAATGGATAGACTAAAAGAGATTTATTCTAATGTTTCTGACCCGGGTTCATATGGAAGTGTTCTCGGGCTATACCGAGCGGCTAAAGAGGCTGGGTTAAAGGTTACGGTAAAAGACGTGGAGACATTTTTAAAAACACAAGATACGTATACATTACACAGGAATGCTAGAAAAAACTTTAAGAGAAATAGGACAATAGTTTATGGGATCGATGAGCAGTGGCAGATTGATTTAGCTGATTTGAAGAACCTAACTCGTCACAATAAGGGGTTCAGATACCTCCTGTGCTGCATTGACGTTTTCAGTAAATACGCCTTTGTGGTGGCTACCAAGGACAAGAAAGGACCAACCATCCTTAGGGCTTTTAAGGCTATTCTCGAGTCCGGTCGCTCACCGAAGCGAGTGCAAAGTGACCACGGTAATGAGTTCATATGCAGGGATGTTCAGAGAGAGTTGAAAAGAAGGGGGATTGAGTTCTTTGCCCCGGATTCCGAACAGAAGGCTACGATAGTTGAAAGGTTCAACAGAACTCTAAAAAGTCGCATGTATCGGTATTTCACGGAAAACAATACCTATAAGTACATTGACGCTCTTAAAGACATGGTTCAAGCTTATAATAACAATTATCACCGATCCATAAAGTGTAAACCCGTTGAAGTCACACCCGAAACATCGAGACGGGTATGGGAAAACCTTTACGGCGATGTAGACTTCTCCCCACCATTAAAGTATCCTTACGATATTGGTGACGTAGTCCGGATAAGCAAACATAAGAATATTTTCGAGAAGGGTTACTTGCCCACGTGGTCGGAAGAACTTTTCAAAGTGGTGGAGAGATTACCTCGTAGTCCACCGGTGTATAGGATCCAGGATTTGAATTCGGAACCGATTACTGGTATTTTTTACAAGGAACAATTACAGAAAGTGGGTAAAGACCTAAATTCTAGCGTGTTTAAAATAGAAAAGATATTGAGGAAACGTCGCAGACCCGACGGGACGCTAGAGAAGCTAGTACGTTGGAAAGGATACTCTCCGTCTTTTGACAGTTGGGTTCAGGAAATAGATATAGTATGAGCTTTTACATCACTTTACCTTCCGACTCGTCGATGAGGTATTTCCCCGACAATACGAGAAGTAAATTCCGGACGTACCTCCCCGAACCCGTAAAATTACAGGGATTTTACGAAGTAGGCTTAGCGGAAATTAGCTACCCGCACACTTGGGATAATTTGAGTAGGACATGCTCGCTTATACTCGTGAGTAATGGTAGAGTAGTATATTCTACAATCATAGAGTTACCCGCCGGATATTATGGTAATATCCAGGACCTTATCGAGCAACTTAACTACGTCGAGGATGACGTGGCGGGCGTTATTACGCGTGAACCTTCAATTCCCGCCCAGCTCAAGTATTCCTTTAGTTACATAAAGCGCATACGAAGAGTACAACTTTCTCTCAAAGAGGATTATTTGTTAACTATACCGGGGGAGTTAGCTGTTATTCTCGGATTTTCGAAAGATTCCACGGAATCAACGACTTTTTCCCAGTCTACCATAGCCACGTACCCCTTTGACCTCGACGCGGGACTTCATTCACTCTTTGTTTATAGCGACGTGGTCGAGTCTAGACCCGTGGGAGATGTGCACATACCTCTACTAAGAATCGTTAGCGTGCAGGGTAATGACGGGGAAACGGTAGACAAAGATTTCCCTAGACCGCACTACCTCCCCCTCGCCTGCAATACTTTCCAGTCAATTGAAATTAACATAATGAGTGAGCTTGGTACCCCCATAGATTTCGTGAGAGGAAGAGTTCACGTTACTCTACACTTTAGACCCCGTAGAATGTGGTCACCATTATAAATTAGAAGGTAAAACAGGTCCTCGTGTCATTTACACTTGAAGTTTTAGATGAAGAACGTCGTCAAATCGAATATGTCCTTTAACCAATCGGACTACGATCAACACTTTCTAAACCAGATCGGACATGGCGGAAAATTTGATTATTATAAACACTTTCATTCCCAAATTGGTAATTCTTTAGCGGTATACAGGGGACTTCCGGTGCTACACGGGTACGGATTGGGAAACTTCATTTCATCGGCCTATCGCCGGGCAATACCTCTACTCAAACGGGGTGCCAGTTACCTCGGGAAAAAATTTTTGAACACAGGTGCAAAGGTCGTGGCCGACGTGGCAAACGGTGTAAACGTGAAAGCATCCGTAAAATCTCATGGAAAAGCCGCGGCTAAAGACGTCGCCCTTAGTGCGGCGGAAGAAATCCGAAAAATGACGGGGAATGGTAATAAAAGGAAACGCAGGTCTAGATCACACGTCAGTTCAGCCTCGGCAAGAAAGAGGAAAGCAACGTCCTTTAATCATCCAGATATTTTTACCTGAAAAATATAATGACACATGTCCATCCAGGTTCGCATGGGTCGGTCGGCTCCGAAGTTGAACTTTTCGACATACCCCTTACCAATACCAGTATTCTGAGTGGAGAATGGGTCGAATACAGCCCCATCTCTAACATTAACGAAAATTCGACAATCACGTTTACCGTGGCTGGCAGTTCCGACGCGTATTTGGACTTGTCCAAGACTTTACTACATCTCCAAGTCAGGATTGTCAACCCGGCCGATGGAAAAACAATCCCAGCAGCTGCTGATAAAGTTGGACCGGTAAATAATTTCCTGCATAGTCTTTTCAGCGAAGTACACCTTTCAGCTCAAGAGAGATCGGTCACACCATCGCCGCAAAACTACCCTTACAAGGCCATGTTCCAAACGGCGGTGACATTCGGAGGACCCGCCAAAACTAGTTTTCTTACTAGTTCAATGTTTTACAAAGACACGGCCGGAAAATTTGACGTTTTGGACGATAACGAAGGGTTTAAAACACGAGCGGCCTTTGCTAGAAAAGGAACAATAGATATGGTAGGAACTGTACACTTGGATCTTTGTCAACAACCTCGATACTTCCCAAATTTAACGGATCTCAAATTCAAGTTTGTTAAAAGTCCAAACGAATTTTGCGTGCATGCAGACGGTGCAGTTAAATGGAAAGTGGTTTACGAGTTAGCATCCCTGTACGTTCGTAAAGTAAAATTACCATCGGAAGTGTTAATCGCCCACGCTAAATGTTTGGAACTGGCAACCATGAAATACCCGATTATTCGCACGGAATGTAACTCATTCTCAATTAACAGTGGTACAAAAATATGTGTTAGAGATAATTTATTCATGGGTCAACTACCCAAAAAAGTTCTTTTCGCTCTTGTAGATCAAAATGCATATTTGGGTGATTACGGAAAGTCACCCTTCAATTTTCAACCTTATGATTTAAATCATATCGCCTTGTACCTTGACGGAGCTAGCGTTCCACATAAACCTCTTACCCCAAACTTTTCTGGTGGTCAATATATGAGATCTTATACTAATCTTTTTACTCAAACCTCTCAATGGTTATTGGACGAGGGGAACTACATTTCACGGGAGGAATTCCCCAATGGGAATTGCATATTTGCTTTTGATTTAAGTCCCGACCTCAGTAGTTCAACTTCTCAATTTCAATTGATAAGGAATGGTAACTTGCGATTGGAATTAAAATTCGCCAAGGGCTTGCCCAAGACTATCACAGTTTTATATTACTCTGAGTTTCAGAATTTGGTTGAGATTGATAAGAACAGAACTGTCATATACGATTACAACTAAAAGATTATGAACACTACACAATTAACTAAAATTATGCAAAGGGATAAATTCACCAAAGATCTGTTTCGAGGTGTTTTTGCAGCTGACCTGCTACCCGAGAAAGTAAAGTTTTTCCCTTCACTGTATATTGTAAATACTGGCTCTTCAGAAACTGAAGGTCAGCATTGGACTGTTATTTACTTTTCTAGTAACAAAAATACCGAGTTCTTCGATAGTTTCGGAAACCCGCCGGACATGTTTCAATTCAACGATTTTGTAGAAAGAAACAGCGTTACCGTAACTTTTAATTCTAAAGAACTTCAAGGAAATTCCAGTCGGACATGTGGCGGATTTTGCGTATATTTTTCTCTGTATAGATGCAGAGGTATTAAAATGTATAATATTTGCTTAAAATTTGTAAAAGATAAGAATTTGAACGATAAAATGATATCGGAATTTATGTATAAGAGATTTTTAATAAAGTTTTTTTGATTGAATTTATGTGTTTTTTTCTTTAAATCGCGCGCGAACTTATTCCTACACGCGGGAAATTTAAACACGCGCACGCGGTCGGTCCCACGCGTTGGGGGCTTCATCCCCTTAACCTGAAAAAATGTTTGCCTAAGTTGTATGAAATAAGAGGGAGAAAATTTGTATTTAAATTTTTTTTTATTTTGAATGAGAAACCGTAGTGTCACGGAGTAAAACTCATTCGAGAAAAAAACAACTTAAAACTATACAATTAAACATTGAAAATATATATACATTAAATTAAACTTATAAACTATACATAGAACTATGAAATTTTAAAGGAAAAGGGTTGGGCGTGGACCGATTCGGCCACTTCGCACCAAAAGGGTATGGGAGGGGAAATTGGGCGTGGACCGATTCGGCCACTTCGCACCAAAAGGGTATGGGAGGAGGGCGTGGACCGGTACGGCCACTTCGCCCCCAGGAGGGAATGGGAGGGGATAGGGTTACAGAAAGTTATACATTTGGAATTATTCCTTAATTTTAAAATGACCATGAGCGTATGTAGACACCCCATCGATGATGAATCTCTTATCATCGCAGGGGTTAAGAGCGAGTTTCTTCTGAGTGATGGAAAATAGTTCGTGTTTAACACTGACTATCCTCTTCATCTCCTCAGTGGTGAGTTTACGTTGAAGCAGGCATTCCTTGTATTGAGCGTGACGTATCTTCTTTTTGACTACGCGACGACAGATTCCCTTCGCCGTCTTCTTTTCACCTTTTGCCGACAGGATGCTGTACATTTTCGGCCGCAAGCCGCAGAACTCCTGAATCTGGACGCTGTTGAGTTCGTCCTTGAACTTTCCGAGGGCCTTCTTGTTCTCTTCGCTGAAGAGAGGATGTTCCTTGGGGTAAGCGGAAAAGTCGAACATCTCCTTCATCTGGGCAAAGTCCCGGGGCAAATCGTCGGTGAAAATCTGATAGGTCAGGCTGTCTGCAATTATACGTAAAAACATTTAATTAGTTAAAATTGAAAGTAGAAAAAATGATTTAAATCTAGTAAACGTTTTTAAAAAATCATACCTGTGTCGGTAAAAAGAAGTTTGAGGTCGTCGCCATATTTTGCCTTCATAGTGTTGTAATGGAAGTCGTACATGACCAACTTTGAGAGGTCCAAGATGGCGAAACCGGTGTAAATGGGTCGGTCCAACTTGAGGGATTTCTTCAGACGATGGATCCCGACCAGCTCGTTCCTGAAGATGGTGAACCTCTGGAATGTCGGCGAACTGGCCTTCTTGATTGCCATCTCCCGGGTCTGGACAAGATCAAAGTTGATCCTGTTGCGGAGGTTTTCCATCGTCTTCCCGAAAACACTGTTAATAGATAAAAAAAAATTTGATTAATTTACGTGTGAAATAATAACTTAGCGTAGCGTAGATGCGTACCTATTGTTGGCCAACTTGAAAAAATCCTTCTCAAAGTCGTTCACTGCCTGCTTCCTCTTCTCCGTGTTGAACTCGATAAATGGTTTTAACCACGCACCCTGCTCGAATGTGAGTATTCGATGGATTTTCCCCAATTTCATCCCCTTAGCGATGTAAAACTTGAGATTCCGGTAGTGGAGAACATATTTCTCCCTATTGTAGAGCGAGGGAACTAACTTTGGAAGACTATCATGTACGTTAATTTTCAGTTTGTTCAACTGTTCAATCGAATACGGTGAAAGCTCATCCGCGTTAATAACTCTACGTTCGGGTGCTAAGGGTAGACAGTTATGTTCTTCGTGCAAACTTTCCGGGTACTCAAGATCCACCTCCAGGATAAAACCCTGGGGATCATCGTCTGGGTGATTCAAGATAATTTCACGGGTGAAATCTTGACATGGTTGAATCCATCGAAATCCTCTCATCGGCAGGTGATGACACATTACGGTGCCGTAAAGGTTATTACAGTCTAGGTAGGTAATGTAAGAGCTACGTTCTGCCGGGTTGAATGTTTCGGGGAGATCCTTATTATTGGCTATGGCTAGTCTATGCGTAATTAGAGAAACACACCCTCTTATACCCTTCTCAATAAAGAGATGCATATCTGGATCCTGGAGTAGTTCCAATTTCACTTGGGTCATGTGAAGTGCGCTTTGCCAAGCGAAACCAGGACCTGTATATGCATGCGCGCAATCTAACTTGTAATATTCTAGACACATAGCCCTGAAACTTTCAAAAACATCCGCTAGGAGCAGAACGTCGGTCTTAACGTATAAATCATGGTACTCACCGAGGTTAGTGAGTTGGAATTTTTCCCAAACCTTTTGAGCTTGAGAATAATCTTCCTCACTAACCTCTTCGTCAGTTAAGGAATTGAAGAAGGCATCTTTGGGTGGCAACTCGGTCTCGTCGAATTTAGTCTCGCAGTCGAAGTAGTCATAGGGGTAAACCTGCTTCCTCAGCAGATGCGGAACTTCGTCAGCGCTGAAGGCAGAGTTTAAACACTTGAACTTATCGGCTCCTCCCCGAGCCAAATTCGATACGAGTGTCTCTAGCGATGCCGGCATGAACCTAATTGAGTCTAAGAATCGTAAATTACCCAGAGAAAACGAAATGTACGTTTCGGAATTCGTGGGGATACACGTAATCTTGTGATCTTTGACCAATCCAATTTTGTCCATGATAAGATGTGCATCGTAACGGGATAAGTTATGCATGAAGACCGGAACGAAATTCCGGGTCCTCAGTTTCAAGTTGCACGAATTATGGGCAGCTCCCCTGTAGGTTCCGTTAGTGTGGTCGTGGTCACGAACTTTACAGTCAGTTACAGTGAAAGGCCTGTTACATAAGTAACAGGATTGGGCCGAGGCGAATTGCGCCTTTTCTAAGTTTGATAAAATCATGGGGGCGTTATCTTTAATCTTACGCTGAATAATCGCGTCTTCACGCAAAAGGTTTTCTAAAAACTTTTCCGTGGCATCTATCCCTCGATAAGTAACTGGTTTTGAGACTGTACCGTCGTGACTAACAATGACATAACTAAACCCACAGGAGATATGCTGCGAAGTTTTCGTGGTTGAGGAGAGGTCGACATCGGGATCGCATCGGTGAACTTTACGGAGAATAGACTCGAAATCGGCATAGATAACGTATTTAACCTGTGAGAAATAGAAATAAAACTATATTAGATAAAATGTAAACAAAACATTCTCTCTCTCTCCCATGCATCTTATCGTCTGCTTTATTTATCTTGCTATGGGCGCCGTCTGGCGTTAGTCTCAGTAAACTATTTTTGGCGCGCTATTCAAAATACCCTGATAAATAACAAAAGTTTTAGTTTACCTTCTGCTGCCATGCGACGTTTTTGAATTCCAGAATAGGCTCCTTTACCGGCATCTCGATCTTCTGGGGTCCGTGTATACTACACTCCTTGATGTGTTCCCTGTAGTTTTCCTCCGAGTTTACACCGGAGAAACGATGCAGGCAATAGCGGCAATAATAGTCCTTGTGATCGTATGCGGTGAATGACTTTGCTAAAAGTCGACTCATGCTTCGGATTAAGCAGAAATGCTTCTTCTCACCCTCGGTTAATAGTAATATATCTACTTGACGTGGTTCCTCAACTCTGTGGGAACTCACGTAAAGGGGGAAGACCTCTTTCTCGTATCCGAATACATTAATCGAAAGGTTATTCACCCGTTCGAAATTCTCCAATTTACCGGTATTTACTTCCACGGGGAACGTAATACCGGCCATGTCCAATTCATTACTATACTCTAAGTACTTTGTTACACGTTGTGGGTTGTTATTTTTAGGGTGTAAATGTGCCAAAATTGACCATAAGAAACACTTATTGTCCGTATTTTGCACATTTAATAGGGCTTTTTTAACTAGGAGATTTTTAGGGGTTTCAAAGTACGTACCCCCGTGAAGCGGGAGGTACGCTATGATATTAATTTGCAGGAAGAGAATTTTATCTAGAACCCACCCGCTACCACTCGCCTCGAACTCCTCCATTAAACGTTTCAGAGTCCTAATACTAAAGTCTATCTGTCCGGGGATAACGTCGGGGTTCAAAATAGCAAGGTTTTGGGTTCTATGATAAATTAAATTTTCTACTTCCTCGTCAGTGTCGGCTAACTGACGGGTGTAGCGAGCCCTGACAGTTAAATACCACTTAATCCCTCTATCTCTAGCCAGTTTATTACGCAAGTAATTTTCAATCGCTACCCTATGTCTACCCACGTACAGCTCTACGTCTGTCTCAGTCGCTACGGGTGTGAAACGTGCACAAAAAATAGCCCTACCGAGTACTTCCAGTTCCTCTAGCTCGTCGTGAAGAGGAACTTCCGGTGACGCAACGATGGGTTCCTCCTCCTGCTCTTGGCCACCACCACCCTCCTGCTGATCCATAAAGCGATGGATGTCGCGGTTCTCCTGGCTGGAAAGGGCTGGGAAGTCATCCTCCTGGTCCATGAACTCGTTCAGGGCACGATTTCCATCGTCGGACAGCTCATCAAGATTTTCGCAAACGGTGGGTGGAGGAGTTCCCAGTAGAGATCCATTGATGACACCCTCTTCTCGGTCCATGAACTCGCTCAAGGCACGATTCCCATCGTCGGACAGTTCATCTAGATTTTCAGGAGAAAGGTCCGACGACACCCTACGAGTGACGCCGGAAAGGGGGCCGAAAACAGAGGAAGGAGTAGGGTTGGACGTGGACCGTTTCGGCCGCTTCGTCTCAGGAGTGGATGGGTCGGACGTGGACCGTTTCGGTCTCTGCGTCCCAGGAGGGATAAAGGTAGAGGTTGAGGGACCCGAGAATGGGATAACAGGAGGAACAAAGGTAGAGGTTGATGGACCCAAGAATGGGACAAAGGTAGAAGTTGATGGACCCGAATTGTTCATGAGGGGGTGTGGAACCTTAAAGTTAGAGTGTCGGGCAGCCGCGTGTAACTTTAAATTCGCAAGTCTGGTATAAACGGCGGTACATTGCGAGCATGGGTATTTAACACCCTCGTGTTTCTCCCTTTTATGTCTCAAAAGTTCCCTGTTCCCTTGGTAGGAACACTCACAAATATTACACTTAAACATTCTCAAAGAATGATAAAGACAATCTTAATCTCAGAAAAATCGCAAGTACTTGTAAAAATACGCAAGTACTTGTAAAAAAAAATCGCAAGTACTTGTAAAAAAAAATCGCAAGTACTTGTAAAAATCACAAGTAATTTCGGTGCTAGCCCGTAAATTTTTTCTTACCCTCTGCAAAATAACTTACAGCAGCAAATGTTACCAAGTATTGAAAAATACTATAAAGCAACTAAGGAGCAAGTTGTATCTCGTCTGAAGTCTGGAACAGAAATGACTGAGTTTGGACACGTGTCGGGCTTTTGTGCTCTTGACGTCGTCCATTTAATCTTCGCCCGAACTATCATATGGGTTTTTCCGTTGGCGTCAAGTCGAAAACCGTGTCGTGTTTCGAAATTCACGCCAAGTTTCAATCTAGTTTGTTTACTTACAAGTTTCCCGGCATAAACAAACATTGCAATCGAACTATCACCCCATGTCGACACTCGGTGCCAGAGTTTCCTACAAGCGCTTATCGTGATTTCTAATTATTGACATAGACCGTTTATTTACCGTCCGAGTTTCTCTATTCACCGACCTCGAAAACCACGCCATGTTTCGAAATTCATGCCAAGTTTCAGTCTAGTTTGTTTACTTACTAGTTTCCTAGCAAACATTGTAACCCCAACTATGATCCCATGTCGACACTAACCGCTTTCTACAAGCGCTTATCATGATTTCTAATTATTGACATAGGCCGTTTATTTACCGTCCGAGTTTCTCTATTCACGTTCATCGACCTTGTTATTTACATTTCTTATCCTTGAAATAGGCCTATCAATAAAGAGTTTAAGTTGAAATAATTTCTAAAGTTTATATTTAGAAGTATTAAATTCGAATATTAAGTTGAAATAACTCCTAAAATTAGGAATATGCTGATATATTTAGTTAAATAGTATTAAATTTGAATATGGCGGTCCTTTTAGACCAATCACGTTCTTATAGCGAACATGACGCGTGTGACAAAGGTTATTTACCACTGTTGGCGCTTAAGTCTAACATTGACGCCATGATTGATTCACTGACGCCAACACATCATGAACGTTTCACTGACGTCACAACAATATTGGGGGAAAAATGTTTGATTCACTGGCGCCATAGGAGGAAAAATTCTGTGAGCGCCCATTGACGCCATATTTATTGGTGCCATCTGGCACGATGCTGGCACTGACTGACGCCAGTGGGCCAAAACCGGTATTTACTATCTACTGACAAATGCAACGTTTGGAATAATACTCGTCGTGGCACAATCCTTGCACATTGGAAAAGCCTCCTTCTAGATTTGCGACAAAGCATTCGCAATCACTATCAACAGCGCATTCTGTAACAAAGTAAAGTTATACGTTAGAATTGGCAATAATTGAGAAAAAACACGTTTTCATATTTGATTTATAGAGATTTTTGGTCCCTGGAACCAGCTTCGAGGAAAATAAAAAGGCTTATAAACTAAGAATGATCAAAAAGTGAAGTTTAAACTTGCTAATGCAGTTCATTTATATCTCATTTAAAAACTGATTTATTAAAGTATCTGTCCAAGACTTTTTTCGAATTAATTTCAGCTAAGTCTATATCTGCTAACAAAATGTCGCAGCATATCAAAACTGTATTTACCAGTCAGAGTTAAATAAGTATACTATGCTCATTACAATAAAAGTAGTGAATGAAAAATGGTGATTTTTTATTGATTATTCTACTACTAATAAGACATAATTATGTAAGGAAAATCCAACTTAATTTGAAAATTAAAATTATTCGTATAGGCATTTTCTGGATGTTTGATTATACATATGTTTTAAATTTTTTGGAAAAATCTATAAGAATCACTTTATTTCCCTTTACACTCCCTTGATCTACTCTAATCAGGGATAGATTTAATATTAATTTAAATCTAAATCTATCCTTGCATGCTCTTATATTATAAATCAGCCATCGACTTCTCTCCACCCTCTAGCCGGTGTATTTAATTCTTCGCAATTAGAAATAATATACTATCTGACACGTTTAACCCCACGCAAGAATGTTATTATAATCGATATAGTGTAAGAGACAGCATAAAATAAGTCTGTTTTATCAGTGTCTATACCTTCTCCACTTTTGGCACTTTCAGCTCCAGTCAGCAGAAGGGTGAATAATGCGCAAGCAACAAACAAGTTCACAAGTTTGAATCCCATTTCTAATTGATGTCACTGCTGTATAAAATAAAAATAAAAAACCATGATTAGCTAAGACAGTATCGTAAGTCGACCTCAATAGTGCAGAAATGAAAGTTATTGCTGGCAAACTGGAAAAGTTCCACTGAATTAGCATACCGAGACATTCTAATCGGTCTACATTTTAATAGCAAACATTCCAAAGATTCGATAACAGTGAAATCTATCAAGAAGTTATATCAGTATCTCAGAGATACTAGATATAACTTCTTGATTCTATTAAGTATTAACTTAAGAACTATCTCAAATTTGTACATCGCGTTTTTGGCGCATGTGAGAGTAGCATCAGAAACCTGGATGTTTAATTTGACCTAAAGTGTAGCATACGGTTTAATGTATTTAGAAAAATATATTTTAACAAAAATCTCAGAAATTGTACTATAAAAATATTTTTACAAATATCTCAAAAATAGTATAGTAAAAATATTTTTACAAAAATCTCAAAAATAGTATAGTAAAAATATTTTTACAAAAATCTCAAAAATTGAATTTGAAAAATATTTTGCAAAATCTTAAAAATCGATGTACAAAATATTTTGCAAAATATTGAAAATTGTAATATAAAAATTTATATTAATAGTCAACATAGTTTCCATAAAAAGAGTGGAGTGGGGAAAATCTTATTTCTATACTGCACCTATTGGTACCGCAACTCGGACATACATTAAACGTGTGTTTAGACTTACCCGTTCCCTTGAGAATTATAGAATGATTAAACCCATTTGATGAACTCGCCTTTAAATATCCATAGTCAAGCTTATCTGCTTCACACGCTTAAAATAAAGTCTAGTATTTTATCTCTTAAATATAATAAAAAAATAACACTTGCTACTTCTCATGAGGATTTCAGTTACAAAATTTTATTAAGACTGATAAGTTTTATGGGTCTAGGTTGTGTATTGTACAGCATTTTTTTCTTCTTACGTTAAAAAATTGTAGAAACGTCAAATTACACATGCTGGGAGTTAGTATTTAGCCTATCTAGCGCTTTTGTCATTATACATGGTGACCGATATTTTGAAAAGCATATAACCCATATTTCAGCAGAAGTGTTTCGGTGGAAGAGAGTAATGTAGACGTACTTCGCTTTCAAACAAACATTTAGAACTTCCTTATCCGTTTTCGCGGGATTGAGGAAGTCGATTGAAATAATTTTATTATGCAATTATATTTCTAAATGAAGACGACGTAGAAGCATCGTCGCTCTGAGTGATTTTAGAGGCTAAAATGATGTTTAATTTCGATGGTGTCTACCAATTACATAGGATAGAACGGTGCGTCTTTCGATGGTTCATCTTCACAAACATAATATTAGGTACTAGATTCGATGGCAATGTTACGAATGCTCGTCTAATACGTGTTCATTTCTATGGCAGTTTTTCTAGCAACGAGTTTTTGTTCCTGTGGATTATTACTAACTAATGAAATAGGTACATTTTCAAAGTTACAGAAGCTTCACGAATCGTGCACTAAATACAAGGTAATTGAGAATTTTCGAATCAGCCACTATCAAAGGCGGAAGGCTAGAAATGATTAAATGCTTTATTAGTAATTCATAAGAAATATAGAAGATACAAAATAGCATGAACTTATTTATTATCCTGAATATATGTTTCATTAGTAGGAGTGCGCGAATACCACTTTTTGGATATCGAACAGGTGACCGAATACCAAAAATTTTTCCTTATCGAATTGTTTATTCCAAATCGAATACCGAATAGTTTGGCCTTGGTAAATATTTTACTAACCGATTAATACTCGAAAATACTAGGCTTAACTACTCGTGAATAGTTAATACAAGGCAAGGAGAAAAACATTTAAAAGCTCCTAAATTTCAGAGTCCCTCTCCTCATTGGTGGCCAAGAATTTCTAGGGGCTTGCTGGTAGTGTTTGATGGGAGACAAATAAAATTGGGATGATATTTGTTAAAGCAAGGTGGGTCTCTCTAGTGCCAAGGACCGAGTTTTATGGTAGTCAAACTTTAATCGAATAGTCAGTACGGTATTCGATATTCGTATCGAATAGTGAAAATGGGCTTATCGAATTACGAATCGAATCAAATTATTCGGTTCGGTATTCGATCGAATTATCGATTGAAACGATTAACCGCACACCTCCATGCATTAGCCTTTCTATCATGTTATTTAGGGATGGGAGGCGCCTTTCTATTACATACGCGTTTAACGTTATCGCGGTAGCCAATCCTGGAAGTTTGAACAACAGAAGACGACCAGTTTAACGCAATTGTATGAGGGATACACTTTACGCTCAGCTTTACTGAACTGCGTCAGTTGAATATTAAAAATGATCGCCGATAAGGGAATAAATATCTCAAGACGATGTCAAGAAGGTCATTTTTGAAATGAAACTATATTAAGTGCGGCGTTATATAAAAAAAGTGAGGCGTTTGAAAAGAAACTACCAACATTTAAAATGGTGGGAATTGATGATACTGGTACCTCTGCTGTTGGAGGTACAATTAATGCGGTAGTTGATCAATTTACATGCAAAATTAGTCTTTCGCGTGACAATAGCTTTAGCTTTAAAAACAAACAGCTCATTATTCTTGTACGTCACGCATACTAAGCCCCTCCCATCTCTGAATACGTAATTAAGCTAGTCAATTCACATGGATACCCCCCATTTCACCCAATTTAAAACACCCAATTCCCATTTACCAAAACCTCATTTAACCCAATTCCCAGTTCTCCTATTCCAATTAACCCAATATTGCATACCCAAAAAGACTCAAATAGAGTAGAATTTGATGGTTTTATTTATTTATTTTTTCATTCCATAAGGGATACACTTACTTGAAGTGTATAACCGCTCCAAAGAGGAAGAGACGTCCTCCTAACCAAACCAAACCAAACCTAACCTAACATAACATAGCAGTAATGAATTGGAAAAGGCATATTATTTGAAAAGTCAATGAAGCTAAACATGAATATTTTGAAAAAGGCGTAACATTGTTAAATGATTTATAAAATATTACTAACCTAACTTAACCTAACCTAACACAACAGTAATTTTTTGGAAAAAGCATATTATTTGAGAAGTAAATGAAGCAAAACGTCAATATTTTGGAAAAGGCGTACCATAGTTTAATGATTTATAAAATATTACTAACCTAACCTAACATAACAGTAATGTTTTGGAAAAGGCATATTATTCGGGAAGTCAATGAACCTAAACATCAATATTTTGGAAAAGGCGTACCATAGTTAAATGATTTATAAAATATTACTAACCTAACTTAACCAAACCTAACCTACCTAACCCTAACTCAGAATTACGGGGGCATATTTTCCTTTCGAATTTTTCAGCCATTCGACTTCCATATTTAATAAATTACACTGATCAACAGTCTCTTATATAATAATTTTAAAATATTGCTTTTTTAATAAAAAAATACGAATTAATAAAACGGGTATGTTATTCGTGCCAAATTCCTGTGTTACCGCCTTTTGTGGCAAACGCGAATTGGGAGATATACATTTGGGTGAATCAGGAATATATGATTTGGGTTAAATTCTTCTGATTGGGACAAATGAGATTGGGTGATATGAGGGGACACCATGCACATATATATTCATGTAAATGAATAAATTCATAATTAAAGGCTATAATAGACCTAATCAAAGGTTGGGGGTAGAATAGTTTCGGTGTTGACAAACTTGTTTTCATGAGACGGCACATCCGGTTGGGGAATCCAAAGACGTTAGATATGACATTAAAACGAAATGCCTTTGGTAGACTGGTAACTTTGAAGCCTTTCCTAAAACACATGGTTCCATACCGGGTGTTCCTCTTAACCCTCTTAAAATATCTATTCTAATCATTGCAAATTTCATTGTTTCGGATCCTCCGAAATGATCTAGGCCCGTGCGTGTCCATTTTTATGTGGGGAAATATTCAGTCTCATTTTGGAAATATTTTCACCCTATACTTGTACTAGATGGCGCTTTTTTTAATGTTGCGACCGGGGTCTTCCATAAATTATCGTTGATATTTTAGGGGCCAATTATAAAAATTTTATGAGAGAGAAAGGTTTCACCCTTAAATTAACCTAGTTTTTAGAGGGCTATTTACTTTTTATTTATTTTTGGGTAAGATTGTGTGGACCACAAAATTAATTATGAGATTTTAACATTCTTGGTTTTTTTTAGTAAAACAAAACTTCTTGAAGTTGCTAATTCACAGTTTTATTATACCGTAAGAGGACTTTTTTAGCTCCTTCCTAGCTTTTCATTTTTTTAACGTTAGCGTTTTTATCCTTTACTTCTTTGGCGTGATTGTTTAATTAAGGTCTTCGGAAATTTTCTATCCGCGACCTCGGTTTCACCGCTCTACGTCTATGCCTTGCCCTAATATTGTAGCAGTTGACGGGCTCACGAGGCTGAACTTATTTTTATTTAACGGTACTAAAAAGCGAGATAACACGGTGAACTAAATTAATTAAAAAATATTCTCTCTTAGCGATAGGAACGGGCCTTGATAATTTCGGAGGCTCCGATTGTTTCATCGTTTAGCGGTGCACTGAAAATGAAAACATTTCATATTACCCTTTTAACAAATCTTACCTTATTCCTCTTTTAGAATTTGACAGTACTTGAGGAAAACTTTTTTAATGAATCCACCACTACCCTTTTAAAAGTGTCCCTTTCTAATTGCGGTATAAAAAATGTCAATCGTAAAGCTTTTTCGAATTTGAATAATTTGAGAATATTGGATATTGGGCTAAACCCGATCAACGAAAAAACTCTGTTCAACATCAGCGTGTCATTGAAAAACACAGATTTGAGAAAACTCAAAGTGAACGTAATACAACTTGAAAAAACCACACTTCCTGTCTATTCATTGAAGCCATTAATGTCGACGAAAATTCAGACAACAGACTTGAGGTAAGAACCATATTATTTCATAAAAATTTTTCTTTGGAAAATTACTACTTGAACGAAAACACGACGGAAACACTGCGCAAATTCCTCTGCGGTAAAACATATACCGCAAAAGGCGACCGAATTAGTTTTCGGTCGGACAAAGTTGGTGTTAAGCTAGATTTCCACTCGACCGAAAAAAACCGACGGAAATCACGCAGACTAAGGTATAAATTTTAACTTACGCCGGCGTCCCGCGGTAGACCGTTCACACTACGACGGAATTCTGAGTTTGGCGGTAGATATTTTTGGGACACGTGACAGATGGGAGTGGTTTCCACGCCACCTATTTCGCACTTTGTACCCCTTGATGCTTAGGTTCTACAAGAAGGGATATTATCTAACCTCCTCATTAAAGTCAACCATATTAACATCTAATCTCTTTTTACTTCCATTAATTAAACTTTATTTTTTCTTTCTTGGTGGTATGTTTCTGTTAAGCCTTGGTCAACCATTACTTTTAATAGCTTTCAAAAATGGCGGCTATAAATCTATCTCGCGTACGCGTGCGCTCTTGAAATGTATGACGTAGTCAGTGAGATAATTTCATTGGCTGAGACCCCGGCGTAACGCCAAAAACGGACGAAAAAATAGAAGACAACTTACGTCCGACCGAAGGGTAATTTCGTCGGGGTCGGTGAAAAGAGTTTTCGATCGAAACCCTTTCTATCGGGTTTCCATCGTGTTTTCCATCGAGTGGGAATCTAGCTTAAAAGTACATTTTTTGACGCAGAGCTAAAGTTGACGGTCGTTATTTTCGGACAGTTGAGTACCTAGCTGTATATCCCATTTGAGGTGTGGTGCAACAAAAAACCATTGTTAATCAGAAGAATAACGAATATTATTTATGGAAACGGAGTTGGTGCTAATTTCAGTTGGTCCAATTAAAAATAAATAAACAATCACTTCCACTGGCAGTCTAAATAACAACTTGGAAAAACAATTATTTTGCAGTGGAAATGAATTTGTGTCTCTACGTGATGTTTTATTCCCCGCCATTAAGTCTCTAACTGTTTTGCTGCTCCGCCAATGCAAAATTAAGTACGTAAACATGAATGTGTTTCGTAATCTTGATGGACTTGTGGAGCTAAATATGAACGATAATATAATTCTGAATTTGGATGATTTTCAAGAAGGGCCAATAAATCTACAGCGTCTTTATTTAAGCGGAAACAGAGAAAATGGATTGTCGTAAGATCTGTACTTTTGGTCTTTCAATAAGAAACGTTATTAATAAAATAGTTGTAGTATTTGCATTCGTCATAAGTTTATAAGATATGTTCGTTAAGTATGACACTACCTATACTTCGTAATGCTAGAGACTTACTGAGAGCTAGTTCAAGAACGACACAATAATTGACTTCACTCGGTTTTGCAGTCCATCTTCTTATTTCGTCTGTACTAAGTCTTTGATAGCACCTCACCATGCGTCGCTTTACGAGAACCTACGACGTTTCACCTACATAATTTCAAGAAAAGCTCTGAGTATATAACCAGTGACACATTTATGGAACATATCTTATAAATTTGTTGATGGTTTTGAAATTGTGGTTCTCAAACATTACCCCAATTATTGAAAGACCAATGTATGTTATAGACTCCCAACAGTCATCTTGCTAAATCGGATTTAAATTTGCAGGGGCCTAAGTCTAATTGAAAAGAATTTAAAGATGAATCCAACTTTGAGTGTACTTACTCTGAATGGTAACCTCCAAAATAAAATTAGTCGCGACCTTCTGAAAAACGTCACGGAACTTCGACATTTGGAAATAGCTAACAGTCGTGTTAATTTCATCGAAGAATTGGCGTTTCTGAAACAGAAGTCACTGGAAACCCTAATTCTTACACAGAACAATATTTCCTATTTAAGTAACGACACATTTCGAGGACTCAGTAGTTTGAAGAGCTTGTACCTCAGTTGGAACAAAATCGTTTTTCTCCAAAACTTCTACCCGTTTACTCACTTAGTATCTTTAAAATATTTAATAATGTCGAACAATATTTTGAAGGTAAGTAACCTGATTTTCCAAATATTTTTGACGCAAATAATTGCAAATTTTCTTTCCAGCAAATACCAAATCAAATGTTTCAATCGTTAAAGTCCATCAAACTGCTTAAATTGAACAACAACCAAATAACGGCATGGGAAAACGAAATACTTCCTTATGATAGAGAAGGCTTAAACATCTCTGTGTCGTTGGCATTTAGCAGCAATGAAATTAAATACGTTTCACCCACGATGTTGCGAGATTTTCAAAAAGCCATCGAATTGGATTTGTCACAGAACTATTTTGATTGCGAGGCGAGTGATAAAAATTTTAACCTTATCTTGAACCTCCTTACACTCCTGTTCGTTGGCACATGATCGTACTACTATAAGTAGATATAAGTAGCTATAAGTATATAAGCATATTCTATGAGAGCGGTAGCTCTCTTAGAAAAGACTTCATACTGCTCTTAATGTATAAGGAGGGTTTTTTGTTTGGATGTAACTTTTTTATATTATATTAACTGTTTTGAAAAAAATCCACAGAACTACAATTCTACCCCTGAATATGTGGTTAAAATTTCAAAGAGATCCATTAATTAGTTTATTTTATAAAAAATAAAGTTGCTAAGGGTGGTTTTCATTTCCATAAAATTAATCAGCCTTTTGACGAAAAACTGGAAATTTCCCATAGAAATAACATGGGATTTTTTTCGAAAACAGCCATTTTGTCCAGGCTCTTATAGACATAACTATAATTTTTTTAGACTTGAAAACGGTTTTAAATGAAAGGTACAACATTTTACTCTGCGCTAAGCGATTTTCATTAAATATAATTAAGTCTAAGTGTGTTTAATTTAAAATTTTTAAAACCATTCCAATCTGCGATATTTTAGCATGGATAAGAGTCAGTTTATGATAATAGCACGGTTAAGTCTATTTGGTCCAATTTTCGTAGTGGTTAAAATCAAGAGAACCTAAGCTTGTGCTAGCTAACAAGTTAAGTTGGAAAAAGACCCCACACATATATATTAAGTTAACAAGATTACCTACGACTGGAAATTAAGCTAGATTACTTACGACTGGAAATTAAGCTAGATTACCGACGACTGGTAATTAAGCTAGATCAGCAACGACTGGTAATTAAGCTAGATCAGCGACGACTGGTAATTAAGCTAGATCAGCGACGGCTGGTAATTAAGCTAGATTACCGACAACTGAAATTAAGCTTGATTACCGACGACTGGTAATTAAGCTAGATTACCGACGACTGGTAATTAAGCTAGATTACCGACGACTGGTAATTAAGCTAGATTACCGACGACTGGTAATTAAGCTAGATCAGCGACGATTGGTAACTAGGCTAGATTACCGCCGACTGGTAATTAAGCTAGATTACCGACAACTGGTAATTAAGCTAGATTACCGCCGACAGGTAATTAAGCTAGATTACCGACGACTGGTAATTAAGCTAGATCAGCGACGACTGGTAATTAAGCTAGATCAGCGACGACTGGTAATTAAGCTAGATTACCGACGACTGGTAATTAAGCTAGATTACCGACGACTGGTAATTAAGCTAGATTACCGACAACTGAAACTAAGCTTGATTACCGACGACTGGTAATTAAGCTAGATTACCGATGACTGGTAATTAAGCTAGATCATCGACGACTGGTAATTAAGCTAGATCAGCGACGACTGGTAATTAAGCTAGATTACCGACAACTGAAACTAAGCTTGATTACCGACGACTGGTAATTAAGCTAGATCAGCGACGACTGGTAACTAGGCTAGATTACCGCCGAATGGTAATTAAGCTAGATTACCAACGACTGGTAATTAAGCTAGATCAGCGACGACTGGTAATTAAGATAGATTACCGACAACTGAAATTAAGCTTGATTACCGACGACTGGTAATTAAGCTAGATTACCGACGACTGGTAATTAAGCTAGATTACCGACGACTGGTAATTAAGCTAGATCAGCGACGACTGGTAATTAAGCTAGATTACCGACAACTGAAATTAAGCTTGATTACCGACGACTGGTAATTAAGCTAGATTACCGACGACTGGTAATTAAGCTAGATTACCGACGACTGGTAATTAAGCTAGATTACCGACGACTGGTAATTAAGCTAGATTACCGACGACTGGTAATTAAGCTAGATTACCGACGACTGGTAATTAAGCTAGATTACCGACGGCAGGTAATTAAGCTAGATTACCGACGGCAGGTAATTAAGCTAGATTACCGACGGCAGGTAGTTAAGCTAGATTACCGACGGCAGATAATTAAGCCGGATTAACGACGTTTGGTAATAAAGCTTTTCCTCTCCTGTGTTTTCTAAACAATTTTAGTTAATATGAAGACTGAAGTAACAGATATTAATAAAAACTGTCATTGTAGACAAAGACCGGAAAGTGTAAAAGATAAGTTTAGAAAATTAACTGCCTGTAGAAACAGATATTCAAATTTTCACTTTTGAAGACATGATTATAAAACATCAATTATTATAAAAAATTCTTATCTTACTTTTTTTTCACCAAAATTTCATTTTCCCAAAATATTTCTCAACATTATTTACTCATGTATTTTGTTCTCAATAGTAGTTCAAGAAAAAATGGCATCTAGAAGAATTTAAGTGATACTACCTTGATACTAGGTTTTACTTTCGACTAACATTTGCTATTAGGATATTCAAATACTTGGATATCTGAAATGATTTCTCTTGAAAAGTTTAAATTTTTTTATTTTAAATTGGAAATATTGCGAAGCGGAAAGTAATATAGGCCTTTTCATTGTGTTTTAGTTATTTGTGTCGAAAAGATCTATAGATTGATCGTGATCTTTGAGAGCTATACAGCACGTTAATATTTAATTCTTCGAAAACATTATAATTGAAGAGTACGTTTATAATTGAAGAGTACGTTTTGTTAAGTTTTCATACGGTTTTATTTTATCAGCTCTCAACGATTTTCTGTCCATTTTATACTCTTTATAGGGCCGAATTTTCTACCTAATTGTAAATTTTTGATAGAAAGTAAAATGTAACACGTACTATTTTTAAAATGATGCGCATGTTTCTTGTTAAAATATTGTTCTGAAGTAATTTTGGTGAAAAAAAGTAAGATAAGAATTTTTTATAATAATTGATGTTTTATAATCATGTCTTCAAAAGTGAAAATTTGAATATCTGGATCTTCAGGCAGTTAATTTTCTAAACTTATCTTTTACACTTTCCGGTCTTTGTCTACAATGACAGTTTTTATTAATATATATAGCTTCGAGAGAAGTGTACTACAAAGCGGGGTAAGCGTATCATCATTCTTCCCAACATCATTTTGTATTTGAGGCAAGGTTACTAAACCGTATCACATACGCGATAAATATTCCCCTCATCATTACTCTATAACGCTTTAATTATATGTCAGTTTGTGGATTTTTGTCCCACGTCAAGACGACAGTTAAAGAATTCACCTTACGGTGCGATGCCCATCTGAAGTTTGTTAAGCGGAAAAGCAAACTAAAAGGGTGAGCCTGGGGAGTAGGACGTTACATAACTGAAGTATTAAGAGGATCCTTCTTCTATTATCCCCTTCTGCTAATAGTAACACTTTTTAAGCATGCATTACGTTAACACAACAGTAATGGTAGAAATATTAGTTATATAGAAAAAACACGTCTAAAGGGTTCGTGTCAACCTCGCTCCTTCTATGAGTGCGCGATATTTAAATAGGTTATTAGTCATAGGTGTCATCAAACCTTGAACGAATATCGGTGGATGTCTCGCGAATTCCCCTCGTGCTACTAAAAAAACAAGGTGGGCAAATTTAAATTTTGCCGTCTTTAATATTCAGTTATTCACGAGTGATAAATTAACGAAAGTGTTAAACTTCTCGATAAGTTATCGCTTTCAAATCACAGCCAGTGAGTTCCAGTGTGAGTTAAGTTACTTTTAAGTGAGGAAAAGTCTCCAGAATCGAGAAATTAAATATTAATTCAACTAAATCGGGAGTTACATAGCATTGTTGTCCGCTTTGATATTGAACCGCTAGCGCCGTTCTTGAACGAATTCTTTTAATTTGAAAATACGAATTCCTTTTTTCAAAAACTAAAAGTCGCGTCGAACAAAGTTTGTAAATGGAGGTTTTCTATGAAGTGTGCGAGAGTGGTACCAGAGGGTAAATCTATGCTCCGAAGCTCCGACGTTTTTATTACATTAATCCGCTTCTGATTCTGTCATGACTTCGGCAAAACATATTGAAATGTATAAATTTCCCGGGAGTTTGAGTTTAGTTTCTTAAAGCAACAGGCGGCTCCATTATCACCCCTAGCATACTGGCTAATCTTCTGGACACGAATTTTATCTTGCCAAAGGCAGGAACCAACTAGACCCAATGCAAGAGGTGGCATTGGTTCCTGCCTTTGGCTTAACCAGCGTTTACCAAGTTTAGCCACTGTGTAGTAAAAAGGCCATCTTTTAGGGGCACCAACGGAGCGGCTCTTTCCTTTAACTACTTTACCGTAATTCTGATCCATGAAATTATGCCCATTAGTAATTCGGTCCAATGGGAGGATACGTTATATACGAGTTCTTTGTCGAAATTTAAAGCAATGGGATTCTGTCCATTTAAAAGTCGCCGCAAAGATTATATCAAGATCTGTAGTGCCTGACTCAGGGTGCAAAAACTTTGTGTACAAATTATTTCATAACCTGACATAACTTTACACAAACATTTTTGCCCACAGTACTATTTACTTACATAACTACAATCGAAATTATACAAAAACGTCTTTGTTTGGACCAAGACCGAAAAAACAAACGATATGAGTGAGGTTTATCAATTGACTGAAGTTCAGATATTGAACTTTTTCTTTAAGTATTTTTAGTAGTTTAATCCTTAATCACTATTTAATTCAATCAACTGATTATACTCTTAATCGATCCATTCCCTCTAAATTTATTCAAAAAATTGCATATCTCCGCTTTTTCAAGAACAATTCCATTTTCCGAAAACATTTTATCATGAAATTAATTATTTTGAAGGGAGTACGTTTAGAGGGATCAATAATTAATATTTGAAATATTCTACTGCATTTCTAAGAAGAGCACCCATACACTGCAAGCACGGATGACTGCAAAATTTTATATCATAACTCGTTTAGAGCATGGAGAAAGGGGGGAGGAGTCGAAATCTTGAGCCGAACTCTGCCCCGATCCGCGATATAACTTCCCACAAAAACGGGAGGATGGGGTGGGTTGAAATAGTGGGGGTCGCATCATCCACATCGTGGTAAACACACGTGACCTAGTTAGCTGGCGCCGTCTGTGGCACCATGGTGGCGGGTTTAATTTAATTGCCTTCTGCTACTTCGTGGCGCGTAGATTTCAACGGAGGAACGGAGGCAAGCTTTGTGTGAATTAGGTAATATTTCACATATTAATTATTTGAATATGAGCGTATACTGCGTGTATAAAAGCCAAAGTTATTATCTAAAACGATGGAAACCTGGAACTATGCTGCCACTATATTTTGAATTTGCTAAGTCGAGACATGGTCGAGAGAGGGCGAGATAAATGTAGCCAAAGAAGCAATCTTTCCCCATTCCATCCCCCACAGTTTTCTCCCACTTGGGGGTGAAACTTACTACGCATAGTGACCGAGAAACGCTACTCAATTCGACTCCTCCCCCCTTTCTCCATGTTTAGAGTGAAGTGATTTATGTATTAATTCCGCTGAAAAGAATATAAAATGACACTAACATTTAAACCAATGTCCGTCAAGGTGCTTACAAGTTAAGGAACATCGATATGAAATCCCTTCAAAATAATTAATTTTATGATAAAATGTTTTCGGAAAATGGAATTGTTCTTGAAAAAGCGGAGATATGCAATTTTTTGAATAAATTTAGAGGGAATAGATCGATTAAGAGTAAAATCAGTTGATTGAATTAAATAGTGATTAAGGATTAAACTACTAAAAATACTTAAAGAAAAATTTCAATATCTGAACTTCAGTCAATTGATAAACCTCACTCATATCGTTGGCTTTTTCGGTCTTGGTCCAAACAAAGACGTTTTTGTATAATATCTGTCACTTCAGTCTTAAGGCAGTAGTCAACTCTTAACAGGCTGAAAATGTCATTTCCCGTCCCTATTATCTAAGGAACCGAAAATGCTATTAGCAGTTTTGAATAAAATATAAATCGAAATCATCTTTGGTTTGTCATACATTAATCATAATGATGGCACGAGATATTAGTGAGTATTAAATAAAATTAATAGCCTTTTCAAAATCGTAAAGTTAATTTCGTAGAACTGTTTACTTTTTAAATAAGTGCATTGGTTATGGCTAAAAGCGCGCCTCTTTTTAGGGTAGAAAGAAGCTAAAATACCATTTTTTTTAGAAAATTTGTGGCAATAAACAAGATAATTTGCAACAATCAGGGGTAAAAACAAATCCAATATAGTAAAATTTTGGAACAGGGGAAATATATTCAGTTGATAAAACTTGATAATTCCAAAAACAGGTGAACATTTATCCGCTCATAACAACCTAGCCTAACATAAGCTTAACCCTGTATCTAAACCTAACATGATCTATTACATCATAAATCAAATGGGTCTTAGGTTGCCTATTTATACCCTTGATGATCTATACATATTCTTGATTATTATAATAATTTGCCCTAAAATGTTAAACTTACAGTTTTGGAGACTTGGGAGACCACAAAAATCCGAAATTGCGTTCTAACATATGAATGCTCACTGAGAATAGCCAAAATAAAATTAATATATAATTAAAAAATAATGAAACCCTGTATACCTCATATGGAAGTGTTGAATTAGCTGCGCTTACGTAAACACCACTGTCTTAACTGCCAAGCGAAAACACTTTTGTCATCTTTCCAGTAGTATTTTAAAGTGTAAAACCTAGGGTTAGGAACTTAGGATATGTTTCTAGCATGAAACGAAGCAGACTATATCAAATTCCAAAACAGAGCTGTAAATCAGCTTTTTTTATAATCTTAAAGGACGAAAGACGCTATAAAGAGTATATTACACAGACTTACCAAAATTCAACTTAAGCCTTGGCCAAAACGAACGTCGAAAAATTACTTCAAACGACATTAAAACCTCTATTAACTGTAATTATTTACCTGAATTACTTTTTTAGACGAAAATTGGACCTGATAAAAACAGTTTTTGTTTTTAAGGGCGTTATAGTTCATTAGAAAATCCAAATAACGGTGTTAGAGCTCGGATGAAATATCAAAAAATAATTAGCGTTGCCTTACTGTCGTCTGCTATCATAGCCCACTCGATCACGCGCGTCACGACGCAAGCTGCTCGCGCTCGAACAGCGCAGCGTCCGGGGGGCTATGAAATAAACTTTCTTACTGTCGTCTGCTATGAAATAGGGAAATCGAGGCATAATTAATTAGTTAAATTACAAAAATTAGACTTCAATTATTTAAAATCTAAGCAGGTAAGTTTCTCATTTAGTAAATTCTTGTTAATTTGAAAGTATTCCGAAAACTAACTTCGCTGTAGTTTTTCCGTATCGCCTATGACAATTTCCCCAAAAAACCGGGTAAAATGTAATGCTTTTTCTATGGGACGCTAACCCTAAAAAGGTGATTTTTTCGTTTAGCATTACAAACGGGTATCAAGTCATATCTACAAGGGCCTACCGGCCCTGTAGAATAAGCTATAGCACGGGCCACTAAACTTAGGCTTGTTCCCTTGAGCTAAGAAGCACCACAAGCGGCAGTGTGAATAGACTAGCTTCCCGATTGTAGCGAACGCGAGCTCCATCTGGCGTTGCCTCTTGACGCGAGGGAACTCTCCTAATATGGTGGCCCTTCCTCTCTGCGTTGGTTTCACGGCGAATATTTAATGGAATGGTCTATTCATCAAAAGGGAAGCAAGATTAACTTCCTCAGATGTGGGTTCAGAGAATACCTGAGAATTGTGCTACTAGATGTAGTATTCTTGAAGAAAATAATTTATGGGTTAAACTTTGGGCAGGTGCTCCATAAAAATTTTAAAAACATATCTCCCGAGAGCTTTCCGCTATTTCCATCTCCCAAAATAATCATTCAATTAAATGTTTTATTTCCAGAGTTGTGGGATGAAAGACTTCCAGGATTTTTTAAATCAGAATCGAAGTTTACTTTTTAATCCCAATTATATAATGTGTTCAAAAAACGTCAGTATATTTAACGTAACAATATCAGGTGATGTGTGCTTCGAAAGATCGCTTCTGCCGGAATTAATTATCGCCTTCATCGTGTGTGTCTTTATGGCTTTCGGAATCTTTCTGACGTGGTATTTCGCAAAGTGGCACATACGTTACTGCATCTACAGTGTTCAAAAAGAAGTACGTTTCCTAAACGGTTTTTGCATTACCCAGAGAGATAATCTAGGGTAGATTATAATTCATTTTAAATTGAGACAAGGGAATATCATGAGAATTAAAAGATGATTGTAGCCTCATTCACAGGTTTGCGAATTGCGGAGATCAAATAAAAGTGAAGATTACCCGTACAACGCTGTGGTTTGTTATTGCGAAAAAGACAGCAATTGGGTTCATAACCAACTGGTTCCGAAAATGGAAGAGTTGTATCACGGAGAGAAATCTGAATATATTAGACTTTGTTTGCATCAGAGAGATTTTCAGGTTGGTTTCGATTATTTTTATTCGGGGAATTTAGAGTTTACCAATATCATGGCCCCATGATACAGTTAGTGCACTATCACCCGCTTAGACCTCACGCAAGCCTCTAAGGGCGTATTTCTTCTGCCCTGCTTCGCATCATCCCCACCATATGGGTGCAAACATAAGTCAGGCGGAGGGCGTCATTTTACGAAGGCATTGTGACCACATCTGATGGGTTTTAAAAGAGTTTTCTCATTAGTTTGGTCCCAAAGTACGCAATAGGTTATTTTAATTTCCAAAGGATATTTATCCGCGATTATAAAGTGACCACATGTTTTCGCGTATACCATGCACGCTTATTTCAGTGTTTTAGAAGCCTGATATTATATTTTTAGTATTTAAGCCGATGAAACGATTAGATCGCAAACTAAAACAAAAAGGAAGTAATCTTCTCTTGAAGGCAATACAAATAAAATGAGAGCCATTTTAAACACTTATATCTTTCAAAAAATTCATTTTTCTTGTTTATCAATGAAGGGTGGTCTTCTGATAACGAAAAATATTGCCGTGTCCATGGTAAAAAGCCGTTCCATAATAACAAAAGCGGATAGAATAACAGAAAGTCTGGCTCTCACAGTAGTTTCAGCCTTTTACAACGGTTTCCACCTAAGTCGAGAAGCGTCTTACCACACACTTACCCCCTTAGAGAAGGTAGCCAATCACGAAGCAGTTTGTTTACGTAATGGGGCGTATTAAATCTATCGAAAATAGACCCGGGCGACACTAGCGCGTCTACCGGGAATCTTTGAAAAAAAAAAAGCTTTCTGCTTATTTCTAAAAAAAAAAAAAAAAAAAAAAACTACTTGGAAAATGGCGGTCTCCGTGTCGTGCTAGAGTGCTAGTTCATTTGAACCTATTAATTTTTCGCTCTTGGTAAATTGGTTTTAACAATGCCGCGTAAAAGATCACAACAACAACAAGATTTGATGCCAAAAAACAAAACCACTCAATATAATGCCTATGCAAAGGTTCAGCACACTGTTGGTATTCAAACCAGCCTTGGCCAAACATCGACGTCGTTGGAAAGTTTAAAACCGTTAAATTCAACGAAGGAAGTTCAAACAGATTTGGAAACGGTTTTAGATAACGGGTCACGTAATGTTACTGTGGAAACTCAAACGGAAATATTTGGATTCATAATTCCAGCGTGGAAATGGGATGAAATTAACTCTTTTGCTAAGTTAAATGCCCAAAAACGGAAACGCGAAGATGGGGATATGGATTTAAATTCCAAGAAACGTAAACTATGTATTTGCGATAGTGAAACCCATACCTTGGCTTCAGATTTTAATCAGAGCGATAATAAACCCGAAGAGGAACTATCAGAGACATCAGTTTCAAATTTAATCGTTAAAGACACTTTAGTAGCTCGACCATTTAATACTCCATCATCACCGTTGATAAAGCTGCTTCCTCACTTTGAAACTTCAAATCTAGGTAAGCTTTTTTTCTAGTTTACCTTTGCAGAATTAAGGGTTGCCTATACCAAAGCTATACCCATATTTTGTTTATATTTTAGGATCACTTTCCATAAAACATTTGACAAATCAAAATGGTCTTTTGGAACAACTGGAAATTTCTAAAAATAATGGATTAATTGGTGTTTCTTCTTATTATGATACACCAATCAGGATGTTATTTGATTCAACGGGAAAAGGGACAATTTTGACTCTTTTTGAATCTGCTGAAGAATTTGAATATTTTGATTTTGCCACTGCAACATTGAAAACGGATATTATTTCTGTTAAATTGAACCTTTTAAATGAAAACAAGGTGTTCTGCTCAGGAATATCTAAAGTTAGTAAATACCAATTTATTATTAATATTAAAATAATGTATATAAATTATAATGCTTAAATCTTTTATATCAGAATGAATGTGAAGGGCTGGAAACTACAAAGAATCTTGTCAAATTTACTGCCCCTTTCGAACGTTATCAATCCAAGGAATGTTTCGTATGGTTTGTACCTCCAGTTAATGCCAGTAAAGATAAAATTCAGAACAAGCTTTATCAATGTCGCAAACGTCGAGCTCTGAACTGGTAATTTTTCAAAATTAACCTACAAATTCAAGAAGTTATTAATGTATCCAAATTTAAAAGGTATCTGACTCATGCCCAAAAGAAAAAGGCGTCATTAACTCCAACGAGGAAGCAAAAGAGACAGTTACATAATTCCTCATGTAGAATCGGTGTTTTAACACCAAAATCAAGGCGCAACAGACTTCGTCAAAATAAAAGCAATCGATCATTTCTAAACAGAAAGATAAAACAACTAGAAGAAAAGATCAAAGAAACAAGCCTGCAACTAAGTGAAGACCAAGATAAGAAAATGCGAGAAGTTGTTCAAGAGATTAACCTAAAAGATCGAGAAGAATTAGAGAAAATATTTGATAGCGTATCAAAGAAAAATAAAGTGTTAAGTCGGGCATTAAGAAAAGCGTGGGAGATGAACAGTAAACCTTGTTTGCAAAATGATTTTCTAAAGGATCAAGACAAATGTGTTAAACGCTCTAACGGCAACAGATGGTCAGCCTTAACATATAGAATTGCACTAAGTGTTTATTCGAGATCACCTGCAGCTTATGACGCACTTTCTGCCTTTGACGTGTTAAAGTTACCAAGTGTACACACTTTACAAGCAAAGCTACGTGAAATCCCAAGTAAACCTGGATTTGACCTAGAACATCTCAAAACGGAATCAGACAGATTTGATCAGTTTATTAAAGATAACCCACAACTACAAAATCCTGTGAAAGAAGGAGCGTTAATTTTTGATGAAGTCAAAATAATTGGAAAGATGATGTGGAATTCGCGGAATGGCGAGTTTGTTGGATGCCAAATGAACCCTACCGAATTTGCTTCCCTGGAAGACTTGTATAAGTATAAAACAGCTTCAGAAATCCTTGAAGCAGAGTACGTACTCCAGTATTTGTGGCGATGTACCAGTACCAAGTTTGATATCATTGGGCCTTACTTTATGTTTGCTAAACCCACATCTCACGCAGCAATTACAAGTTCGATGCTGAGGACTGTATTTGCGTTTCATAGTGTCGGTCTAGAAGTTGGTGCTCTCGTCTGTGATGGAGGAAGTTGCAACATGACTGCAATGAGACAAAGTCTTGGCAAAACAAAGTCAACTTCCCATTCCCTTAAACAAGATGGGTCTCTGGATTTTAGATTTGAAACAAGATTTCGCAATCCCTACGTTAAAGGGGCCTGGATCTACTGGATAGTTTGCCCGAGCCATCAGCTCTAGAACATGATAAATGCACTAGAACATTCACAGGATAAAGGTACAAGGGATTTTACTATTGGTGGGATTCGCTTTGGATGGTTACAAATTAAAGATGTAAAAAAGAGGGAAGATGACAGAAGAGATTCGGATGAGATGGTCCAAGTTAAGGGTCTGCTGAAATCTCACATTGATCGAGACTCTTGGACTAAATTAAATGTCACTCCAGCACGAATCATGCAACAAAATCCTCTTCTAGGAGAACTCTTTAACTATGCCAACCCATTGTATGAAAAGCAACCAATAGATGCACCGTCTGTCATGGCTTGTTACGATTATTTGAAGGCATGTCAACATATTTTTGAAGAGGGTCTACTATCCAAAAGGCCTGTAAGTGGAGATGATTCTGATCCAATCAAGTCAATGTTAAAAGGCTTAAAATATTTCGAAACTTGGGCTTCAGAAAAAATATTGGCAAATGAGAAAATGACAAACAACCGACACTTTTTAGCATGGCAGACATGGGAGCTCCTTAGGGTTTCCATTTATGGTTTCATTGACTATGTTAAAGACTTTACAACTAGACATCCAACAAGGTATATCTACCCTGTGAGAATAAATGGATTTGCGGTCGAAACATTATTCAGTCAAATGAAATATATCGCAGCTTCGAAACTTACTGGCTTAAATGTTCATAGCAGCAGACGCGCAATAATGGTAAAAAATGTTACGAAAAGTTCCCAAAATGCTGAATCATCCTATCGTAAAGTGGGATTAGACCTCCTAGATAAAATAAAACCTTGTAATACAAAGCAATAAAATTAAGCGTAACAGTTTAAATAACGATTGGTTTTTAATCGCAAACACATTATCTGAGACATAGATAATAATCTAAGAACTTTGGCCTAACACGTTAATTGCCTGCACTTCATGAGCTATCACAATTACTAATTGTTTTACAATTTAAAACAAAAAAGGTATCACATCTTTCAATTACATAAAGGTAAAAATAGTTATCACTGTTTTTAAGTGTATTTAAAATAATCCAAGTTCTTAAGCTTTAGGAACTAGTTATCACATTTTCTAATGGTAATTAAAATAACAAAACAAAAATATCTAAGAGAAATTAAAATAATAACCAAAGTTTTCTAGTTAACTAAAAAGTTATCACAGTTTTTAAGAGTAATTAAAATCGTCAAAAATTCTTCTTTTAATTATTCTTCCCCGTCTCGATACTTGTGACGTACATGGTTGGGGGCTTGTATTGTCAACGCTGCAAATGTTTGGACCACTTTCAGCCTGGATGTCTTTCTTAACTGCTGTGGCTAATACCTTTGACTTCTTACTCAAGGGAGGTATTGGAGTAATTCCTTTCAACATGGTGGTTGGGCCTTTCTTTTTTCTTCGATTTTCTTTGGTGGTTGTGCCGTTGTTTGTATTTGATTTTCTCTTTTGTGCGTGTGATTTATTTTGAATTGTCTTTCTTCCTCTTTTTCCTTTTTGTCCATATAAAACACACCTTAAAGTTTGGCCCCCTACACCTCTATTACCTTTCCTCTCATTTCTTTTCCTAATTTGCCCTCTAATCAAATCAGCAAGTTTACCATGCACGATTTTTCTCTCAAAAATGAGGCGATATGCTTCAAGTTCTTCACTTGTGAATCCCTCTTGTTTAATTCGAGGTATTTTCTCCACAATACCATGAAATATACCTTTTAAAGTCGGATCGTTTTTGACGACTGCCACAGTTTCTTCTACAGTAATTTAATTTAACGTAAATTAAAGTAACATGAATGTTTGAAATTAAAATATGTAATACTTACTAATGGATTTGTGAGGATTAATTCCGTACGACCATCTTCTAAATTCATCAACCACCAGCTTTACAATTTTATTGACATATGGAATTATTGTCGCATCAGCAACAAACAAACCTCCCTGGTTTATTTCATCAAGGGCCGGTGGAATATCTGTTTTTAATAGATCGCAATTACTTAGAGAAAGGCTAATTTTGTAGTTCACGTGTGCTTTGTCTCTTTGCTTCTGGGTGAGAGGTTTCTTTCCTTTCTTTATTTTTTGAAAAACTTGCATTCCACGCTTATTAACGCCCCAGATTTCTCCCATGGCTCCTCCAACTAGTCTATTCATTGTATAAAGTCGGTCTGTTTTTAAATGACGCAATTTGTACTTAACGCTATCAGCTGTGGAAATATTTAATGGATAATCGTGTTGGCGTCTTTCAGACACTTTTTCAAATTCATTTGCTACAATTTCCCCCTCTCGAAGAGCTTCGGCCTTACAGTCCAAAAGCGTCCAAGCAATCCAATGTATCACATTTGACAGTTCAGATTCAAAAATAGCGTTACAAACAATAACAGGACGTGGAGCACCTTCGGCCAACACCAAATTATAAACCCAGTTGTTCCAGGAAAATAAAAACTGCGAATAACCCGCCACATCATCTTCGTGCTTTGACTTGAGAAGATTATATTGTGCTTCCATATCTTCTATAATTTCTTCTAAACTCCCATTCCTATGCAAATACTCCAAGGCCCCTTTCCTTTTTCCTGACACGTCCAATTTAAAGAAACGATCCTTTTCATATTTGTCCAGTATCACATTCATTATAACTTTGCTATCCGTATTTTCCATTATTATTGATGATTAACTTGACTAGACCATGAGCTTCTTACTTGACTTATGACAGAATGTTTCGTTGATAATGATAACCTTTAAAAAACTTAAAAAGTGAGAAACATCACCTAAGCCTTGGTCAACAAGAGCAACAAGTGCACCCTAGCATAATGTTATTTGTCAATAAACACGTCTGCGTTAACTAACTTGACTAGAGAATTAATACTGAGGTCGTTACGACCAAATGTTTACATAAAAACAGTTTAAAACATATTTAAAATAAAAAACTTACTTAGCTGGCTCGACAGGCTCGTAACAATTCCACCATTCCACGCGCAGCAGCAAACACAAACCACTCAAAATTCTGAAGACCATATAGTCAAGTAGATTGGCAAGACTAAAGGAACTATTTTCTCCAACCAGATCACGCATGTACCTAGAGTCAATCGCCGTTTGTAACTCGGGGCTTAAAGGGGGTCGCACTAAAAATAGAACTATGGGGGCTTCTAATTTTACGTGGAGCTGCTCAGAGGTTGAGAGCCAGACTTTCTGTTATTCTATCCGCTTTTGATAATAATCGTGTTAACGGAAGATTACTTGGAAAGCGAGTTGTGTTCTTTTGAGCTTGATATTGCTTTTGAAAAATCTGTGAAAGGCCATTTCACAAGAACCGTTGTTGTCCAACTGAAACCTGTATCTAAAGAGCTACTTCCCAAAAACCTAAGGTAATGTTTCATTCGTTTTAACATCAACAAAATATAGGCAATGCAAATTATAGTAAAATTACAGATAGTTGCTCCTCCAGTGAAGAGATATCCTTAATTTAGAAATCCCTTTTGATAGAGAGCCAAAGACCCATTGAGTTAAACACCAAAAGTATCTCGTGGTGACCCTCTCATACGAGGGGTCCGACATTCCCAAAAAAGCGTACAACATTTCGTGATTTCACGATTTTGCCAAATATTTCGTGATTTCTTCTTTGATTTCCCAATTTCGCCAAAGATTTCGAAATTTCCTCTTTGATTTCGTAATATCGTGATTTCTTCAAAGATTTCCGGATTTTGTGTGAAAGACTTCACGATTTTGCGAGAAGCGTACGGGATTTCTTATAAATGTCGGACCCCTCGCTCTATTATATCTTTTCAATTCGCAAAACTAAAATTTCCAATCGATTTCTGGGCTATTTCACATATAGATTATTATATTTTTTCCAACACAAGTGAGTAGAAAATAAGACTTTTGCCATATGGTAGATAATATATGCTTAGCTATGATTTTATGTCGTAAACGGTAACAGGTTAGACGCGTTACATAAAGCCAAAAAAGAGTTGTTTTTCTCCTAGTGATCTCAAAAGTTATCTAAATTTGAAGCCCATAAAATAGACTTCCGGTTGCCCTCTTTTATTGGGAAAATGTTTTTTTTTTCTTGTGAATTTTTCCAAATAAATTGACCTATGAATAATATAATTGATGAATGACTAAGCTAGGCCTTAAGTTTTTCGGTTGAAATTAAAGGCAAAACGAAATCCCTAAATCCAACATAAAGCCAGAATTCATTTAACGAGATATATCAGGAATAAGTTTCTCCGATAGAGAAATCCCCCAAATTATATTATTTAATTATTTATAATTACATTTATGTTTTCAGATACATCATTAAAACTCGAACCTACCTTCCATGGACTCTAAACCAAATGGGCCAAAAATTGTTCTGGGAACGACTACGATATGCTATCAAATAAATAAATTATATGTGTATTTTATTATGCGCAGTTAATAAAATTCATATCTATGTGCATATATTTGTAATCTAAGGCTTAGCCTGTGGCATTCCTAGTTGCTACAGCTCTCATGGCTTCCAGGGCCGAATTAAGCAATTTTGCACCCGGGGGGGGGTGAGAACATGCGCTCCCTTAAACCGGAAAAAGGGAACAGCAGAAATACTTTTTAGTTGTAAGATTTTTAAAAATTACATGTGAGGCATGTTAAATTAATATTATTTGCCCGCCCTTGGGTATCCTGTAAGCTCCGACTTTTTAAAAGGGCACATAGTACAGGGTAAATACGCATTTTTCGGCCAAAAAAGGAACTAAATATGACCAAGCTGAAAATTTAAGAATCCAAAGAGCTTATGGTCCTAATTAACGTCCCAAAAGTCCCCAAGCCTCCGGTGCCGGCTTTCGCCGCCATATTGGAAAATGGCCGCCATACCAGATGTTTCTATATCTCGAGATCTAAAAGACCGATTTACATGAAGTTTGTTTTAAACGATGTCTTATGACGATTACAATCCAAACCGATCCAATTTTGTAGCCCTTACATTATTATTACAGAGGTGTTCAGGCTTATCATGGAAAAAAATTCAAAAATATTTTGCTTTCCAAAATTCTTAAATGTTAAACGTAATTTAATTTTTTCTAAAATCATCGTTATTTACATTTGTTTACGCTCAATCATACTAATTTTTCCGTTTTAAAATCGATCAAATTAATCTCGAGATTTATTGAATCGTTTGAGACCCCATGAACATTTCGGCGCGTAGCAATTTAAGCCTGGTAGCCGTTCATGGAACTGCATGGCGCCTCAAGCGTTATCGATTTTTTAGCTTTAGTGTGGATTTTCAGTTTTAGTTTCTGTTTCAATTTCCCAATAGAGTAAGCTATGTTTATAGCATCACAATTTTTTAAAAAGTACTTGAAAAATATTTAACTTAACCTAACATTAGTTCAAATTTAAGATGAATGAGGCGAATAAGTGCGTTTTGTGTTTTGAACCTTTGAGTGGCGATACTGTCATCGTGACAAGGGGGATTAAAACATTAATCGAATGCAGTTTGAAAAGGAAGGATCAATTACATGTAAAACTACAAGATATCGCAAGTATTCAGTTCACACTTTCTGTAGGAAAAATTATACGCGTCCCTCGAGCATTGAGGCTCTTCTAAAATCCACTTCCACTGAGACATCTGGAAATGAGTTAACTGATAATGCAGTGAGACTACGATCATCTCTAGAACAATTTGACTTTAAGACCAACTGTTTATTTTGTGGAAAGATTTTACTTAGTCAAAGGCAAGAAAAACAGGAAATACGGTATCGCATACCAGTTTCAGAAGTGACAACCCTAGAGATAGCTGACGCTATAAAGAAACGCGCTCTTGAACGAAACGAGGAACTTGGGGATATTGTTAGTGTGCGTGTAAATTCAGTGGTAGATTTGTTGCCGCAGAAGCAAAATACCATAGACCATGCAAACTCAAATTTTTCTTGCATGAAGAATCATCAGGACATATAAGACGGCCTGAAAACCCAGAACTAGGGGAAGCCTTTTACAAGTTATGTTCCTACTTGGAAAATAATGACGAATGTCAATATTGCTTGGATGATTTAGAAGAAACATTTAAGGCATTTTCGCCAATGCATGTACACCACCAAACATTTAAAAAACAAGCTGAAAGAAAGATACGGCGATAATATTACGTTGACTGATATCAAAAATAAATAGGATAGAAAGTGAAGGACTATAGAAAACGTAGGCGACGTGTTATTCTCGTTGCCTCTGAGCCACGGAGAAATATATTTCCTGCCCCCCGCGGTATTCTGGGGGACTCGCGTATGAATACTGGCACCGAGCGACAAGCCCCGACCAAATTGCATGTAACGGATACGAATGCGCAGTGTAAATATAGTTCACGCGGCGTAAAGTCGTAAGCTAGCCGCCCGCTAGCCTCTTAAGCCCGGGACGGGAGTCGGGAGACGGTTTTTTAAGTTTTGTGTTAGGGTAGTTTAGAAAAACAATAAAATGTCCATACAAGGCCAAGGGTTAAGCGTTTCGTCAATTATTGACAAGTATGAAAACGACACTTTCTTCACAACAGACAGATCTGGAAAAAGGAATGATATAATTCAATATATAGTTAAAAATGAAAAACTGGATCCTATTTTAAAGGCTATGTGGGAACAATTTCACGTTTTGAAGGATCAATTTCAAGACTCTAAACGCGAAGATTCAGGAAACTATTCGGGCTTCCAGTACTCTTTTTACCAATGGATTACTGAATTAAAAGATAACGAGTCGTTTTCGTATCTTCATACCTTGCCTGCCGACCATGGAGAGCATCCCAGAGATCCTCGAACGCTGAACTATTTTGCAGAAAGATAACGTCATAAAGGAGAGCGCTGATTGGTCGGCCAAAAGCGCCAGAGAGAAAACGAGAATTTGCTTCGTAAATATCATAACACACGCTGCGGAAGGCTTTCTCTCCCTAGAGTCCCTCACTTTTATCCTATTTATTTTTGCTGATATGAAGGGGGCAACCTGCGTCGTTTCCTTTAAAGATTCAATTGGAAAAATTCTACACGAGAACTGGTACAGCAACAAGAAACAAACGCAGAGAGAAGAAAAACAGCGAATTATAGAAGCAGCAGCCGACATAATTAGACAAGATATAAGATCTGAAATATACAATACAAATTTGTATTCCAATTATGATACTGATATAAATGTTGATGAAATACACATTCCAGAGGCGTTACAAGTTTTCATTGACCGAGTAACTAAGATGAGAAATGATTCTGGATCTTATAAGAGACAACGACATGCAATAATTGAGTGTATAATATCGATATGCAGGCCTAGGTCGTTTGTACCAAAGCTGCTAACTGCAGTTCGAGTGTACATTCACAGAAAATACGAATCAAGGTCTTTAATAGAAATGCTACATAGCTTGGGCCTTTCAGTTAGCTACAAAGAAGTAATCCAGTTCGAAGAATGTGCTTTAGTTCATCCATCCACAATGGAACACCCAGATTCCTTCATACAGTTTTCATTCGACAATGCAGACTTCAACATCAGGACTTTAACTGGTCATGGCACATTTCACACTCACAGCATGGGAGGGATCAAATTTAGTACTCCAGAAAATAAAGAACTGGGACCATCTGTTGGAATTCCGCGTCGCAAAGACTTAACAACTCAAGACGTGCTTTCTTGCGGGGACGTACCGATTAAAGTTTACCAAAAACCTAGTACTTCTGGGTGAAAAATATAGATATTCGAGATTTGAACTACCTTATCAATGACAGAAAGTTAAAAATGAAGTATTTTCTAGAACTCGATACCATGTGGATTTCAACTTATTGCCTCAACGCGGATCCAAGCCCCAGCTGGAATGGTTATATGCAGGTAGCGACGAAAGCTGAGCCGTATGATAAGAGCCTGATCGACGTTCTACTTTTTATAAATTTGGATCCCAGCAATTTAACAACTATCTTCACCGCTCTTCTATATGCCAAAAACGAATGCGAGAAACATAAGCAATCTATTTGCTTAGTCACATTTGATCAGCCTCTAAACTGGAAATCTCGTGAAATGGTTGGAGTTTAAGAATCGGATGAAATTTTATCAAATATTATTGTAAGACTGGGTGGATTTCACCTTCTTATGTCATTTCTTAGATCAATTGGCTATATTATGGCCGGTTCGGGCTTAGAATATATCTGGGAAACAGTCTATGCAAAAGCATCTGTAGTCCATATGATATCAGGGAAAACTTTTTCACGGTCACTAAGAGCGCACTTTTTAACCCAAGAAGCCTTAGCCTACGAGTTACTAAAGGAGAGCCGTGATGCTAATGAACCAGCTTTTGAGAGTTTAAAAAAATTAATAAAGACATATTTAACGGAGACACGTCAGTGGACCAAGCGCTTAAAGAAGATTGTGTCCAGATAATTGGGCATATAATGGCAGGAAAATTGACAAACGCTGAATACAAGAATGCAACAGGAAAGCTTTGGGTGCAGTATTACAGACAGGCGCAACTGTTACGTCTTTACATTCGAGCCGAGAGAACTGGAGATTGGTATCTTCTTTTCTTATACTTCGAATATCTTCAATTGGAAAACCGACAATTTTTGCATGGAATATCGACGATGGCACGTTTATACCACTCCCCACCTCCATGAAGGATAAATATAGTAAAGCAGACAAACCTTTAAACCAATTATTATACTTCTTAAACAGAAATAAATCAGACAACAGTACAATTTGGTGAGATATTGCTTTATGCATTGGTGCACAGTCTTCATGGTGCACATAAAGCAAATGACCAATATTTCTTAAATGTGTATTTAACTTTCGGTTCACTCTGAACCGTTAGGACCTCCTCAGAAAGGACGCGAAGCGACACCTATTTTGGCTTCGTCCTTCGGTGCATTCAATAAAACACCTCATGGAAAAACTAAAGTTAAGAATTATTTACCATTGTTTCTTGGGAAGTTGAAATCTATGTTTACACTTTATATAAATGTAGTAAAGCTAAATTAAAACGTAAACACACCATTTAAAATATTAATATCAGACGTTTTTCTTGGAATATCGAAATGAATGAGAAGTTTATAGCTACAAAACCACTAAAAGAGTCGTAATGCCGAAACATATTTACAATATCTTCATTTAATATTTTGCAAAACGAAAATTTTAAGGTTTTGAAAGAGTTCTTTTCATACTAGCACAAGGTAAAAACAAGAAGGTAGTATGAAATAAGGAGTAGAATCTAGAGGCTTATTAAGAAATATGAAATGCATAGGCCTTTGCTTTGCGCCTCAAACGTTCTTAAAATAAGTTCTAAATGTTCACACCCTAGCTTTCGTTGTTGATTTTCTATATTTCGAAAAACCAACTTTCAACACACTCTCGCCCTTTAACAAATAGTCAGGACAAAATTGAATTCTTTAAAATAATAACATTTTAGGTGGCACAATAATAGAGTAATTTCGTCTCCCTGCCTTTGGCTTATGGTTAGTTGTGATACTACTCTGTTGAATGAATGTTAGTTTTGAACTAAATATAATTTAACAAATTTACATAAGATGAAATAATTTGGTTTGTAGACTTTTTTGCCGTTTAATGTCACATGAATGATGGAGAATGCAAAACCCTACACTCTAAGAAATATTTATTCCAACCTGAAAAAATTATTGTGCAAATCCTCAACACATTGGGAGCACACTTTTTCGTTCAGTTTTGAACAGTAAATAGAGGTACCAAAATTGAACACCAAAACGGTGTGATAGGTTGAGCACTTTCATGCTCTTTGTTGAACACTGTGTGTGGTAGGATTTCTTCTTAGGGATGCAAAATTTAACAGTAAAGTCGACAATTTGGCACATATAATGTGTAAATTTTGCATGGTAAAAATGACAATGACAAATTGGGGGCAGTTTTAAATAGTGTATCGGACTATTTTATTTCATATAATGCCAACCTTTGATATTGGTCTTGATTCCTTTCCCATGTACCGAATTCCCAATCAACCGGAACCAAAATGGAGAGTTTCCATTAGATCGTACTACCGCACCTTGGACGGTTAACGAAAAGTACTAAATAGCCTCCAGGGACTGCTCTTGACGAATTTGGTCACTGTCATTTTCTTCCGATAATAATGGACTAGCAAATAATTTCATTTTCAAACAATTTGAAGTCTTTTATAAATATAAGGGAAAGGTGAAATACGCAATAATCCTTGACATTTCCTTTCATATTATTTTAAAATGATGTTTGTAAAGACCAATTTATATTTCATTTAGGATAATTAAGCATTTTACAGTAAATTGTTGAGATAATATCGGATACTATTGGATTTTTAATGAAGATTTTGTTAATAAACCTCATAGCGTATTAGGAAAACTGTCCGGATTGAACACCTTCAATGTTATTTTGAACGATTCTGCACACCTTTCGCGATTGAACGCCTATTATTTCCAAACTGTTCAAGAATGAAAAATCGTGCTCAAGTTTGAATGCCCATTGAACGCTTTTTTCTTAGAGTGTATCACGATCTGTGCAATCTTAAAGTACACTTGACAGGTCATTTGATTCCCTGGCCCAAATTTGTCAGAAGTGTGCAAATTTGGCGTGTTAATTTATGATTTGTGTAACTTGGGTCAAAAGCGTGTAAACTTGGTATGCCATTTCGGGATTCGTGCAACTTAGGTCAAAGACGTGCAAACTTGGTATGCCATTTTGGGACCTGTGCAAATTTGGTAAGACTCGTACAAACTTGGCAGACCATTTTGGGATCTTCCCACCTTTGGTCGAAAACGCCCAAACTTGGATTAGTTCTGGTCGGTTTTTTTTAACAGTGAATGTCTTTTGCGGATGTAAAACTGAAAAGGTCGAATAAGGTTAAAACTTTGGCTTTACAAATTAACTCTGTAAAAATTCGAAATGAAGACGTCGCGGTGAATCCAGAGCAGTTTTTCAATCGAATAATGTGTGTCATCAATAATAAGCCAAATAATCTGGAAAATTTCATGTCCTACGAGCTTTCAACGAAGCCATTTGCTATTTTTGATGATATATCGATGCGCAAGACTAAGAAATCAGTCTTGCTGGAATTTCTAGAGCCTCTTTCAATACCCAACGAGTCCTTACCTTCAAGCCCGAAATTCGTAGTTGATGGTGGGTATTTGCTACAAAATGTTGTTTGGCCGAGACCAGCAACGTACACCGAAATTTGTGACGCCTACTTGTCGTATGTATTGAGCCATTTTGGTACTGCTGCTACAGTAGTTTTTGATGGATACGATACAACAACAAGCACGAAGGTGGTTGAACAGAGCAGGAGAAGATTCAGAAATGTATCAACTGATATTGTTATTCAAGCCAACGCTTTTGTTACTGTGGGCAAACAAAACGTTTCAGCCAATAAGAAAAACAAGGCCAGATTTATTGATGTTTTATCAATGCACCTTAGGAATTCTGGAATTAATGTTCTACAAGCGAAAGCGGATGCGAACACATTAATTGCAAACACCGCAATAGAGCTAGCTTAAGCAACAAATACCGTCACAGTTGTTGCAAATGACACTGGTATATTAGTAATTTTAGTGACGCTTTGCCAAACCTCTATTTTTCTTCATACACCAGGCGTGGGAAGCAAGCCAGATAAGATTTTAAACGCCAGATCAATTCAAAACGATTGTGTACCATTGGGTCGAATCCCATTGGATCGAATGTCTTGCTCGTCCGAATCCCATTGGAACGAATACCGCAATTTGGGCGGATTTCCAATCATGAATTTTCCTTTCATTTCTGGTTTTGTTTTCAAATTGTTGTTTTTTTAAGTTAGTATTTATTTGTATGATGAGAGCTAATGGTCATTTGTAATGCAAATATCTAAGTTTAAAAATAAAGAACAATATTATTCAAAAAGGAGTAACGTTACATCGGAAGTGAATATAAAATGTATTTTTTTGGAAAAGGCATATTAATTTGGAGAGTCAATGAAGATAAATTTCAATATTTTGGATAAGGCGTAACATTTTAGTTTTTTATAAAATGTTACTAACCTAACCTAATCTTTGGAAAAGGCATATTAATTTGGAAAGTCAAAGAAGATGAACTGCAATATTTTGGAAAAGGCGTAACATTTTAGTTTTTTTCGTTTATCAAATATTACTAAGCTAACCTTTGGAAAAGGCATATTAATTTGGATAGTCAGTGAGGATAAACTTCAATATTATGCAGGGTGACCACAATTCCTATATTTTATAATTTTTCCTATTTTTTCGATACCTTCCTATTAGTTCCTATAATTTAGACAATTTTCCTATATTTTCCTATTTTTCGAAATTTTTTGATACTTTGCGCGCTCTCACTGTTGGTTTTAGTAGATGGCACTCAAAAATATAAAGTGTGACACACATGAATGCAGTTTTGCATTTCTGAAACCAAGGATTAATAACATAAGCTAACCTTTAGCTTGTATTATAAATCCTTGCTGCCAGCCTGCGACCATGGAGCTATAATTTAGGAGACTTAGATGCAATGTAAGGCACTTTTAAGGAAACATAATTCTCACGCCGATAAAATTACTCCATGAAAATGTTATGGGAAACGGAAAAAAATAAGAGTTAAAAAAACTTGTTGTCTGCTTCAGATCGTGTTTTTAGTTTAGCCAGGGACGGATTAAAGGGGAGACCGAGGGGGCACAAGGCTTGTTGGGAGCGCATTGAGTTCTCCATCCAACCATACTAAAAACTTGGGGGTCGAGTAAAAAGGGGCTGAGTAATTAAGAAAAATGTTCATAAACACACCTTGCATAGGAATAGCATTACAGCCAACTTTGGAGGCTCATAACTCTGGTTCTACTAGAGATACGGAGATGCCCTTTGATTATGTAATAGTCCTATTTGCCCCCCACCATCTAACCATACTAAAAACTTGGGGATCGAGAAAACAGGGGTGAAGTAAATGAGGAAAATATTCACAAACATACCCCTCTCCATAAGAATAGCATTACACTACTTTGGAGGCTCGTAACTCTGGTTGTTCCAGAGATAGGGAGATGCCCTTTGAATATGTTATAGTCAGGGACGGATTAAAGGGGGCGAGTGGGTAATGGCCCCTGGGCGCAAGACTTGTTGCCGTCGCATTGAGTTAAACTATTCCTCCTTAGCAACATTTGCTGTTCTTGTTTTCCAACTTAAGGGGGCGCACATTATCTTGGCGCCCGGGTGCAAAATTGCTTAATCGGGCCCTGAGTTTAGTATTCCGTCATTTCCACGAGGTATCTGGCTAACGAATTGTATTTAATATTTTTAAATTAAGTTGATTAATACTGTTTTAGTTTGTGTTGAAAATCATGTCTTATTTAATCCAAATCATTTGAAACCTATATTTTCCTATTTTTTCAATGGCAAATATCCTATATTTTCCTATTATTTTAATGAAAAATCTCCTATAATTTCCTATAAATCAATTGTAAATTTCCCATTTTCCTATATTTTTTTGAAGGCTTTGTTGTGGTCACCCTGTATTATGGAAAAGGCGTAACATTTTCGTCTTTTTATTAAATATTACTAACCTAACCTAATCTTTGGAAAAGGCATATTAATTTGGAAAGTCAATGAAGATAAACTTCAATATTTTGGAAAAGGTGTAACATTTTAGTTTCTTTTTTATAAAATATTACTAACCTATCCTTTGAAAAAGGCATATTAATTTTGATAGACAATGAAGATAAACTTCAATATCTTGGAAAAGACGTAACATTTTAGTTTTTCTTATGAAATATTACTAACTTGTCTCTAACCCAACCTTACCTTTAAGAGAACTCCCTCCCAAATACTGACTGCGCTCGATGCTGCTTAACTTCTTCGATCATCCAACTCACTCTATTCATTGCGCTACTGGAGCTCGGCAACTCAAGGAAAACGCTTTGATTTCATATGTGTAAACCCATCCCATTCAGTCGAAAGCTCTTCCATATAAATATTCCCATTGAGCAGAAAATCGCTCTTTGGGCTATAAATTGTTTTTAATTTGGCTACATTTGTACAAATCTGAATTCGGTCCAACGGGATTCTATCCAATAGGAGTATACCATTCAGAACACCTTAGGTGAAATGGCGGATTCCTTAATGGTGCTGCACGCATTATCTGGATGTGACACAACCTCGGCATTTTTTAAAAAAGGAAAGAAAACTGCATTCAAACTAATCAAGAATGACGAAGAGTTAAGGAAGAAACTGAAAATATTTGCAAAAGACAGGGCTTCTCCAGAGGAGCTCGCGGAAGCGGGAGAGTCATTTATATTTGCTCTGTATGGACAAAAAGCGTCGAAATCCTTAGATGAAGCGAGATACTATTCTTATAACCAAATTGCTGCCAATCAGTCGCTATCTGCAAAGTTTTCTTTGGCAGATCTTCCGCCAACTACAGATAGTGCCAGACAACATTGCTTGAGAGCTTACTTGAAGGTGGGTATTTTTAGTTAATTTTGTTTGAATGTATGAAATTTTTTATAAATAAACTCTGAATTTAAATTCATCCTAACCTATGCATAGATTCAACAATGGCTAGGAAAAGACTTAACGCCAACAGAATGGGGTTGGCAACAATCTAGTACGGGTCTTAGTCCCATTCCATTTCTGAAACCTTGCGCTCCTGACGATCTATTGGAAATAATTAGTTGCAAGTGCAAAGAGGGATGTACGTGTAAAACTTATGGCCTATTTTGTTCCGCTTTGTGCTATTATTGTAGAGGAAATACTTGCAACAACATTGAAGATATCTCCCACGAAGAAGTTTAGGGTCTGCAAACGATTCAGTAAATATCGAGATATATATATATAATATATGTTAAAATGGAAATTGTAGTTCACTGAGTCAAAACTAATGTAAATATTCATCACAAAAAATTAAAAATGCAGTTAACATTTAATAATTATGGAAGGCAACAATCTAAAAAAATATTTCCCATGAAAAACGTGAATACTTCCGAAATATTAAATTGGCTGCATTATACTCCTCATAAGACATAGTTTGAAGCAAGCGTATTAGAATTTCGGACGTAAGTAAATCCCTAGTCAAAGTTTCTACCCTATATCTCGCCTGGTAGTAGGTTAAAAACCTTTAGAAGGAAAAACAGACAGAGTCATATCCGCCTCTTGTATTTTATTAGAAAATGGTTTGCGAGTTGGAATATTTATACAAGTCACGTAAAACATTGTACATATTAGCAAGGTGTGGTTGGGGAGGGAAGGGCGTGTAAGTTTCGTATGTGCTATTGTATTACAGTATTTATGTTTTCAAAGTCGCTAAGGTAATATTCGAAATGGCCTAACGGGTGAGGCACACTAAGGTCTTACCACACCAAGGGAAAAATGTCTTTTTTTTGGTATCCAGCCTCCACACACAAACCACAAACATATAAACTCACAGATCATAATCGTAAAAGCCAGTATGTCTTTCACACTCGTACATAAAAACCTATAACAACTATATATATATATTATTATATTATTTATTATACTATAAATAAATAATAGCAGCCCAGCCTTTACAAATAGTGCCCTCTCAGTATGAAAATTAATCTTTCATTCTAGCTACCGTGCTCGCATTCCCCATCCCTCCGCGCCAACTCAACAAAACGGTCTGTAAAGAAAATATTTCAATATACGTTCTTTCCAACATACACACGTCCATCAAATTAAACATAAATTTGACGGTTGCCGCAATCTAACCGCGTGAATTCTTTGACGATGCAAATCATATTTCCTTCCCAATACTTTCCAAGAGCCGGAAGAGTATCTTTTGTTAACAAGGGTCCGAACAAACTTGTTTTAGGTTCATCCGAAGTCGTATATTGCTGTTAACTCATACCATAGAACCAGGAGCAGATGACAAAGGAGTCTCGGACGCTAGCTTCCACAATATAGAGGGCAATGGGACCCGCGTACGTCACTGCTGTAGCGGTATCGTTTGCCATAGAGGCGCTATCAGACATTATAACAGACGATGCTTTTGGTGGATTATATCTGGCACCAAAGTCTGCTGGGAATTTTTTTTGTAATAACGGACTAACGGTGGCTACTGAGGTTCGTCTTACCCGATCGCGTGCCTGGTGGTGGACGAGCTCCTGGGGAGGCTCGGGGGTGCTGGGGGCTGTTGCTGCTTCGGGTATGCGGACGATGTAGCGATAGTCTTTACGGGGAAGTTCCCGGATACTGTTACCGCGCTTATGAGATCTGCTCTCTCTAGCGTGGAGCAATGGTGTCAGGCGGTTAACCTCACCGTTAATCCTGATAAAACTGTCCTTGTTCCTTTTACGAGGAAGAATACTAAGGATCTGTTCAATGATATCTCTTTCTTTGGCCAGGTCCTGACAAAGTCCTCCGAGGTGAAATACCTGGGGGTGACTTTTGATTGTAGACTCACATGGAAGCCGCATCTTGATCGGTGTATTAAGAAGGCCAAGATGCTCTTCTGGAGGACCAGGAGCTCTGTCGGCCAGACTTGGGGCCTCAACCCCAAGGCTGTACACTGGCTCTATACTGGGATCATCAGACCCATACTATCTTACGGGGCACTTGTCTGGTGGACAAGGGTCCGGCTTAAGACGGTGCAGGCTGCCCTGCGCAAGCTTCAAAGGCTTGCCTGCATTGGTGTTACGGGGGCCATGAGATCGACCCCAACTGCTTCCCTGGAGGTGCTCCTCGACATGCTTCCTCTTCATCTCTTCATTGAGGAGGAGGCTGTCATGGGAGCCTACAGGCTCAACATTAGTGGCTGTTGGGTTCCAAGACTTTGGGATTACAGCCATACGAAGCTCTTTCGGGAGTACGCCGCACTTGAGCCGTCGCTTACGATGTGCTCTGACAAAACCGTCACCAGTTTTGATTTCACTAAGCCATTCAGTATCCACTTCCCCAGTCGGGCAGAGTGGACTAACCTGCTGCCTCTTGGCACTGGGGGTGAAACCATTTGGTTCACCGATGGCTCCAAGACTGATTCCGGCGCTGGCGCCGGCTATTACTGTCAAACCACAAGGGTCGGCTTTTCTGCTTGCCTGGGCACCTTCGCTAGTGTGTTCCAGGCTGAAATTGCCGCGATCTGTTATTGCGCAGATTACTGTATTAACAAAGGGTATACCGGACGGACTGTGAGAATTTATTCTGACAGTCAGGCTGCCCTGAACGCTCTGAACCAGTGTCAGATTTCTTCTCAACTGGTGCGTAGCTGCCTCGACCTGCTAGCGCGACTGGCATCCTGCAACAGGGTTCTGCTGTACTGGGTGCCAGGGCATAGCGGATATTATGGCAATGAGCAAGCCGATAGATTTGCGAAAAGGGGTGCGGAGGCCAAGCTCTTGGGGCCGGAGCCGGCCGTCCCCATCCCCTACAGGCACGTCAAACGGTGTCTGCATGACAGGTTGACTGTCATACAAAATCAGCTCTGGCACAGCATGGAGGGCCAGAGACAGACAAAGTTGTTTGTCGATGGTCCCTGCAGGTCTCGTGCTAGGGACCTAATTTCGCTCGGCAGATGGGATATTAGGCTGGCCACCGGTCTTTTGACCGGGCATTGCCGGCTTAATAGGCACCTCCATCTGATGGGTTTTGCCGACGACCCTCTCTGTAGGTCGTGTCAGGAGATGGAAGAAACATCCGCCCACGTACTTTGCGAGTGCGACTACTTCGCCTCGCTTAGATTAGAATATTTTGATTCACACACCCTGGAACCCTCGAGGGTCTCCTCTCTCACGGTGGAGCGAATTCTTCGCTACGCTGCAGCTACAGGCCTATTCAAGGCCTGATTACGAGGATGCACAATATGCCTTTGGCATCGGTGCTAGGGCGCGTACCCTCCTCATCAACAATAATAATAATACCCGATCGCGACATAAATATACACAATATAATTACTATATTCAAACAGCTGTAATCGTTGGTATTAAGATAAAAGATAAGACTACATTTTGTGACCTTAAAGGTAGGAATTAATTGACTGCTACAAGAGGTTGGAAACGAAATCACTGTCTCTTACATTTTGGGTTTTAAAAGATCGTGCGTGATTTCTTTTCCCAACCTCTTGTAGCTATCATTTAATTCAAGAATAAATTTAGAAAAATTTGGCTCTGAAACACATTTTAGTTTTTTAATAGTATACATACGTTACTCGCTGGGCTTTTCATTATCAATTTTAGTCTAAAAAAAATTAAAAAGCTGTTGAAATCCATTTTTTGACTCTAATACTCGTTCAGCCTAGGCTAATTATGAGCAGACGATAGGTATTTTTAAAGAGAGGCTTCCGACGCGATTTCCCAGATCTCCTTTCGAGACTTTGCAGCCACGCTATTGGTTGGAAAATAAAGCTCAAATTTCCTACCGTGACGTACGCGGATCCCATTTCCCTCTACATTATGGAAGCTAGCGTCCGAGACTCCTTTGTCATCTGCTCCTGATAGAACTAACGTATTTCCTTTAACAATTTTTTCACATTACGATTTCTAAGGTAGTAGTGGATCTTCCTTTAATCGATTTCTAGGTGTCGCCCCATCTCATTTGTCCCAATCAGAAGAATTTAACCCAAATCATGTATTCCTGATTCACCCAAATGTATACTTCGAATGTTGGATTTGAAAATGACCAACACTTACAAAGTGGCAGTTTATGAAGTGAGCGTTACTATAATTATTTTTTCACAATACCATTGATCGACGTAAGTCTAAATGATCTAACAAGTTACCTTTAAATGTGAAAATATCCTTGATGGATAAATTAAGCTTCATTATTCTTACTTCAAACTTTTGGCCTGAAATATATAGTAAATAATAAATTCACTGCAATAGATCATTTGAAATTCGATCAAAAGGAGTAAAACATTTTGCATTTTTATGTGTTTTGTTCGAACAAATCGTTTTTACATCAGTTGCAACCATTTGTAAAATCAAATTCATACGGTGGCTACAGTGGCTACATGATGAGGTTTCTGGACATATTGTCACGAATGGATAACTTCAAGTTTGCAAAATTAAAATCATGTCTCGATAGGCTTAGAAGGCGCCAAAAATTGTCTTAAAGGGCGCCACCGGATGTTTGCTGGAGCTATTAGCCTACATACACAAACGGCGGACTTGCTTTTACTTCTGGGAAATCTGGAGCGCCCGCAAGAATGGTTGCGCCCTTTGTAATATAGCGATGATGTACAGTCCCCGACAAAAGTTTCTGGACATTTTCATTTGGCTGCCATTTTGTTCCTATTTGAGCTAGAGTAACAAAATAGGACTTTCTAGATAGGTTGCCTTCTCAAGATTATTTTAAAATTACAAATGACACTGTGGCGCTAATAGGGCGTTAGCCATAACGGAAATAGTAAAGCCCCCCGATAATGACGTTACGAAATAATGCTTCAAATGGATCAATAATTCTATCGTTGCACGCGTCTTGTCACGTAGAATCCGAAACTGTTTTCAAATTGTAAATCGGTTCAGAAAATCAAAAGTTATGACAAAAAACGTGACGTTCAAAACAATAGCAAATAAGCCTAACGATTATTTATTTGTTCTATATCAACTTAGCTCAGTAGTAAAACATTACGATTAGAAAAACAAGATGTTCCAACCCAAGAATTTTTAGTTCCACACTGACATATGAGAAATGGGAACTTATGAATTAGACTCAGTCTTCGGAAATGGAGGATTGTTGGTGGCGGTTTGTAAACGTCTAAATATTTAGAGATTTGGATATGTTTAAAGATTTTTTATAATTTACTAGTTGCTTATACAGTGGGTGGATATTTAGGGATAATTCTTTTGACGGATATTTTACGGCAGACGGCGTTATGTGTTGAATTGGTATTAAAAGTTGGACGAGCCGCGGTATTGGATGATGGACAGTGTTTCAAGAATATACTTTGAGATGGTTTAAGGAGCAAAATAGGTGGCATGACTAAAATACAGGTGTAACAGAACTTATTTGACGTTCGGTAATCAATTTTTGGACGCCTGAGAATTGGATGTTGAGAAATGCTCTGAAAATAATATTGTGGGAATAATATTTCGACGGCAAATTCATGAGGATGGTTGAGAAGACATATTGTTCAATTCAAAGTGGATGAGAATGGTTTGATTTATAATAATATATATATATACAGGTTAAATTATACGCAAGTTCTTATGACATGAAAATATTTTACGACGTGGATAATTTTACCGTATTTCCTGCTTTCTCGGCTTTATTCTGCATGTTTTCTTATTCCCAGCACATTTTAAACGTGATAACTATCCCTTTAAACTTTACTTAAGAATTTGGTTTTTTGAAAATTATGGCTGTTTTTGGAACATAGAGCAAAAAAGAGAGAGAGGCCCTACAAACGATAAAAATCACAGCGTTTGCAATTGTGTCGTGTTTCAGCGTATGAAGGTTGCTCTATATATTTTTTAGCTTAGAGTAGAGCAGTTTCAATGATCATCGGAAAACAATCAGACTCAATAGCCTATACTTTTCCTGCTATAATATAGTCGGTAAGCGCCTTGGTTTGTGACATTGAGAATTTAGTATCTCAATTTTTCTATCGTTAATTTGGCAAAAAAATAAATTGAGTCTGCTTCCATTATTAACCTTGACTATTTCCCCTAAAATAATTTGATATTATTCTTTTGTAGTTTAAAGTTTACGTTTCATAATCTATATGGATAGAGGGACACTTAGATTTACACAATAATCTAAGACGCCTTGGATTTTTTACTTGAAATGAGAAATTTAACGGGCGCCCATGTATAGAGTTAAATACCATTTTCTTGCCCTGTCAAAGGTTGAAGCTTCTCCAAGGTTGTTCGGATAGAAATTTTATTTTATTTATGTATTTTTTCGCAGATGAAGTTTTACTGAAATTATTCAATTCAATTTCAAAATATTTATTTTTTACTTTTCACTACATATACATTACATCATGAATATTTAGAAAAGAATTCATCTTGAATATTTAGGAGAATTCCAACTTGAATATTTAGAATAAAAAATCCATCTTGAATCTTTAGTATTAACAGAGTAGAAAAAAAAACAACCGGCGTTGCCCATCGAGATATATTATTACATTTCAGGCCGCCGTTTTTAACGAAGGTGGAAAATCGAGCTTCAAAAGACATGAAGTCAGTCTTACGGAAATTGGGAACCAGTGTTTTAAATGTTATAGATTCGGTTGAAACACGTAGACGCCGCCATTTTTCAAGATGATGAGGAATTGGAAAAATCTAAGAGCCCGCCTACTGCCTTTGAGTACCGTCCCTGCAAAATTTCATACCTCTAGACAAAGCTGTTTGGACTAGGAGTAGAATATCAGTCAAATTGTAACTATAGATGTTAAGCATACAAGTTACTGAGGTTTACGTAGGCGTCCTTGTGATTTAAATTAAAATTTCGAGTTTAAAATTGAACTTGTTGTCTTAGATTAGTGGTGTCTTTCAAGTTTGAGTAATAAATGGTTTAGAGAACACTTTAGGACACGGGTTTGATTTGTTGGTTTTCGAGTATTGTTTCCGGTTGTAGTATACTTTTGACGGTTTATTTACTGTTCTAAAAACGCGATAGAGGTTTGCGTGCAGTTCAATGTCGCCATTTCGGTTATTGGAAGTAATTAGGTTTTAAATAAGATCACAGGACAACTTGTGTAATGAATTTTAAAAGAACTATACGATCATATTTAATGCTTTTTTTATTAAAACTTGATCAATGAAAAAACAGTTGACATCGCCAGTTATCATTTCAGTATTTACATGTGTGGACACCTTTCCACTAAAACCAATAATTATCCGTTAGAAATAGTTCCTACGATATTTATAATACAAGATTTTAAGAAAATTTTAATCAAATCTAATATTAGATCTAAACATACTCTAAAAAAATTACACAAAACCAGTTAAAGTTTTTACATGACGAAGTTAACGGTCTAATAATGTGACCAATATCCCTGGATTGATTTGACCTACAGGGAAGTTTTTTAAGCGTGATACTTGTGAGCAACTTCAAATAAGTTTAAAACCGTAAGATGAACTTTGGTGAGACAGGGTCTTTTTGAATGCTTCGCGTGGCACTTAAGAAACGTGAAGTTTCTTTTCTCTAAAAGTCTAAAGAGGCTTCAATTTGGAACAGAGCAGGGCTGTTGATTATTTTGATTTTTTCAAATAAAACAAAAAAAGCTATTTTTTTATTTAAATCGATTTATTTGATTTTTCTTGAACTACTAGATAGTAAATTACCAACATGAAAAGTCTTGAGTCAAAACTAACCAAAAGGAAAATAATCATGACATTTAAGCAGCTATTGGATATTGTTGCTATTGAAATGCTTGTATAAAAAGACTAGCTTGACCGTTATTTCATTTCTTAGCCTATCCAGCAAGACAAACTGAAGTTCTGGGAAAAACATAAACTGAAATTTAACAACACTATGATTCATTTTAATTATAGGTCTTTTCTAGTTAAGTTTCTTCTCGAGTTTCTTAACCTACTTCTTGGAATCTTAGAAAACATTTTTTAAAAATAAAAATATATTCTTGATTTTAATCAAATAATTTTTTTAAAAAATCGCTTGATTTAAATCAAACAACCCTGGAACAGAGCACACAATTTAGACACTCGAGCAGTTAGAATGTGTAGTCTTTACGAATGATAAACGTTTCATCGTCGGACACGATGGCCAGATAATTTTTTAGAGGATGGATGTGCACCAATATATGCCCATCCACTCGAAAGGCTTAATGTGGTTTAGTAGGGTAAAAGTCTTAAAACGGAAGTTAAAGAATGCCATTTTTTACAACTCAACTTTCATAATTTCTCTATTAGGTGATGAAATGATCTTCAAAAAGCTGCGATATCAAATTATGAATGGTTTTAGCATTTTTAAAATATTCTAATTTTTACTAAGCGCTATTTTAGAGGAAACCTTTTCGTATATTTCTATGTAAATATTGTAGTAATATTGTAAAATATAATGTTTACCAAAGGTTCTACCGCTAAAAATTTTAAAAATCAATTTCTATTTATGTAAAAAGGCGGATCTCATGGCGAATTCCACTGGGTCCTCCCGGAGCGCTCCCATGGAGCAATAAACATGGGAGTAGTTGCCGGATCGTTAAAGACTGTTTTTCCGTAATTAGGGTCTCTCATTTTTATTGCTCCATGGGAGCGCTCCGGGAGGACCCAGTGGAATTCGCCATCAGTCGTTTTTTCCTTCCAAGGGTTTTTATCCTACTGGGTACCATAGGAGCATGGATAAAGAATTCGCGTGAGGAAATTTGTATTCACGCTATAGGATAGGCAACTCCCCTATTTCTGACGACAGCTTATTCTGTATAATCTGATTCAGCTTGGGTTGTCAGCACGCGCAAAGATGGGTCTCTATGTAACGTAGCTTTGTTCGTGATGACAAGAGACGAAGAAAATAATAATTCTCTGGATTTAAAATATCCGCGAGTTTTAGCTCAAATGTATGGGCGGAAATTCTAGTAGGCTTCGAAAAAAGTTGAAGTGCCTCGACTGTCGAGTGTCGACTTCATAGTCGAGCCAGTGACTTTTAAAATTTCAAATAATACTAATTTAGACTATTACAGAAGGATGTTAGAGTTAGTATTATAAATATTTATTACGTTTCTAAATCTTTTGGGAATCTAAAGAAATAATTTTCGCAATTTTTAATACCACAACGTTCCTTGATAATGTTTGAAGGACCCACCAATTGAATACATACGACTATGCACGTATTTGAAACTAAAGCCTACAGGTCCGTGCATTTGAGATAAAAATCTCGCGGATATTTATAATCCTTTTTTTTTCTTCGTCTCTTGTCAGCACGCACAAAGCTACATAACATAGAGACCTAGCTTTGCGCGTGCTAACAACCGAAGCTGAAAATAGAGTATATACATAATAAGCTGCTGTCGGAGATAGGGGAGCTGCCTATCCTATAGCGTGAAGACAAATTTCCTCGCGCGCATTCTTTATCCAAAACAGAAGGCTGAAATTTGGCAAAGAGTTTCCTGAGACCCCGTGAATGGTATCCGTAATTCTAAAACTCCCACAAGTGTTCTTTCAGTGGTTGAACTTATTTTTTCCCTTGAAATGAATGAAAGTCAACGAATTAATTAGAAATAGTCCAATGCCTGATCTATTGCACTACCGGATTGCTGAAGTGTTTCGGATTATATTGATATTGTATTTTTTCTATGATGGGGATAATTATCGGGGGATTTTTCACTTTTCTCGGATAGGGTTAACAACCGAGGATTTTGTCTGGGGATGGCGGATTTTGTACAATTTCAGTAATGGGAGATTATGCCTGGGGTTCTTTGTCTTGGAAGTGTTTAGTCCGTATACCCATGTGAATCGATAAAACCTAAAAGGTATTTTTCAGTTCTTATATGTAAATCGAGATATTGAACCGGGTTTGAACACACTCCTGCTTTTTATACGTCAATCAATCGTATATCGCGGTTTTTGCATAAGTAAATGAACTGTCGTAAGTATACCAATACAGAAATTAGTACTGGAAGACCAATAAATCAAACCCATGTTCTACAATGCCCTCTATACCATTTGTTACTCAAATTTCAAAGACACCACTAATCTAAGACATCCAGTTTTTTTTACATTGGGAATGTCAATTTAAATCTTAACCACGTCTAGGAAAGGTCAGACACTTTTAGGCTTAACATCTATAAAACCATTCGTTATAATTTGAAAATATTCATGATACATTTTTTCTCTATATATTCATATGATGCATTTTTTCTCAATATATTCATGGAGAATTTTTTTTCAAATATTCTAGATGGATTTTTCTAAATATTCATGATAGATTTTTTCTTAGTTATCATGATTGATTTTTCTAAATTTTCATGATTAATTTTTCTAATTTTTCATGATTAAATTCTTGAAAATATTCATGATGAGATTCTTAAAAATGTTCATGATCAAATTTTCAAAAATATTCATTATTAAATTTTTGTAAACATTCATGAATAAATTTTTGCAAACATTCATGATTAAATTTTTGCAAACATTCATGATAAAATTCCTGGATATTTTCATTAGTGAATAAACGTAAATCGTAACATCATCTCCAACGTAGGCAGGCACTTGTTTACCGTGATTATACACTTTGGCGTGGCTGATGAATTAAGTGATTGCCATGCTGCAAGCTTAAAAAACAAGGCAGCCTACCTACTCGGAAATAAAATACAAAAGGTATTTATTTCTCGTTTCATGGAGCCCAGCCCCTATTATTATTATTATTATTATGATGTTGATGACTGTGTAATTTCCAGTGAACTACTTATATAGTTTTTTATATACACATTAAAAATCCATTTCATTCATTGTTTGAAGACTACTTTTTTAAATACAACGTTCTCTAATTAACCTTAGATTTAACAAAAAATATATGGCATTCTAAAATTTAAAGAGATAGTTGTCTAATTTCAAAAGTGGTGGAAAAATTAAACTTCCAGACAAAAGGAGAAGTATTCGAATATCAATATTTTCATGTCATTAGGACAAGTGAGTCTTTTTAATTTAAATAATATAATAATTCGAACCATTATCTTCGGAGATTACCATCCATTTCACAATGAGGATTAATATTGGCATCCTTCTTCAAGAATTTGTCGTTGTTACATTCTTCTCCAATTCATGTCATCGCGAATCTTCATTCCCGATTCTCCGCTACATTTCCATGGTAGACACGTCACCTATTCTGCAAACTGGAGTTCTGCCACGATATTTATTCTCCAAGCACTCAAAACATTTCTTAAGAAAATCCAAACCAAACATTTTTATACCGAAAAGACACCCAATCATTATTTACCGAAAAGACACAAAAACATTAATCATCGAAAACCCACCTAGAGCTCGGCATTTTCGATCAATTATCCACAAATTGGTGGATAACCGATTATTTATAAACAAATTTGCGGATTATAATACGATTTAACATGTAAGTTCTGTGGATAATTTTCGGGTATGGATAAAGATAAAATAAAGTGGATAATTGATCGAAAATGCCGAGCTCTAAACCCACCCACCCGTAAGCTACACAAAATATTTTTTCTTTAAGAGCTTAAAACATTTACTACAGAAAAGCCACAGAAGAATTCAACCCAAAACGCAAACTTCGCGCATTATAGAATATTTGGAAAATTTTTAATGTCGAAAATCCTTCCACTTTAGCAATCACAACTTGCTTATTATTCCAAATTCACAGACTTAACACTACCCTGCACACAAAATCCAGAATTTCTACTTTCCAAAGCGCCATCCAAAACCTTTATTTCTAAGTTGGAACCCTATTGTCCTTTTAAAATCGAGACCCTATTGGCAATTAACTAATAAATCGCCACATTACTGAACGTAATTCTTAAAACCTCATCTCTATAATTTCAGAGTAAAACTATGCTATGGCTTGAACATCCTGTTTTTCTGATCGTAATGTTTTTCTACTGAGCTAAGTTGATATAGAAGAAATAAATAATCGTTAGGCTTATTTGCTATTGTTTTGAACGTCACGTTTTTTGTCATAACCTTTGATTTTCTGAACCGATTTACAATTTGAAAAGAGTTTCGGATTCTACGTGACAAGACGCGTGCAACGATAGAATTATTGATCCATTTGAAGCATTATTTCGTAACGTCATTATCGGGGGGCTTTACTATTTCCGCTATGGCTAACGCCCTATTAGCGCCACAGTGTCATTTGTAATTTTAAAATAATCTCGAGAAGGCAACCTATCTAGAAAGTCCTATTTTGTTACTCTAGCTCAAATAGGAACAAAATGGCAGCCAAATGAAAATGTCCAGAAACTTTTGTCGGGGACTGTACAGTCAGGGATCACTACACGATGTCTTGAAAACGCGCTTAATTTCTTAAATTTATCTCAAAGTTATTCTAGAAAGCGACAAAAAGTAAATCAATTTGAAGAAAAAGCTGAAGATAAATGTTTGATTTGCTTGAAGGACTACTCTGATGTGGGTGAAATTTTATCTCGCGAATAAATCCAACCTCCGTATAATACGAACCTTCGTTTCGCATTTCTTTCGTCGGCAACTGGACAAAGTGAACATTTGGAATATTTTGATCGCAATAAAATATTTATACAAAATAGTGAAAGCGTAATAGAAGTAGAGCTCGGCATTTTCGATCAATTATCCACTTTATTTTATCTTTATCCATACCCGAAAATTATCCACAGAACTTACATGTTAAATCGTATTATAATCCACAAATTTGTTTATAAATAATCGGTTATCCACCAATTTGTGGATAATTGATCGAAAATGCCGAGCTCTAAATAGAAGTTATATATATCATGTTGCTATCGACAGCGTTGAAGATTCAAAATACCTTTTATGGTCGAAGAAAGGCTTAGAAAGCATTCTCCATTATAAAAAACCGTCTTGGTTTGGACCAAGGCCGAAAAAACAATTGACTGAAGCTCAGATATTGAAATTTTTTTCTAGTTATTTTTATCCACTCAATCCTTAATCAATATTTAATTCAATCAACTGATTTTACTGTTAATCGATCTAGTCCCTCTAAATTAATTGAAAAAATTACATATCTACGCTTTTTCAAGAACAATTACATTTTCCGAAAACATTTTATCAAGAAATTAATTATTTTGAAGGGATTTCGTGTCGATGCTCACTAACTTGTAAGCACCTTGACCAACATAGTTTTAATTGTTGCTGGCTTGAAAAATTTTCAAGTTTGCACCAAAAGAAGTTTAAATCTGTTTTAAGTTGTTGATAAGACTGTCGTTTACAGTGAATGACGTCTACTTAAGACAAAGCAACAAAGTTTATCCTGCGTGGTTAAGGGTAAAGAACACATAAACAGAAATACTTCTCAGTACCAATGACTTGTTATATTCATTTCCCGCGGAGATAATATGGTTAAACACATCATTCATTACTAGTTATGCCAAGAAGGTCACATTTAACTCCGACACCCCCTCCCTTCCTCTATTTTCCCAATATTTTTTATAATCACCAGTGGTTCCAGTGTATGGGTCATCTGAGCCGTCGCAACACAATATATTATATTACCATATAGATCGAAACCTTTTCACATTAGTAAACGGTACATGACACTCCGGAATTGCCCGCCAACCTTATTAACCTAACACTATAAAACATTCGTGTACATGAATGGTTATGGTTATGGCTTGACACCCGCTAGCGCCCGAACGACCGATCACTCAGTGTAATCGGTGTACAGTACATTTGCAAGTGATTTTGGAAATTACATACAGAGAAACTAAAACACAGGTGTGATCCCGCCATTGGGGTGTTTTCCGAAATGATCTTTACGCTTGCTAAAATGATTACGCGTAATACGTAACCGGTGTAAAGTAGGGGGGTGACGTTTCAAATGAAGACTGAGTTATGACCAAGAAATTCTAAAGTATGGAAATAGAAATTCCAGTGCAACTTTACCTTCATAGAGGCGACAATAGAAATGTAGCATTTCGATATACGAAATTTAATGTATAAATTCGCGCAACACCCTGGTTTGGCATCAATTAAATATTTACATTTTCCATTTGAGTTATGCCAAAGTTCGCTTGCTCTTTTTAGACATCCAGTAGAACATTTCAAATAATCAATACTGATCCCTCAACACGTACTCCCTTCAAAATAATTAATTTCTTGATAAAATGTTCTCGGAAAATGTAATTGTTCTTGAAAAAGCGTAGATACGTAATTTTTTCAATTAATTTAGAGGGACTAGATCGATTAACAGTAAAATCAGTTGATTGAATTAAATATTGATTAAGGATTGAGTGGATAAAAATAACTAGAAAAAATTTTCAATATCTGAACTTCAGTCAATTTATAAACCTCAAACATTTCGTTTGTTTTTTCGGCCTTGGTCCAAACCAAGACGGTTTTTTATAATATCTGTTACTTCAGTCTTAATGTTATTAAATTTTGAATAATGATGTTTGCTTCATCGTCATATATTTGCACTCTAAAATATGACGGTGCATTCAAACACCATATAGGCTGTTTTTTCCGGTGCCAAAAAAGACATCATTTAGGGTGTTCTTTAACCCCATTTTTATGATCAATTCAAGCCATTTGCTAATATTATTTGCAAGTATTAAGGAAATATTAGGCATTTTTGCACCATTTACAGTGGTTTTTAACATCTTTGTTAGGCAATCTGTTGAACTTCTAATATTACTTATTTTAATGGTGTTAAAAGTATGGAAAAAGTACGCTACCTCTGTCACATTATTAAACCAAGTTAAGTGAAATAGTTGTTAAATATTTATTTTTTCCATATTTAGCACCACGTTTATGGCGTAAAACAAACCGGTCAATACACCATTTCAAGTCACTGTTTACCCATTTAAAGACCTGTTTACAAATTTAAAGACCTGTTTACCCATTTAAAGACCCTATTTCCCCCGTTTTAAGGCCCTATTGACCCATTTCAAGTTAATTGTACTATGGTAATTAACCGCTTGCCTGCCTTACGACCGAATTCCAATTCGGCTGAAAACTACTGCAATTTGGCGGTTTTGGATTTGGTCTAATGGGACAAACATCTTGGCTTAAATTAAAATTCTATCTACGCCCGTTAACATCTGATTAACTTTAGTGGTTATGTAAAATGAGCAATAATCCCATCTATTTTGTAAAACATTAAGCAAAATTTATAGTTTAGAAGAATGAAATATTTTTAAATCGCAGAAATGCACCGTTATAAAGCGATTCGCTTATTTTAATTTTTAAGTCAAATTACGTAACACTGTAACGAACTTAAACGAAGTTTGAACATAGAATGAGTTCCCAAAAATAATTTTCTAACGTAATATAGTGCCAATGAAAACCCACATATTATTAAAAGCAAATATTTTTATTTTAAACGCTGTCAACGATAAAACGTTTGTTATTATTGAACTTTTTTTTATAAAATTTATAACATTTATAGGATAAACACGCCTACTATTAAGAGGTACAATGCTTGAAATTTGTGTCTCAATGACACGTAACCTAACTAACATATGCCTTACCTAACCCGACCTATAAAACAAGCAATATTTTCAACGTTTTTTGTTGAGGGACCTTGAAAAATAGGGTGTACCCCATATGAGCAGTTCCCTGTAGCAACCGCGATTCCAAAAAAACAGCGGAGTTTTTCAAAACTGCTGTTTTAGAAATAGCGGCTGCTGTTTTAAAATAGCGGCTGCTGTTTTAAAATAGCAGTGTTTGTCTTGAGTTTCGAGCATGTCTTAACAATACAGTTATATTCTATGGTTTCAAACACAACCTTTTCCTTAATCATTTTATCAGGAATGTGACCTACTAACGGATCGTGTTTTTGAAGTACACTTAAATATTGTACTGTTCTTCAGGCTGTATCAGCTTACAATTCTCATACTAGGATAGAAAAATCATTCGGGAAAGGTTATTTTATTTCGGAAGTAGATAATTGTAAACAGTAATTTTTTGGAAAAGGCATATTATAATTCGAGAAAGATTATTTTATTTCGGAAGTAGATAATTGTAAACAGTAATTTTTTGGAAAAGGCGTAACATTGTTACACCAATTCCAAAATATTACTAAACTAAATCTAACCTAACCTAACCTAACCTGACCTGGTACTATTTAGTTGAAATAATCAACTTTAACCTAACCAAATTATCCTTATCTGACCCAGTTCTTTTTGGGTTCATATAACCCAGCTGGGCCAGCTTACTCCATAATAAACAACTATAGTTTTTCGCATATCTGTTTTTCCGCTCTTTAGAGAACTGCTGTAACGGTACGCCGCGTTTACGAGAACTGCTGTATCGGTAATTGCTGTAATGGGTAAACCGCCATTTCGGGAATCGCTATTTAGAGAACTGTTGTTATGAGGACCGCTATTATGAAATCCGCTCATATGGGAACTGCTCATATGAAGGCTTCCCGAAAAATTAACGATTTTTTGGAAAAGGCCCGAGTTGATTAGTAATGACCAAATATTAATCTCGGTTTGTAAAATAAAAATAAAATTCTTATGCCATGAAATATTTTCCAATAAGCATGTATTTTTAAAAAATTGTGCATACAGACCTCAGATAGGTTTTTAAGTGATGTTTTAGAAAGTAAAACATGCTCATTATTAAAACCAATCTGAATCCATTACATTAGTTGTTGCCCAAAAGATTTCATTTGGATAATTTTAACGGCATTAACGTTTTTACTTAAAATCGTGTTCAGTCAGGATTGATATAATAAGAGAGCCTTCAACGTGTACAAACACAATAGGAAAGGTGGTGAAGTACCACTGAACAAGACTATAAATATTCCTGTAAATCAGGCGCATGGTCCTGAAAAGGGGTGAACAGGGGTTTGATATGAGACTAATAGTGGTTTTAAATTGGGACATGAAATGGGTGTAAATTGGGACATGAAATGGGGTAAATATGGACATGAAATGGGGTAAATATGGACATGAAATAGGGGTAAATATGGACATGAAATGGGGTAAATATGAACTAAAAAATGGGGTAAATATGAACTTGAAATGGGTGTAAATATGGACTTGAAATGGGGGTAAATATGGACTTGAAATGGGGGTAAATATGGACTTGAAATGGGGGTAAATATGGACTTGAAATGGGTCTAAATATGGACTTGAAATGGGTCTAAATATGGACTTGAAATGGGTCTAAATATGGACTTGAAATGGGCCTAAATATGGACTTGAAATGGGTCTAAATATGGACTTGAAATGGGTCTAAATATGGACTTGAAATGGGTCTAAATATGGACTTGAAATGGGCCTAAATATGGACTAGAAATGGGTCTAAATATGGACTTGAAATGGGTCTAAATATGGACTTGAAATGGGCCTAAATATGGACTTGAAATGGGCCTAAATATGGACTTGAAATGGGCCTAAATATGGACTTGAAATGGGTCTAAATATCGACTTGAAATGGGTCTAAATATCGACTTGAATGGGTCTAAATATCGACTTGAAATGGGTCTAAATATGGACTTGAAATGGGCCTAAATATGGACTTGAAATGGGGGTAAATATGGACTTGAAATGGGGGTAAATATGGACTTGAAATGGGTCTAAATATGGACTTGAAATGGGTCTAAAAATGGACTTGAAATGGGTCTAAATATGGACTTGAAATGGGTCTAAATATGGACTTGAAATGGGTCTAAATATGGACTTGAAATGGGCCTAAATATGGACTTGAAATGGGCCTAAATATGGACTTGAAATGGGTCTAAATATCGACTTGAATGGGTCTAAATATCGACTTGAAATGGGTCTAAATATCGACTTGAAATGGGTCTAAATATCGACGTGAAATGGGTCTAAATATGGACTTGAAATGGGTCTAAATATTGACTTGAAATGGGTCTAAATATCGACTTGAAATGGGTCTAAATATGGACTTGAAATGGGTCTAAATATGGACTTGAAATGGGTCTAAATATGGACTTGAAATGGGTCTAAATATCGACTTGAAATGGGTCTAAATATCGACTTGAAATGGGCCTAAATATGGACTTGAAATGGGTCTAAATATGGACTTGAAATGGGTCTAAATATGGACTTGAAATGGGTCTAAATATGGACTTGAAATGGGACTAAATATGGACTTGAAATGGGTCTAAATATGGACTTGAAATGGGCCTAAATATGGACTTGAAATGGGTCTAAATATGGACTTGAAATGGGTCTAAATATGGACTTGAAATGGGCCTAAATATGGACTTGAAATGGGCCTAAATATGGACTTGAAATGGGTCTAAATATCGACTTGAATGGGTCTAAATATCGACTTGAAATGGGTCTAAATATCGACTTGAAATGGGTCTAAATATCGACTTGAAATGGGTCTAAATATCGACGTGAAATGGGTCTAAATATGGACTTGAAATGGGTCTAAATATCGACTTGAAATGGGTCTAAATATCGACTTGAAATGGGTCTAAATATGGACTTGAAATGGGTCTAAATATGGACTTGAAATGGGTCTAAATATGGACTTGAAATGGGTCTAAATATGGACTTGAATGCGGTTAAATATGGACATGAAATGCGGTTAAATATGGACTTAAGTGCTCCTTTAATTGTAAAGATTAAATAGGAAAATTGAGACTGGGTGAAAAATAAGTGTAGTTTTAATTTTAATTAAATAAGGTATCCATGAATTTAACCAAAAAAATCGTGTTTTGGGTTAATTTCACCTAAATTTTACTTACGTTTAAAGGTTTATCTCGATTAAGTTTAGTTTAAAGGCTTATCTCGATTATGTCTAATTTAAAGGCTTATCTCGATTAAGTCTAATTTAAAGGCTTATCTCGATTAAGTTTAGTTTAAAGGCTTATCTCGATTAAGTTTAGTTTAAAGGCTTATCTCGATTAAGTTTAGTTTAAAGGCTTACCTCGATTAAGTTTAGTTTAAAGGCTTATCTCGATTAAGTTTAGTTTAAAGGCTTAGATCGATTAAGTTTAGTTTAAAGGCTTATCTCGATTAAGTTTAGTTTAAAGGCTTATCTCGATTAAGTTTAGTTTAAAGGCTTATCTCGATTAAGTTTAGTTTAAAGGCTTATCTCGATTAAGCTTAGTTTAAAGGCTTATCTCGATTAAGTTTAGTTTAAAGGCTTATCTCGATTAAGCTTAGTTTAAAGGCTTATCTCGATTAAGCTTAGTTTAAAGGCTTATCTCGATTAAGTTTAGTTTAAAGGCTTATCTCGATTAAGCTTAGTTTAAAAGCTTATCTCGATTAAGCTTAGTTTAAAGGTTTATCTCGATTAAGTTTATCTTGATTAAGTTTAGATTAAAGGTTTAACTCGATTAAGCTTAGTTTAAAGGTTTATCTCGATTGAGTTTAGTTAAAAGGTTTATCTCGATTAAGTTTAGTTTAAAGGTTTATCTCGATTAAGTTTAGTTTAAAGGCTTATCTCGATTAAGCTTAGTTTAAAGCTTTATCTCGATTGAGTTTAGATTAAAGGTTTATCTCGATTAAGTTTAGTTCAAAGGTTTATCTCGATTAAGTTTAGTTCAAAGGCTTATCTCGATTAAGTTTAGTTTAAAGGCTTATCTCGATTAAGATTAGTTTAAAGGCTTATCTCGATTAAGTTTAGTTTAAAGGCTTATCTCGATTAAGTTTAGTTTAAAGGCTTATCTCGATTAAGCTTAGTTTAAAGGCTTATCTCGATTAAGCTAAGTTTAAAGGCTTATCTCGATTAAGTTTAGTTTAAAGGTTTATCTCGATTAAGTTTAGTTTAAAGGTTTATCTCGATTAAGTTTAGTTCAAAGGTTTATCTCGATTAAGTTAAATTTAAAGGTTTATCTCGATTAAGTTAATTTTAAAGGTTTATCTCGATTAAGTTAAATTTAAAGGTTTATCCGGATTAAGTTTAATTAAAGGTTTATCCGGATTAAGTTTAATTAAAGGTTTATCCTAATTAAGTATAATTTAAAGGTTTATCTTGATTAAGTGTGAAATAGAAATACGAGGCTTTATCAACAGCTATACAGTTTAAATATGAATTAAGTAGTCCATTTAAAATTTATTCGTGTTTTTATCCAAAATATGTATATTTTATGTTTAAATTCACCCTAATTATACTTAATTATGTTGAAATTAATGAAGGATTGTGGTTTGGCAGTATTGATTTATCTCATAAATTGAGCTTCAAAAAATTATTAACCCTAATTTTAATGTTTAGATGAGTTTTTGATTAGTTCCAACACATTGCGTTCAATTTTCATCATGCCCCGTGCTAAATTTGCGGTAACGTGAAGATTAACAATTAAATATGTTGTACCGGGGAGCCCGTTACAACGGATCACTACAAAGGTTACCATGTTAATGAATGATGTGATTCCATAGTTTCGCTTAAATACCAGTAATTAGATCAAATGCCTAAACAATTCATAGCAATTTTGACATATAAACAAACGGCAATGAGGACTGTGGAAATAGCGAACGTAACCCTCTGTTTTCCACGTGGTTACATTGAAAAAATCTGCACAAGGAATTTATTTGACTAATTACGTAAAGACAATGTTCTCCTGGTCACTTACATTTCTAAATTAAATAAACCACTCTTGGTGACAAATAATTTATAAAACGTAATATCATATACAGACTGTTTCACCAGGAAAAAATTGTTTTAACGAATCGTTTCCAACGTGGTTACGTTGAATCTGTGCTGATGTAAACATGGAAATTCCTCTACATTGGTTCAGTTTAAGGAAATATATTACACACCTTCACAATTAGTACCATTTTAGTGAGATTAACAAATAATGAAACCCTGTATCCCTCATACGTAACCCTCCGTTTCGAACGTGGTTACGTTGAGAGAATCTGTGCAGATGTAAACATGGAAATTCCTCTACATTCCTCTACATTGGTTTAGTTAAGGAAATATATCACACATCTTCACAATTAGTAGCATTTTAGTGAGATTAACAAATAATGAAACCCTTACCCTGTATACCTCCTATATTTGTTGGTAGCAGAAAACGAAGCAGACTGCGTATTTTTGTAGTACAGAGCTGTAAATTAGCTTTTTTATCTTTAAAGGGGAAAGACAGTATAAAGACAATATTACATAGACAAACTAAAATACAACTTAAGCCTTGGCCGTAAAGAACGTTCAAAAACTTACTTTAAATGATATAAAAACCTCTGTTAACTGTAATTATTTACCTGAATTACTTTTCGAGACGAAAATTCGACCTGATAACGACGTATTTCTTATTAAGGGTGCTACAGTTAATTAGAAAATACATATAAAGGTGCTCAAGCTCGGATGAAATACCAAAGTAATTTGTCAGCGTCTACTGCCATATCTATGTCTACTGCTAGATAGTCTGACCCAAAATAATTTTTGACGTACTTTCAGAATTAACTAAAATTAACATACTTAGAGTTAATTGATTTAAATAAAACTAGCCGATTGCACACCTTGAATACTTAATTGTTAATTCAAGAGTATTCCGAAAAGTAACTTCGCTGTAGTTTTTCTGTTCGCGGTGGGGGTAAATCACGAAAAACGCCATGTTAATCTCCATAGGAAATTTAGTAAAAGCATGTGAATTTTGCTTTAACGTTACAACAGGGTGTCAAGTCATATCTACAAGGGCCTACCGGCCCTGTAGAATTCAATATTGTATTTTCTTGTATCGGATGTGATATGAAAGTATTGTTTATATACCTCATACTCTCGACAAAAAATTTACCGTAAGCGGCCTTTTCGCTTCAATTTGAGGACCATTTAATTGGTTATTAATCATAATTAAGGAAACAATTTTTTTACTATCGATTTTGATATCTTCTAAACCAGGCCTTTCGAGTAAGGTCGGAGTTTAGATACCCTGGACCTTTCCTTTAAAGCATCGTATCAAAAATATGGGGCAAAAGTTGTAGTATTATATCTTGCAAATACGTAAGAATATAATTATTCCAATTTATTATTAGTTAGCCGGTATGTCAAACTTGGAAATAATCCCAAGCAGAAGCCCATTAAATTAGCCTAGGAAGTAAACAATTACAATAGCTGGCATAGCGTACGTCTCTGCTGGGGTAAGAACTACTTTTAACTCCATGGATGGGGGTTTAGCTTTTTCCCCCTTTCGCAGCACTGTTAGAAATCTCGAGCTGTATTGGAAGTCTTTCTTCACGTGAGCGGGGCGTGACTTCTTCAGCCCATGAACGCTGGATCTCTAAAGGGACTGAAAAACGGTTTAGATCCCACTATGTAGTACGTTTGCGTTATAAAACAAGCTGCCCCAGCAGAAAGGACACTCGTGCGGGATATGTAAGATAATAAACATTTAAACAATAGGGCTAAAAACGCGAGCATTAGATAAAAAATTCTTTGCTAGACGCCATACCTCCAGTTGTGAACTTGTGAGAGTCTAATAAATATTAACAGTAGAACTAGCAGCAGACAACTCCTTCTAAAGACCATAGATATAGTAAAACTATAAAGGGTCTAGATCCACTTCGCTGGCTTAGGCTTAACGAAAAAAACGTGGAAGGGGCAACGAGCAGACTGCCGCTATTTTCTGGGGGTAGCCGTATAAAACGCCATCTATCGGGAACTTTCGAAACTAAATTAAAGGATGAGCTTAGAGTAGTGGCACTCTATGTTAACCCCCTATAGGGCATAATAAGTCAAACCCTCGGAGATGCCATTACTCCATTTTATACGAGCTAAGAGCAGAAAAACGTATTTTATAAATTTTACACCTGTAAAATCGTTTAAAAAACACTTGGAACTTGTATTTCTACTTACTTTCGAGGAAATACCACCGTTTTCTGAAGGTAAGAGTCTTTTTTTATACATTTATTAGTAATGAAAACATTAAAGGCGAGCTAAGCCTTGGTCATGGCCATAATGTAGATTTGATTTGCACATAGAGAAAAGAGGCTGTACTTTTGTGACTTGGAAAATTTATTTTTTAGGCTTTTCGAACATTTCTATGGCAAAATGAGGTAGGCCTAGGAGACTAATGAAATATTTAGAGGATAATTTTGGAAGCAAGGTATCATTGATGAATTGGTTGTCTTTCACTATCATCAAGATTTCGATGTTATCGGGTGGCACAAATACTGCCCAAAAGCATACGGGTACGTTACACACGAAAAGCTGACCCTGAATCTGATGATAGACGTTCCAGTTCATCCGTTTCTTCGTCAAAGTAAAGGTAAAAGTTACCCGAAGCTGCTTTTCCTCTGATAGTTTCTTTATTCTTGAAAATAGTGTAAGGGCATTTGATCTCCACTAAGTACAGCTGGTCCTCAACCAGTATAAGGCAATCGGGGCTTGCCCCAAGGAAGCAAAATTGTGGATTAACAATCAAACCCACAGAGGTGTGACACTGGGTATTGATGTGTTGCCTGAATATTTGAAAAAGCAGCGGGTTCATGCTTCAATCTATGATCAAAGGACAACGCTCCCATTTCTTCTAATGCTTCAGATTGTTGCTCGAGAGTCAAATTACGGAGAGTCAGTTTAGGGATAATTTCATCGGTTACATTAATTTCATCTCCAAATTAGGATGGAATCGCGAACCGTACGGTTTGAGCGCTCTACGTAGTCTCTTTCCAGTGGTGGGAAAGAAATCTGATTTTGTAAAATGTTTTGAACAAATCCGTAAACTGGAGATATCAGTGGACAGAGGTCCTACAGCTGTTGTTATAGAATTAATCCACTTCTTTCTAGTGGCAGTCTCTTTCGGAAAGTTGTGGTAAGAAAGAAAACGTTCTTTACACCTACAGTTTGAACGCAGCAAACATGAGTTGAAGCCATGATTGTTACATAAATAAGTAAATAAAAACGTTTATGTTATATTTTGTTTTATGCGTTTAAATATAGAGACACACACTTAACAAAGTTTGTTATGGTGGGCACCATTATCGACTCTTATTTTAAGAATATGTAACAGTTTAATGTCCGGATATTTAAATATCAGTACCTTAAAACGTTGCTAACGTTTTTTTAACATGATAAAATAACGTTTTTCAACGCTGAAAACAACGCTAATCACTAATCTGCCGTGTTTTACAAGACCAAGGCTTAGCTCGCCTTAAATGTTTTTATTACCAATAAATGTATAAAAAAAGACTCTTACCTTCAGAAAACGGTGGTATTTCCTCGAAAGTAAGTAGAAATACAAGTTCCAAGTGTTTTTTAAACGATTTTACAAGTGTAAAATTTATAAAATACGTTTTTCTGCTCTTAGCTCGTATAAAATGGAGTAATGGCATCTCAGAGGGTTTGACTTATTATGCCCTATAGGGGGTTAACATAGAGTGCCACTACTCTAAGCTCATCCTTTAATTTAGTTTCGAAAGTTCCCGATAGATGGCGTTTTATACGGCTACCCCCAGAAAATAGCGGCTGTCTGCTCGTTGCCCCTTCCACGTCGACCTCCCATTGAATTGTGTATCTACCCTTTTAATATATCTATGCTAAAGACTTAAGCTATCCACTAGCACCATCGCGCGCCACCATCCTTAACCCACCGCACCAACGCGTGCTTCTGAGGAGGCGGAGTCTATTTATCCTTTTTTGCGGCTTCAGCTAGAGTGCGTTCTGGTGGAGTCACCAAATAAGTGTTTACTTTAAAAAATCGAAATCGCAATGATGGGGATGAAAAGCCCGAACACACGGTATTCCTGTCGCCATGCATTGCCAAAGCTACGCTAGAGAGACCTTGAAAACCGGGACCAATACCTCGTGCGAGGGGGGATTCTCCCCCGCACGAGTAAAAAAGGAACGGCCACGGTCGTTATATTGTCTTTTTTTTAATATCATTATAAAGAATCAGAGCGGTGCTAATTTATTAGTAAGAAAATTAAAATTGTAATTAATTGGCAATTTTACTAATTGAAAATGGTAATTGAATTTTAATTACTTTACTGCTAATTGGGAAGTAATTTTTTTCTTTAAATCGGCGAAAGAGATTAATTGAAAATCCAATTGGCTAATTAGCCAAAACTAAATCTAATTAATTTTTAATTAGATAATTACCTTTCCGATGTATACTAATTAATTATAATTACTTCCCAATTAGCAGTAAAGTAATTAAAATTCAATTATAGTTTTAAATTAGTAAAAATGCAAATTAATTAGAATTTTAATTATCTAACTAATTAATTAGCACAGCTCTGCATTGAACCTTGCATTACCAAAGGCGGAACAGGAAACCCATGGGGACTTTTATGGTGATATTTGATACTTACGGTTTCTTTTTCACCTCAATTAGACAAGTAATTAATAAGAAATTTGTAATTAATTATGAAATGAAAGAATGTTTATTGTACATGAAAAAAGTCATTTACAGACTCACGTGAACATGCACATTGTGTACAACGAAAGAACAACAATCAAGTTTAAGTATATACAAGACAAAGAGTATACTATGGATAAGCTGGTACTATGTTATTTTATACATGTGCTAAGGGTTAACGGATGTCAGTTAATTTAATTGCGAATATATCTAGATTAAAACGTAGGAAATTGCATGATCTTTGCATGCGATTAATAAGATTAGTTTGAAAAATTTCTAATTTCTAATTGAATTTAATTAATTTCTTATTGCTATTTGGCTAAATAATTAATTCATAAATACTAATCTAATTGCTAATTGGCTAATTAGTAAATTCATAAATATTAATCTAATTGCTAATTGGCTAATTAATTATTCATACATATTAATCTAATTGCTAATTGACTAATTAATTAATTCGTAAATATTAATCTAATTGCTAGTAGGCTAATAAACTAATTCATAAACATTTATCTAACTGCTAATTATAACTTAATTAGTTGGCAGCTAATTAGCACAGCTATGTTTATTACTGTTTCTCCACGTTATTGCAGTTTTTTACTAATTGAAAATGGTAATTGAATTTTAATTATTTTTCTGCTAATTGGGAAGTAATTTTTTTACTTCAAATTGCCGAAAGAGGTTAATTGAAAATCCAATTCGCTAATTAGCCAAAACTAAATCTAATTAATTATTAATTTGATAATTACCTTTCCGATGTATACTAATTAATTATAATTACTTCCCAATTAGCAGTAAAGTAATAAAAAACTCAATTATGATTTTAAATTAGTAAAAAAAAAGCTAATTAGAATTTTAATTAGCTAACTAATTAATTAGCACAGCTGTGCATTAAACCTTGCATTACCAAAGGCGGAACAGGAAACGCATGGGCGCTTTTATGGTGTTATTTGTTACTTACGGCTTCTTTTCTCACCTTAATTAGACAAGTAATTAATAAGAAATTTGTAATTGTAATTAATTCGTTTGAAAAAGCTGCTTTCCTGCTGGACAAATTGCTAAACTTGGCTAGTTTTAGCTCAGCCCTAGTGTACGAGGTCCGACTGGTTCTGTGATATCTTATAGAAATAGAGACACACGATGGACAAGAGAGTATGTTGGTTTCATTGAGAAGATTCTTTAGTTTTTGGAAACTTTAGTGTTCGAACAGAGGTTATTTATGGCACCTCCATAAATCAAATTTGAACACGCGTTCCATGGAAAGTCGACAGTCTTCATACGCATTTCTGAGCGAGATTATTAAATGCCTTTGTTTTATGCACAGTGAGAAAGAGTTATGGCAAATAAAGCGAAAAATGATAAACCCGGTATTTCATTTCAAAAGATTTGTGGATTTGATGCCTACGGTGAACCGTAAAAGTCACTCTTTGGTCAATCTACTTCAAAAGAAGATAGACGAGCCGTGGATTGACATATCTCACTTCACATTAGCTTTCAGTTTCGACGTTTTCACAGGTATGATGTATGAAACACGTGAAATATCTGGGATCCGTTCATCTCTCTCTCTTAAGCCGTACCATTAATTCAAACCCGTTTATGATAGAACCTAATGAAATTATTGTTTATAAACTGACTTTACCCGCGTTTACACAAGACATTTTGTAACGTTAATTTTTTGATAAAATATCCGAACGATTAAAAGCTAAATGTTACATTTCGACCTTTCCATTAGACGGATTTAAAGTGTTTAATATAAATGCGGCTGAATTTAGGTCAGATTTTTTTAAATATTAAAAATTATATAAAAGAATTAAAAACTTTCGTTTACGGAGATATCCAACGTGATTTTATTAAAACATTAAAAATTTCTTAGAGACGTTTCGGGCCGCGGCTCGTCATTCAGTCTGTTGAACTTAATTTCGTTCATGTTAATAATATACTACTCTACTCTAGGTTATTTTTTAGAAAAAAAAATTTATAGGGGAAGTATAACATTCGGTTGCTAGAGGGAATACCATAAGGGTGCCGCGTTTTTTTTATGGTATTCCCTCTAGTGACCAAATGTTATACTTCCCCTATAAAAATTTTTTTCTAAAAAATAACCTAGAGTAGAGTAGTATATTAACATGAACGAAATTAAGTTCAACAGACTGAATGACGAGCCGCGGCCCGAAACGTCTCCAAGAAATTTTTAATGTTTTAATAAAATCACGTTGGATATCTCCGTAAACGAAAGTTTTTAATTCTTTTATATCGTAAATAACCGTGACATAAATAACTATGTGTAACCTTTTTAAATTAAAAATTATGATTTGAGAAAGGAAAACAAAATATGATTTTGAGCCTAAACATGAATAGCTTCTGACTCTCAAGGACGACAGTGGTCCTGGATCCCGGACCATTACTATATATAGTGGATATATATATGGATAGTCCTGTTGCGGAGCAAGTGTTAAAAAACATAAAGGAGTAAGTATTCAATAAATCATTCGTCAGTTTGTGCTTGTTTGGCTTTTTAAATACAAGGGAAGAATACAACGTGAAATTGCAAGCGATGGGTTTTGTCTAATGGTTTTAAAAATTATCGGTATTTTACGAGATTTGAATTGGTAGTATTTTCCCTTAAGAAAGAGCAGTTAACCAACTTGACTTTTTAGGACGCACAAGGCTAGATCCCCACGTTTTTCAACCAGCAAGAAAATTGGACAAAATAGCTTTGAAGGTACTAATGTTTCAAACTTATTTCGTACAGCGTAAACGTTTCTGCCAGAAATATGAAAATAATTAAAATAACAGACCAAACTGGCACTTTTTAACCGACAAAGCTGAATGCACTTGATATCAGATTTATGAACAATCGCTTATCCAATTCAGTCTTATTTTACATTACTTTTAATAGTATTAAATATAAAATTATTTATAATAATTTATTGTTGCATGAGAGGATATTTGAATATTTTCTCAAATAATGAAATCCTCGTTCATATTTTATTCTAGAACGCCATTACATATATATCGACGTTTTATGAGGCCATGGCTTTGGTCTGACGTCATCTATCGGCGCACTCAAAGAGGAAAAGCCTATTATCGAGCTATTGACGCGATGAACACTATTATAAACAAGACGGCCCAAGGGCTCGTAATAGTAGCCATATCGTACGAGTGAATAGCCCCTCTATACCCTACCCTAATGAGTGGATAACCCCTCTATACCTTACCCTAATGAGTGAATAGCGCTATCTTTTTCAATACTTAAATGATTTACCGTGCATAAAATCAGAGTGAATAGCCCCTCGATTCCCTACTCTAAAGTCTAAACAGTGATTAAATTATAACCGTATAAATTTACTTATGCTGTAATTCTAATATTCCGGCGAATCGAAGAACAGATAGTTTTTAGTGATAATCCCCTCGATGAGTTTACAACATAGACTTATGCCGATGCACACTTATCGCATCTTATAAATTTCAAACAAGGACTTATGCCCAGAAACTTTTGAAAGAGAAAGTTTAGTTATAGTGATTACGCATTTTAGTGATTATCCCCTCGAATTACCTTTAGCAATGCTAAAATGATCAAACGCATAACGCTCATTTAACACTATGTTAGCTCTATCTAAACCCACATTTGAATTGACCGCAAACGTTCCAGTCAAACATAGCATAGATGGCGATAGCTACCGAACGAGAACGAAACACATGAAACGGGGAAAATCGTTATCTATTTAATTAGCACATAAATAAAAAGGAAATAAATATAAAAACCCCAAACATACAAATTCATAAGTATCCGACCCCACAGATAAAAATTCAAAAGTATCCGACCCCACAGATTAAGAGGTACCCCACCCCACATCACCCTGACATTTTAGAGATAAAAATAAATAATAAAAAACTCGGGGTTTCTATCAAGTCTCTATAGCTCAGTGGTAGAATTTCCGTCTACTACGTGAGCGACCCGGGTTCGAATCCCGGCTGCGATCTCAAAAAATTTTTAATTAAAATTAAATTTCTAACCGAGCCCAGTTACCCCTATGGGTGGGTTGTGGTAATATAAAGTTCATTTTAAGCTAAAATCTGACGATAACGATAGCGAAAACTCCGGCCACTACTGTTACTACTGTTACTACGGCTCGGGTCAAACTAAGAGCCTATCGTATACTACGATATGGCTAAAAAGGTCAGAAACATGGGGATAAAGGTTGTCAGTGTTTTTCAATTAGATCATTAAACTAATTCCGATATTAATAGTATAGAATATAGACAGGAAAGTCGCAGAAAATAAATTAAATAAAGGTTCTGAAAGTGACAAGATCGAGAAAGATGCTTCGAAATACCAACCACTTTTGGACTTTCTCATGGAAAAACATTCAGAGGATCCGACATTTACTGAAAAAGATGTGCATGATGAGCTGAAATTATTCATTTACGCGGTAAATCTTTTTTCCGATAAACTAGTGTAAATATTGCGCGTAATCATTGGTCGCAAATTTTTACTTCTATCCCTTACGAACCTGGTAAAAATGCGTTCAGTTAGAAGGTTCCATTGCTGTCTAGTCTTGATAATTTTCCTAAAACATTTTTCTTCGTGGAGAAGCGGATTAATTTAACTATCATATATTTATTTTTTTCACACCTTAAAAACCCATGGCCCTGTTTAGACGCAGCGTCTTTCAAATCATAAATTTCAGTAAGTGACTATATATTGTAAAACAAACAATTTATTTTGCCGATACAGGAATTCCTCTCTCTTTCGCGTTCAAAATCATTCTACCTTTTAGTTACAATAATTCCATCACCTTACGCCCTTATAATGCGTATCGAAGAGAATTTTTATTCCGTCCAAAAAAGTATAATTGACTCAAAGTCGCCATCTAGGTCACTTTACAACAGCTGCCCACCACGAACTTTATCCATTCATTATAATTATCAATGTTCAGTTAACAAGGGGACACTACTTTTCTCTATCGATAGTGATAGTGCAATGGTCAAATCACTCTAGCTCGGCATTTCTATCCATTATCCACAAATTACTTATAAACAGAGTTGTGGATATAATACGATTTAACTCGTAAGTTCTGTGGATAATTTTCGATAAGGGATAAACATAAAATTACGTGGATAATGGATAGATAATGCCGAGCTCTACAAATCACAAGTTTAATATCACGCCTCTATTGTAGCATAACCTAACCAAGAAATAACCTAACCCTAACCGAACCAAACGATACCTAACCTAACCCAAACCGAACCGAACGATACCTGACCTAACCTAATCTAATCTAACCCTAACCGAACCGAACGATACCTAACCTAACCCAAACCGAACCGAACGATACCTGACCTGACCTAACCTAACCTAACCCTAACCGAACCGAACCGAACGATACGTAACCTAACCCTAACCGAACCAAACGATACCTGACCTAACCTAACCTAACCCTAACCGAACCGAACCGAACCGAACGATACGTAACCTAACCCTAACCGAACCAAACGATACCTGACCTAACCTAACCTAACCCTAACCGAACCGAACGATACCTAACCTAACCCAAACCGAACCGAACGATACCTGACCTAACCTAACCTAACCCTAACCGAACCGAACCGAACGATACGTAACCTAACCCTAACCGAACCGAACTATACCTAACCTAACCCGAACCGAACCTAACCTAATCAACAAGAAAATTAAAATGTTATTTTTTTGCAAACTGTGCGGAATTGGGTTTTGGTAAAAAATGTTGAACTAAAATTTCAATCTAAAAACTGTGCGCAAATGGGCTATAAAAAATGTACGGAATTGGGCTATGATTTTAGAAAATTGTGCGGAAATGGGCATCCTCGTTTGAAAGAACCCGCACCATCTTTCGCCCTTGACATCGATGTAGGGGTGGAGAAGGAAAGATTTGGAACTAGGAGGGTTGGCAGCACCACTGGATCCTAGACGTTGAAGTATAGCACCATCGTTATGTAATTCACTAGAACAGGCACTTTATATCTATTTCCGTTTACAATGCATAGGTTAGCGACAGCGCCCTGTACTAACAATTTCCTTTAGCCTCAGAGAGTTTTGATTTAAAAACCCCGGAGAAAATTTTTTTTTTATCATTTAAAGAATTTATTAAATGAAGTTATTTTGCGGTGTTTTACTTATAAGAGGTCGAGAGCTTCAAACCTAAACCCCATAACCCCAGATTGAACTAAGGGCGTAGAATAAATATTGTTCGTATCATGAGTGAATCATATACTAGCTCCCTATAAGTTACTCAGTCACACTGGCCTAATGTATCCAGCATTTTCTTCCGAATAGTCGAGAGGAGGGGAGGCGGGTGAAAGTGATAGTAGACGGCGCCCTCTCTTAGGGCTTTGAAATTAATAAATCGAGAACTTGAAAGTGACGATAGTTCCAAATGGTAATAACGGTTTTGGAGGTTTGGTTTCTTTGATTCACATTCATTTTTTTGCCTCGTTAAAAATGAGTTGGACCTTACAACAGGCTTCGTTAAAAATGAGTTGGACCTTACAAAAGGCTTCGTTAAAAATGAGTTGGACCTTACAACAGGCTTCGTTAAAAATAAGTTGGACCTTACAACAGGCTTCGTTAAAAATGAGTTGGACCTTACAACATGCTTCGTTAAAAATGAGTTGGACCTTACAACAGGCTTCGTTAAAAATGAGTTGGACCCTACAACAGGCTTCGTTAAAAATGAGATGACCATTAAGTTGTTGTTTAGCTCTTATTTTTTCATAAAGTTTGGTTCTCTCACCATAAATAGTTCCTGCCTCTGAACGTTGCCCACGAAATAAAAATTCTTATTCCGCTCTGAATTTAAATGAGTTTCTTTCATTTGGCCTGTGTCAAAAAATATCCAAAATTTTGCCATTTTAATGCGCAAAAATAAAACTTCCTATTGCGCCAACCTTAACCCACTAAAATAATTTCAAAGATAAAATACGACTGTGAACCGCCCACAAACAATCACAACATTTCTGCTTATACTAACTACCTTTCAGTTCAAAGTTTCATTGGTTGATCCCCTTTTCCGGTTTTTTACCGGAAATACGTAAGCGCGGAAAGTAGTGTTATTTTCTCTCACTATAGGTAACACTTTTTTGGCGGAAAGAAAATGCTGGATACATAAGGCCAGTGTGGCTGAGTAACTTATAGGGAGCTAGTATATGATTCACTCATGTTCGTATAGATATTTTACATCCTTAGTTTATTGGGAGCAATAGAAAACCACTAGAATATAGCTCCTCTAATTTTCTGACAGCCGAGCGAAACTGCTATAGGGCTGTTCAGAAAATTTGGAGTTTAGTATCATCAAACTTGATTGCAACAACTTTTCATCCTGTCACATGAAGGTGGACGATGAAAGCTACATCTATAGCTTTATTTGATCAAATAAAATTTTATGGTACCAACGGTTCCAAATAGCCAGAGTTTCATCTGATAAATATAATATCAAAAAAAAAAAACTGAAATTTTCAAATGAGATAAAATATACTTGGGGTAAAATAAAGCTTAAAAAGATATAGAACTTAAGTCTCTTTTATAAAAAGGGTCATGACACTGTTCATTTGAGTTTACTATGGACATTGTACCTTCTTGGACTGCATCCAGAAATACAGGGAAAAGCTCATGAAGAATTAAGCGAAAAATTTGGTGTTGCTTATCCTTCTATTACATGTGAAGATGCTAATCAACTTACTTATTTAGAAATGGTCTTAAAGGTATGTGCACGAATTTGATTATTTAAAAGAAGCATGAATGGAAAACATTCCTTATTGGGGTTGGGGCCTCGCTTCAAACTCCACAACCTTTTCTACGGAATATATTATCATAACCAGAAGTAATATAATAAACCTTCCTACGGGAGGGAATTGTACAAGACGGCAAAGGCGTAACGTTAAAACACGCGAGACATCCTCGAACCGCCAAATACCATATTCAGACACTATTGCACATGGACAAGGTACGGTAGATCTTAGTCCTTTGCTAAACCATCTTTCGTAAGAAAGAGAGGATTCCTGATTTTGCTAGTAAATATTTACAAACGGTTATTTAGCGATAGATAATAACGTAATAATAATGTATGGTGTTAGGCATATACCTTGGCAAGGTGAGGGTATAATTTTATGCAAGACCTATGAAAATCCTAGAATCTAGTCACTACCTGATTTTTAATGATTGATTATCATCAAAATCAAAAAATACTGCAAGAATTACTTCTTCGGAAAAGTTTTACAATGAATCTGTGAAATTGACTAACGTAGCCGACGCAATCGCGAGACCAGAGTATGTATTACTACGCTCTACGCGGCCCTTTTTAATTTTACACGGAGTTTTAATTCCGGTAAAATTCTAGAGGGCCGGTAGGCCCTTCTAGATAAGAACCCACACTCTCCCGTAATGTTAAAGAAATAATTCACAGATTTTAGGCTTAGCGTCCCATAGAAAAAGCATGGGATTTTTGGTGGTCCACTCCATCGAATAACTCAGAAACTACTGCGAAGTTAAGGTTCGGAACACTTTTGAATTATCAAGCAACTATTGAATGTTGAACTTCTGAAGTTTGATTAAGAACAATTAAGTCTAAGTATTTTATTTTAATTAATTTATAAATCATGGTAAAACCGTTACATATATTACACTGTTTGCATAACATTATGTTTAGCCTCCATCGGGTTTGTGGCGCATAGGATAACGCGTCTGCCTACGGAGCAGAAGATTGCAGGTTCGAGTCCTGGCAAGCTCGGTGTTTATTTTTACAGATCTTTTATTCAACATAAATGAAATAATCCTATAAACACAATGTTTGGATATTTTTTTTTGTTACGAAGTACGGGCATGTGGCGTAATGGATAACGCGTTTGCATTCGAGGCAAAACATCGCAGGTTCGAGTCTTGGAAAGCTCGTTGTCTATTTTTGATGAAGAATCTTAGTATATAGAAGGCAAAATTCTTAAATAACAAACTTTCAATGAAATGTGCGCGTGCTGGCGCGTGGTTTAGAAACAACCTTTTTTTTAAATCTATACAAAAAGGTCAGCTAAACTTAATTGAGTTACCAACCGCCTTTTTTTCATGAAATAAGTTACCACCCGCCTATCTATGGTGAACTAATTTACCACCCGCCTACCAATTGTGAATTAATTTACCACTCCCCTGCCAAATGATTTAAAATTTTAATCTTTCCCATAAAATAATGAGAGGCACTCGGAGTGAGCCAATATGCTCACGAACATCTTACTGGAACGTCGAATTAATGACGTTTGACAAGCATATTATTATTTTTATAGTAGATTAATACAAATTAAGGCTGAAGGAACAGATATTATATAAAAAAGACTTGGTTTGCCCAAGCCTTAAAAACAAAACGATAAGAGTTTTTCCAGTTGACTGAAGCGCGGATATTATTTTTCTCTATTGAATTTTAAAGACAATCCGTATTTTACTACTCTTTAGAATTTAATTCAATCACCTGATTTTACTGCTAATGGATTAGTTTCCTATAAATTAATTGAAATAAAAAACTACTTATCTCAGATTTTTCAAGAACAATTCCATTTTCCTCAAACATTTTATCATGAATTTTTTTCTTTTCAAGGGAGAACGTACTTTAATTTTCAAATAATACTCTCAGTAATAATATATTATATCATGATTATATGCGTTCTTTTTGAATGCAAAAGGGGGCTGTTATAACCTTTCTTATATTTTATAAAGGGGTTCGTTTCTTTTAGCACAGTCACAATTATTGTACTGTGCATATCAGTACTAGTGGGGAAGATTTAAGGAGTGTTGGTTGAGTTGCTGTTTAGTTGACTACATTATGAAAACTTGATGTGTTTAAAACCTTTTGAAAAGAAAATTCACGGAAATTAAAAAAGATAGTGTCAGTTTGATTAAATTTACACGATATCACTCAAAATAATAAATGCATGATAAAATGTTTCAGGAAATTGGAATTGTTGTTGAAAAATCTGAGATAAGTAGTTTTTTATTTCAATTAATTTATAGGAAACTAATCCATTAGCAGTAAAATCAGGTGATTGAATTAAATTCTAAAGAGTAGTAAAATACGGATTGTCTTTAAAATTCAATAGAGAAAAATAATATCCGCGCTTCAGTCAACTGGAAAAACTCTTATCGTTTTGTTTTTAAGGCTTGGGCAAACCAAGTCTTTTTTATATAATATTTAATAAAAGGACCAAGCGCCTGTCCCTGTGCCAGACGGGTACAAGATACGGAGAGAGCGTATACACGATTTGGAGAGGGAGAAGCTCTGATAGAAACGAATGAAAGCGTGACGTAGAGAGAGAACTGCCTGCCTGGTATATAAGTGAAAGGGGGAAGAGGAAGAGGTGGCGTCCCGCCCGGAGAGGAAAGAGAGGAAAGAAATTTATTTTAAATATCGCGGGCTTTCTGAGTGAAGGAAACAAGATGATAATTTTTCTTCGCTTTGTGCGCGTGATACATCAGATTATGCTGGATGGTTAGGTTCGGTTTCGTAAAATAGAGGGGACGGTTAGCGCTCGTAGTGTTTTCTGGTTAGGGGATCCAGGATTTTGTTTTAGATACATTGTTTGATTCGTATGGTTTTTAAAAATTATATTTTATTGGGGAGCACAATTTAGTTTCACTAATATTATTTGAAAAATGACGTTATTAGAAATTAAGGGGATACACGATTGTGTTTCAGAAATGGTTTTTAGTTGTACGATTTATTTTAATAATACCTTAGGGAGATCAACTATATGGCGGGCCACGTGAGCCGTGTAAAATTAGTATCATAAGTTTATAAGATATGTTCCATAAGTGTGTCACTCGTTAATGAGAGCTTGTCATGAAGTGACGTAGTTGAAACGTCATAGATTCTCGTAAAGCGACGCCTAGTGAGGGAGTATGGACTGCAAAACCGAGTGTAGTCAATTCTCGCGTCGTTCTTGAACTAGCTCTCATTAAGCCTCTAACATTACGAAGTATGGGTAGTGACATACTTATGGAACATATCTTATAAACTTATGTTAGTATTAAGGCCCAGCCCTTGGGCCATCTTGTTTTTGCAACTTTGTTTACGGTCGTATAAGTGCGCGGGGACATTCGCGGTGCGAGGATGGCTTGGGAAAAATTCGCCTATGTACACTTTTCTCCCGCAGGGAAATAAAACGCCTCTTAATTGGGTAGATAGCTCTCATCTCGATTCGGAGAGGTATACAGTGTGGAAAAGATCAGAGTGCCCAAATTTTTCGGACATTTTATGAAAAAAAAACGCGAGATCAACGAGGAAATTAATTGTAGTACATTTTCCAGACTCATGGAAATTTAATTAAAGAATTATCTGGCATCCACTAAACAAATCGTTCATGTAGTTTCAAATTATCACAAAAATGAGAATTTGTAAGAAATCAATACAATAATGTTAATGAAAAATTAGATTTTGTATGATATCATAAATTTTGCAAGATTAATCCTGTGACAAACAGGAAATTAATGCCCTTTAGCGCAAATGTTCGATGTCTCTACCATCTTGATGTAGACATTCTTCAAGCCTACTGGCCATTGATTCGCGGGCGTGGCGAAGCATTCCTGGGGTGATGTTGGCAATGGCGATTCTAATTCTGGCTTTAAGGTCGTCGGGTGAATCTGTTTCAGTTGCGTATACCTTTCCGTTGAGGAAGAAATCTAACGGAGTTAGGTCAGGAGACCTTGGAGGCCAGGGCGTTGGTCCACCCCTACCAATCCATCGGTTAGGAAACTCCTTATTCAGCCACTCTCTTACGGGTACGGCGAAGTGCGGTGGCGCCATCCTGTTGAAACCACATATCCCTCACTACTGCCAAGGGTAAATTATTAATGGCATCAGTAAATTCTTGACGCCAAAACTTCAATTAACGTTTCCCGGTGATGTTCTCGTCAAAAAAGAATGGCCCAATGATTCTGTCGCCAATGATGCCAACCCACACATTGGTTTTCAAACGCATCTGATAATAATGCTCCCCAAGCCAGTGAGGATTTTGCTGCGACCAATAGTGAAGGTTATGTCGGTTGACTGTTCCATCTTGATGGAATGTAGCTTTGTCAGAGAACATAACCTTGCTAAGGAAACCTGGCATTTGTTCATCGAGGAACCGCATTTGCATACAAAAGTCCTGACGCCTAAGATAGTCATCCTGTAGGTGATTTCTAAAAGGATGGAATCGGTTAAAGAATTCTCTGGCATCCACTAAACAAATCGTTCATGTAGTTTCAAATAATCACAAAAATGCAAAATTTTAATAAATCAATACAATAATGTTAATGAAAAATTTACTTTTTATCATAAATGTTGCAATGTGCTTGTAACGACAACAAAAAAACACCTACTGCCATGAAAGGCAGAACTATTGCGGCTGTTAACAAGGGTCAATGTGCATTAAGGGTTATTTTTTAGGTTTGTGGCCTCTAGGCCGTAAATACGAGGTTATCTTACGGTAGTTTACTTCGGAAGTGTGCCCCACCTACGAATTAAATTAGCTTGGTACTTCGTTATGATGGCGCGTTTTACTAATCGCGAAAAGTTCGATATGATTTACGTTATGGGTGAATGCCGAGGAAATTCTCGCCTGACAGTTATTTAGTACACCGAACGCTTTCCGAACCGAAGGCCACCTGCTCGAAGGACTTTTGGTAAGCTAGAAGCTAACCTACTAGCAGAAGGTAGCTTTACGGTTCAAAAAACGTCAACGTAGGGTTGACCGGATAGTTGGAAACAAAGCCCGAGAGATGGACATTGTGGCAAGGTTCGAGGTCGACCCTCACACCAGCAGTAGAGCGGTACGAGACGAGTGTGGCATTAGCCATCGTACATATCTGTCCATTTTGCATCGGAACCGATTCATCCTTATCGAAATCACCTACACCAAGCGATAACAGGGGATGACTATCTTAGGCGTCAGGACTTTTATATGCCAATGCGGTTCCTCGATGAAGAAATTCCAGGTTTACTTAGCAAGGTTATGTTCTCTGACGAAGCTACATTCCATCAAGATGGAACAGTCAACAGACATAACTTTCACTATTGGTCGCAGCAAAATCCTCACTGGTTTCGGGAGCATTATTATCAGGTGCGTTTGAAAACCAATGTGTGGGTTGGCATCATTGTCGACAGAATCATTGGGCCATTCATTTTTGACGAGAAAATCACCGGGCAACGTTAATTGAAGTTTTTGCGTCAAGAATTTACTGATGCCATTAATAATTTACCCTTGGCAGTAGTGAGGGATATGTGGTTTCAACAGGATGACGCCACCGCACTTCGCCGTACCCGTAAGAGAGTGGCTGAATAACGAGTTCCCTAACCGATGGATTGGTAGGGGTGGACCAACGCCCTGGCCTCCAAGGTCTCCTGACCTAACTCCGTTAGATTTCTTCCTCAAGGGAAAGGTATACGCAACTGAACCAGATTCACCCGACGACCTTATAGCCAGAATAAGAATCGCCATTGCCAACATCACCCCAGGAATGCTTCGCCACGACCGCGAATCAATGGCCAGTAGGCTTGAAGAATGTCTACATCAAGATGGTAGAGACATCAAACATTTGCGCTAAAGGGCATTAATTTCCTGTTTGTTACAGGATTAATCTTGCAAAATTTATGATATCTTACAAAAACTAATTTTTCATTAACATTATTGTATTGATTTCATACAAATTCTCATTTTTGTGATAATTTGAAACTACATGGACGATTTGTTTAGTGGATGCCAGAGAATTCTTTAATTAAATTTCCATGAGTCTGGAAAATGTACTACAATTAATTTCCTCATTGAACTCGAGTTTTTTTTGTTATAAAATGTCCGAAAAATGTGGGCACTCTGATCTTTTCCACACTGTATTTTGGTTTACCAACTTGTTTTCTTTAACATTACGGGAGGGTGTGGATTCTTCTGGAATTTATTTGACTAGAACATCGTCGTTGGATTCTGAAAGAATTGTACCCCTGTGAAACTGATTACCGAAGAAAATAACTTTTTGAAATTAATCCTTTATCAACAATTAGATAAGCTACCCAACGTGGCCTGCGTGTTTTAAAGAACTATTAAACGGGAAGCATTTCCTGCCTATTTCGACCCTGAACACTTAAAATTGTCTGTGCCCACCCTTTTGAAATATCTCAATGATGTGGTTTTTATGACTTTCAATTCCAATGAATAAATATCAATCCTTTTTTGAATTTATTCGGCTTTATTTCTTTTATTACTCTCAGGAATCTCATCGATTGTATCCTCCAATTCCTGGAATTTCGAGAACAATGACTGATGACTTAAAAACTGGTAAGTACTGGTGATGGAAACCAAAACCAAGGTTAAAATAAAAAAAATTTCATTAAATTAAGTACAAAATCGCTCGCCGGAAAATGACTTTAAAAAGTCTCACACCCACAAATCAAATGCAATTTCATAATGAAATTTTCATCCTTATTCACTTATCCAATGTCAGGGCTTCCACCAAAGGTTCACTCAATTGCGGGTTTTCCTATCATTTATTGTGAATCAATCGCCTTATATACCCAAAATTTCCAAACATTGTTAAAGAGGCATACGCTTGAATACAAACTTCAACAATAACTATGTTTGAAATGATTATTAGGAATAAAGTTTCTTAAAAATATTTAACTAGAATTAAGGTAAATTAATGACGATTAAAATAATTAATATCAATTATATTCATTTATTTATTGAAGAGAAACCACTTAATTGCGTCTCGACTCGGAGAGGTTTATTTTGGTTACCTAACTTGTTAAAGGACTTCATTCAATTTACAAATTTTGAGAAAACCGTAATCAACTATACATACAATTATAAACATCATTTATCCCGATCAATTTATTTCCATGAACTCCCATTGAAACACCGTTAAAATGTTTTACGCCTTTATAGCTAATTTCGAAATACCGAAAGAAACGCCGGTGACTGTCAACATCTTCAAAATTCATCGGGATCCAGAAATATATCCTGATCCGGAGAAATTCATACCCGAGAGATTCTTACCGGAGATTTCTACTCGAATAAAGACGTACACCTACATGCCATTCTCAACTGGACCAAGAGACTGCATAGGTTAGCAATAGGGGAGTGCGAATACCACTTTTTGGGAATCGAACCGGTTACCGAATACCAAAACATTTTAATTATCAAATACCGAATCGAATAGTTTATTCCAAATCGTATACCGAATAGTTAGGCCTTGGTATATTTTTTATTTAGAGATTAATTTCGAATAGTTAAGCCTAGTATTCGCGAATGCAAAGCAAGGAGAAATTCATACCCGAGAGATTCTTACCGGAGAAATTCATACCCGAGAGATTCTTACCGGAGAAATTCATACCCGAGAGATTCTTACCGGAGAAATTCATACCCGAGAGATTCTTACCGGAGTTTTCTACTCGAATAAAGACGTACACCTACATGCCTTTCTCAACTGGACCAATAGACTGCATAGGTTAGCAATAGGGGAATGCGAATACCACTTTTTGGGTATCGAACCGGTTACCGAATACCAAAACATTTTTATCATCAAATACCGAATCGAATAGTTTATTCCAAATCGTATACCGAATAGTTAGGCCTTGGTATATTTTTTATTAAGAGATTAATTTCGAATAGTTAAGCCTAGTATTCGCGAATGCAAAGCAAGGAGAAAAACATTTAGAAGCTCCTAAATTTCAAAATACCAGAGCTGTGCTAATTAATTAGTTAGCTAATTGAATTTCTAATTAATTAGCAACATTTACTAATTGAAAATGGTAATTGAATTTTAATTACCTTAGTGCTAATTGAGAAGTAATTCTAATTAATTAGTATGAATCGGAAAGGTAATTATCTAATTAAAATTTAATTAGATTTAGGAGTAACTAATTAGCCAATTGGATTTTCAATTAATCTTTTACGCCAAATTGTTGTAAAAAATCGAGGAATTAACTCTTGATTCATCTATTTGAATATGAAAAAGCCTTATTATATCGATGAGGAAACCATAGTGCTGCTCTAAATTTTTCAGCTCCTCAAATATGAGAGAATACTATAGTACTAGTAGAAAATTTCGTACTTCGCAACTGCCCCATTTCGAAATTACGACTGTTTTACCTACTCGAATTAATAGCAGTGCGCATGTATTTACTACTCAGGAGTCAATTATAGGAACTGTGGCAAGAAAATGAATAAATGAGACAAATTTTAACATGACGGAAGGCTCGAGGCCTGTCTCATTTTTCGAGAATAATTCATGGCTTCCGTACCCGTTTTTACAGGGCATTAAAACATTAAACTTTGCATTACCAAAGTACTAAATCCATGGGCACTTTTAAACTTTTATATTTACTCATGGTTTCTTTTTTACCTTAATTAGAAAATAGTAATTCTAATTAATTAGTTTGATAAATAAATGTCTAATTTCAAATTGAATTGAATTAGTTTCTATGTCTAATTGGTAATTGGCTAATTAATTAGTTCATAAATATTTCCCTAATTGCTAATTGACTAATTAATTAGTTCATAAATATTTCCCTAATTACTAATTCTAATTCAATTAGTTGTCAGCTAATTAGCACAGCTCTGCAAAATACCTCTCCTCATTGTTGGCCAAATGTTGCTTAAAATTTTCTTAGGCACTTGCCGGTAGTTTTTGATGGGAGACAAATAAAATTGGAATGATATTTTTTAAAATAAGGTGGGTCTCTCTAGTGCCAAGGACCGAAATTTATTGTAGTCGAACTTTGACCAAATATTCAGTTCGGTATTCGATATTCGTATCGAATAGTGAAAATGGGCTTATCGAATACCGTATCGCATTCAGAGCTGTGCTAATTAGCTGACAACTAATTGAATTAGAATTAGTAATTAGGGAAATATTTATGAACTAATTAATTAGTCAATTAGCAATTAGGGAAATATTTATGAACTAATTAATTAGCCAATTACCAATTAGACATAGAAACTAATTCAATTCAATTAGAAATTAGACATTTATTTATCAAACTAATTAATTAGAATTACTATTTTCTAATTAAGGTAAAAAAGAGACCATGAGTAAATATAAAAGTTTAAAAGTGCCCATGGATTTAGTACTTTGGTAATGCAAAGTTTAATGTTTTAATGCCCTTTAAAAACGGGTACGGAAGCCATGAATTATTCTCGAAAAATGAGACAGGCCTCGAGCCTTCCGTCATGTTAAAATTTGTCTCATTTATTCATTTTCTTGCCACAGTTCCTATAATTGACTCCTGAGTAGTAAATACATGCGCACTGCTATTAATTCGAGTAGGTAAAACAGTCGTAATTTCGAAATGGGGCAGTTGCGAACTACGAAATTTTCTACTAGTACTTATAGTATTCTCTCATATTTGAGGAGCTGAAAAATTTAGAGCAGCACTATGGTTTCCTCATCGATATAATAAGGCTTTTTCATATTCAAATAGATGAATCAAGAGTTAATTCCTCGATTTTTTTACAACAATTTGGCGTAAAAGATTAATTGAAAATCCAATTGGCTAATTAGTTACTCCTAAATCTAATTAAATTTTAATTAGATAATTACCTTTCCGATTCATACTAATTAATTAGAATTACTTCTCAATTAGCACTAAGGTAATTAAAATTCAATTACCATTTTCAATTAGTAAATGTTGCTAATTAATTAGAAATTCAATTAGCTAACTAATTAATTAGCACAGCTCTGATCGCATTATGGTATCTTCCCATTGCGCAGAATTCCATTAGACCGAATTCCCATCAGACCGAATCCCGCCAATATTTTTAATGAATTTAGCCCAACGGCGGGTTTGGTTTTCACAATTCAAACGACTTTATTTGTCGAAAACAGCGACCCCAAAAATGCTATGTAGTTTAATTTCTATTAATGTCGTTTTTAATGAAAGCGTTTTAAATATATTTTTACTGCCTTGGAAACGCCACCATTTGTTTAAGTTAGGCTAGTAATATTTTATAAATCAATTAAAAACGTAACGCCTTTTCCAAAATATTGATGTTTATCTTCATTGACTTCTCAAATAATATGCCTTTTCCAAAATATTACTGTTAGGTTAGGTTTGGTTAGGAGTTCGTCTCTTCCTCTTTGGAGCGGTTATACACTTCAATTATATTAAAACGGCTTAAAGTATTTTCAGGATGAATAGAACATAAAACACCACTATTTGGTTAAGCTTGGTTAGTATTATTTTATAAATCACTTGACAATGTTACGCCTTTTCCAAAATATTGATGTTTATCTTCATTGCTTTCTCAAATAATATGCCTTTCCCAAATAATTACTGTTAGGTTAGGTTTGGTTAGGAGGACGTTTCTTCCTCTTTGGAGCGGTTATGCACTTCAAGTATATTAAAACGGCTTGCTTTAAAGTATTTTCCTGATGAATATAACATCAAATCATAAATAAATATTAGAAATTGGTTTTATTATGTCATATTTTTCTTATTTATTACTATTTTGTTCTTACAATCCTTAGTTTTAAAATAATTATTTAGAAAATGCTTGGATCTTGCGTTCATTTTACGTAGGTCTTAAATTGTTTTAAGTTAATTTAATTTTTGCTAACAAAGATAAAATCTTTGATTTCCCGGGATTTTATTTATTTAAATTCCATCGGGAAAAACCCGAAGTGCGGGTTTTTCGGTGCAATGGGATTGTCCCATTGGACCGAATCATAAATCCGCCAAAGTGCGGGTTTTTCGGTCGAATGGGATTGGTTTCGGTTGATTGGGATTCGGCGCAATGGAAGTGAAGCTCGAATTATTCGGTTCGGTATTCGATCGAATTATTCCATTGAAACCGTTAACTGCACACTACTAGTTAGAAATAACATGCATATATAAAGTAAAAACAAGCTGGGAGTATGAACTGACGGGAAGAATCTGTGTTATTTTGTGAAAAACATACTTTATCATTTATCTTAACAAAGGGTTAAACATATTTAACTGTGTCACGATGTAGGTTTCGTTGTTGCTTACTTGCTTTCCTATATTCTGAATGGGGAGCCCTCACATTGCCGTACGAGCGAATCCCATAATAGAGGTCATCATAACCGCGGTTTCCCGAAAACGTATTTCCATATACAACGGTTTTCGTAAACGTTGCGTACCGTTACAGTAGTTACCAAAAGAGCAATACAACCGAGAAGTGAAAAACGATAGTCCTTTATGATGGTGTAACTTCATATTAATTTTAGTTGAATAATTTCAATAAATTACAGACCTAATGTCATTTTAAGAAACTTCAGACTCAAACCATAGCCATAACATGACCTATGAGTCAAAACGTTTCGGAAATCTCCCGGTAGGGGTGACGACAGGTGATGCTTATCATTGCAGTCCATATAAGTTTAATGGCCTTAGTAATGAACGCTTCTGTTAGTGCTCTTTGCTAGGACTCCCATTACTGTTGTTGGGTAAGACTAGTGAAAATATCTTTAAAACTCGTCAAATCCTTGGTGAAATAACCCTGAAACCGAGTCTAATCCCAGGTTAAATAACCATTAAACGTAGGAACTAGCCTCCGAACAAGGGGCGGAAATAAAAAAGAAACATTCTAATAGGACATGTGTCCAGTGATACCCCCTTTGACTGGAAAATTTATAGGACATTGTCCACTGAAGTGAGGAAAAATTGTGTCGCATCTTAGTCAAGCTATCAAAACTTCGGAAAAATTTACTGGTCAACCGTCCAGTGACCACCATATAGTCTGGAGGATCACTGTCGATTTTCAATAAAATCTTGCACTTTTTCAAGAAAGCATGAAACTTGGTATAAAGCAGAGCTGTGCTAATTAATTAGTTAGCTAATTGAATTTCTAATTAATTAGCAACATTTACTAATTGAAAATGGTAATTGAATTTTAATTACCTTAGTGCTAATTGAGAAGTAATTCTAATTAATTAGTATGAATCGGAAAGGTAATTATCTAATTAAAATTTAATTAGATTTAGGAGTAACTAATTAGCCAATTGGATTTTCAATTAATCTTTTACGCCAAATTGTTGTAAAAAATCGAGGAATTAACTCTTGATTCATCTATTTGAATATGAAAAAGCCTTATTATATCGATGAGGAAACCATAGTGCTGCTCTAAATTTTTCAGCTCCTCAAATATGAGAGAATACTATAGTACTAGTAGAAAATTTCGTACTTCGCAACTGCCCCATTTCGAAATTACGACTGTTTTACCTACTCGAATTAATAGCAGTGCGCATGTATTTACTACTCAGGAGTCAATTATAGGAACTGTGGCAAGAAAATGAATAAATGAGACAAATTTTAACATGACGGAAGGCTCGAGGCCTGTCTCATTTTTCGAGAATAATTCATGGCTTCCGTACCCGTTTTTACAGGGCATTAAAACATTAAACTTTGCATTACCAAAGTACTAAATCCATGGGCACTTTTAAACTTTTATATTTACTCATGGTTTCTTTTTTACCTTAATTAGAAAATAGTAATTCTAATTAATTAGTTTGATAAATAAATGTCTAATTTCTAATTGAATTGAATTAGTTTCTATGTCTAATTGGTAATTGGCTAATTAATTAGTTCATAAATATTTCCCTAATTGCTAATTGACTAATTAATTAGTTCATAAATATTTCCCTAATTACTAATTCTAATTCAATTAGTTGTCAGCTAATTAGCACAGCTCTGGTATAAAGTTAGTTTGAAGTATATTACGTCAATTAAAGATTGAAGGCATTCCGTATCTCTGTTGTGACAGCCGTGACAAGCCGTCAAAGCGGCCGTGAAATTGTAAACTCACCTAACATCATTTTAGGCAGCGCCCCTCGAGATACGCCGCCTTCGAGCTATAGAGAAAATGTAGGGGTCGTGTATAAAGCAAAAATCTCTCCGATTCGTAGGAGCTTAGTAAGGAATGAAAGAAATTTTCAATAGAAAATCAAACCACGCGCTACAAAATGAAAAAAAAAAATAATTTAACTCTTAACTGCTATTACTGAACATTTTACAATAACAATTTGGCAACATAATTAAAGGCATAATTTCGCATAAGCACAACGCCAAGTAACACCTGTTACTATTATTATTATAAATATTTAACCATAAATATTATTAGAGTTGTAAGCAATTTTTTTGATCATTAATGTTTAAAACCCTCTATGGGTTTCGGAAATTGTTTTATAGCCAACTGCTTTAAATCTATTTTCATAATTTCATTTTTTTGACATTAGAAGCATATTTCCCAGTTTATCTCGGTTTCTTCGTTTCCTTTTAACTTTAGAGAATCGTCTTTCACTAACACGAACTTGTTCATAGTTAAGCCGAAGTATAATTTAACTTGGATTTAACTACGACGGGAGCTAAAATTTACTTTTATAAAAGGAAAATTCCGGTAACTTCATAGTGTACCACGCTCTGCACTATACAACTATGATATGAAGTCTAGATATTTCTTGTCATGCAAGAGATCACTAAAACCCCGTAAATAACCTAAAAAACCAGAAAAACATCCATTCTATCACTGCAATACTTAATTTACCATGAAGTTACAACTTAACAAGCATTAATTAGCAGTATTGGGATACCGAATTTCTAACTGAGTGCCTGTATCATAAAAATATTTTTCGATCTTTAAAATGTGAAGAATAATTAAAATGTTTTCAAATTATTACTTAAAAACGTTGACAGTTGCTTATTCTTAAATGTTGCGAAATTATAAATTTAATATTGTTGCGAAATTATAACTTTAATTATGTTGCGAAATTGTGACTCTAATTATGTTGCCAAATTGTGACTTTAATTATGTTGCGAAATTGTGACTAATTATGTTGCGAAATTGTTACTTCAAAATGTTCAATATACTAAGAGAGCGGTAGCTCTCTTAGATAAGACCGGCTTTCATGTATAAGGAGTGTTTTTAATTGGAAGTAACTTTTTTCCAATTGTGTTTACTGCTATGAAAATGGAATACATTTAAACCATAGAGGGTTTTACACATGAATGATTAAAAAAATTGTTTATAACTCTAAATATATTTATGGTTAAATAGTTTTATTAATAATAGTAACAGGTGTTACTTGGAGTTGTGCTTATGCGAAATTATGCCTTTAATTATGGTTCCAAATTGTTATTGTAAAATGTTCAATAATAGCAGTTAAGAATTAAATTATTTTTTTCATTTTGTAGCGCGTGGTTTGATTTTCTATTGAAAATTTCTTTCATTCCTTACTGAGCTCCTACGAATCGGAGAGATTTTTGCTTTATACACGACCCCTACATTTTCTCCAGAGCTCGAAGGCGGCGTATCTCGAGGGGCGCTACCTAAAATGATATTAGGTGAGTTTACAATTTCACGGCCGCTTTGACGGCTTGTCACGGCTGTCACAACAGAGATACGGAATGCCTCCAATCTTTAATTGACTTAATACTTCAAACTAACTTTATACCAAGTTTTATGCTTTCTTGAAAAAGTGCATGATTATTTCAGCTATCTTCCAGACTATTAGCTTTTAAAAAAATTATGGGATATTTAAAAATTTTATTGGACAATGTCCAGTGTCCTATGCCTATTTCCTGTCCTGCTCCGAAACCGCTTTTAGTGGAACATCATTTGTAATTAAATTTCTCGAGTATCAGTTTTGTTTACACTTAGGAAGCATTTTCACTCGCCGAGTATAGTTTTGTCTTAAATCAATCAAACTTTAAAAAGTGAAATTTTCTATTGTTATAACTATGACTTAATTAATTTTAGTAATCAATTTGAATTATGGTTTCATCTGATAAAATTTAAGCCGCATTTACACGAGACACTTTGGAACCGTTTTGAACCGTTTTGGAAAGGCCTAACACTTTTTAAAAAATAATATTTGCATTTTCTCGTGAAAGATCTCTAGTTTTATCAACTTAATATTCTTTTTGGTACATTCCAAAACGGTTTAAAACGGTTTCAAAGTGTCTCGTGTAAACGCGGCTTTAGCGCTTTTTATGCTAACCGGCGCTGCCATGGTTTTTAAAGAACTTGAAATCGGAAAGACATATAGCTACGTAAAACCGATCTAGCTTTGTGGAAGACTTCCTCATCTACGTAGTTGCACAGCAATATGTTTCTTTAAATAACACTCTTTGCAAAAACACTCGTATAGAATATTTCCGTGTATTTTTTTTGAACCTAGCCATTCACTAATACTATGTTAATTTAGAGTAATAATAAATATAACACGTACATTTTTTTCTAGGTAAACAACTGGCTATACTCGTCGAGAAAGTAGTTCTTTCTCATTTGCTATTAAATTATAAGTTCGAGTCACTTGATCCGAGAGACAAAGTGTTGCTTAACTCTGCTTTATCGTTGAATCCAAAATCCACTATCCGTTTGAAATTGCACCAAAGATCAATTACCAAATAAGCACATTCATACGGTATGAAAGACATGCTAAATTCAGACACCTGGTTTAAAAATTGTATGTTTATTTAATAATGCCTGTTTATTTTGCTGAAAAATATTTACAGTTACTTAAAATGTAAACGAGCGACCATTAGTTTATAAAATAAGAAACACAGAACACTTTCTCTTGTGTTATTTGAAGATTAATTTATCGTAGAAATCAATTCAATGGATAAATTAATCAAAAATGTCTTGATTAGAATCAAGACCTAAAAAGTATCGATAAGACTGAGGTTATCACTTGACTGAAGGATCAGATATTAATTTTTCTTTTTAATTGAAACTTAAAGGCATGCTTAAGAAAAAACAACGTTCCATTACCGTTTTCCGTTGAAATAACTTATTTTACTGGTAATCAATTTCAAAAACTTACTGATCTCGGCTTTTCGACCACAATTCCATTCCCCGAAAGCATTTTATCATTACATTAATTACTTTTGAGAGAGTACGTGTTTGGACTTGCGTTTTAAAAGGTTTCTAAAGACGTTACATCCCCATTCGTGCCCGGCACGCTTCGCAGTGGAACATTTTAATTATTCTAAAACCAATGGCGGCAAATTCAATAGGGACAGTAAGATTTTTACTCGTGGTTTTGCAAAATTATGTAATATCAAGTGTACTTTAGTCAACCGTCATATTGTTCTTTCTCATAGTTCAGGGCATGATCAGTTTTACTCCCAATTTCACTCTCTAGTTTGTAACAATAGTTAGAGACTATTTGATATGGCACGTCACAACATACATTTGTAAATTCTAAGTAGCACAAAAGGAAAAAGAATCCAATTTTTTTCTATTTTGGTTTGAAATAAATAAACTCATGATAGTTGTTATAACGAACTGAAAGTCAAGGGAATGACACCGGTAATGAGCAGCAAAAAGAGAGGAAAGTTTGCTTCAAGTTTGCAGAGGGAGATGGTAGTGTTAATAGCTATATCCCAACATCCTCAGCGTTTAGATGATGCATCACAAGGTACACTGGGAGAGTTAAAGTGCTAAACGTCGCACATGATGATATTTCAACTCCAGTTTACATCAATTGTCCCTGGTCGTAATAGTAGCGGGTTAAGCACTAGTTTGTTCAGGTCCCGTTAGTCTCAAAAGGGTTATTTGGTGCTGTAACTTTTAAAAGGTTTTTGTCATGGCTAAATAGACCGCTATTACAGTTTTTTATTGTTTTATCTCCCAAAAGTAATTATTGTAATGATAAAATATTTTCGGGGAATGGAATTGTGGTCGAAAAGCCGAGATAAGTAAATTTTTGAAATTAATTACCAGTAAAATAAGTTATTTCAACGGAAAATGGTAATGGAACGTTGTTTTTCCTTAAGCATGCCTTTTAGTTTCAATTAAAAAGAAAAATTAATATCTGGGCCTTCAGTCAAGTGAAACCTCAGTCTTACCGATACTTTTTAGGTCTTGATTCTAATCAAGACATTTTTGATTAATATCTGCTCCTTCAGTCTTCATTTTAATTAAGATTGTTAAGAAACTGCTTTACATTTTCCAAATCTGCACTAAGCAGAAACATATATAAAGGGGACCGTAACTTTAGCTCAATCCGACTTTTATTTATAATGATACTTCAATAAAAAACGTAAAGCAAAATATTCATGTTTAGCTTCTTTGACATCTCAAATAATATGCCTTTTCCAAAACATTACTGTTATGTTAGATTAGGTTTGGTTTGGTTGAGTTAGGTTAATATTTTATAAATCATTTAACTATGCTACGCCTTTTCCAAAATATCTATGTTTGGCTTCTTTGACTTCTCAAATAATATGCCTTTTTCAAAACATTACTGTTATGTTAGGTTAGGTTTGGTTTGGTTAAGTTAGGTATTTCGGCAGTTATATACTATATATATATATATCTATATCTTTGGGAACGAATAGGTTTTTTAAGGGTTATGGTTTTCATATCTAAAAAACCAATATTCGAAAATGTCTAGTTAATACTCTAAAACTGCAGTCAAAACCATGTAACGTGATAAATATTACTTAAAATAATAAAAAAAATCTACGATTCCCTTTAAAAAGTAAATTTTCGGGGATCTGAAAGTATTTGGTTCTTCTAAACTAAAGTAGGTGCTTAATATTTTACAGAATGTTCGCGTATGGTGCTCAATTTCTTTGACCATTATTTTATTATAAGTCAGAGAAATTGTTAGCTTACAAAGATACAATCTCTGCGCTCCCGGGAATTAAATTCATTTTAGTTCCATCGGGTGTATATGCGCATGGACCGAAACCCGGAGAAGTGCGGGTTTTCGCATTCGCTCCAATGGGACTGTCCCATTGGACCGAATCCGCCAAAAGTGCGGGTTTTTCGGTTGATTGGGACTGGTTTCGGCCGAATGCGATTCGGTCCAATGGGTCAGAGCCTTCCAGACAGGAATGAGCTCAGTCTTCAAGAATCAGAAATTAATTCACAGTGACCAGCGTCCGTACAAATGCGATATTTGCGATTATCGTACCCAAACGCGCAGGAATTTAAAGAGACACGTATTGACGCACAGTGACCAGCGTCCATTCAAATGCGATATTTGCGATAATCGTTCCCGAAGGCGAGGTCATTTAAAGAGACACGTATTGACGCACAGTGATTAGCGCCCATTCAAATGCGATATTTGCGATTATCGTTCCAAAGACGAGATGTTTTAAAGCAACATGTCGCATCTCATAGTGACGAGCGTCCGTACAAATGCGATATTTGTGAGTATCGCTCCAAAACACGCGTGGATTTAAAGAAACACGTCTTGACGCACACTGATGAGCGTCCATTCAAATGCAATATTTGCGATTATCGTTCCCAAAGACGAGATGTTTTAAAGCAACATGTTGCATCTCACAGTGACGAGCGTCCGTACAAATGCGATATTTGTGAGTATCGCTCCAAAACACGCGTGGATTTAAAGAAACACGTCTTGACGCACACTGATGAGCGTCCATTCAAATGCAATATTTGCGATTATCGTTCCAAAAGACGAGATGTTTTAAAGCAACATGTCGCATCTCATAGTGACGAGCGTCCGTACAAATGCGATATTTGTGAGTATCGCTCCAAAACACGCGTGGATTTAGAGAAACACGTCTTAACGCACACTGATGAGCGTCCATTCAAATGCAATATTTGCGATTACCGTACCCGAACACGCAGGAATTTAAAGATGCACGTCTCGACGCACACTGATGAGCGTCCATTTAAATGCGATATTTGCGATTATGGCTCCCAAAGGCGAGATTATTTAAAGAAGCACGTATTGACTCACAGTGACGAACGTCCGTTTAAGTGTACGTTTTGTGATTTCGCAGCCAGATTGAAACATGTACTAAGAAAGCACATTGCTACACTTCATCCGTTAAAATCTCGAATTGGACGAAAAACTCGGAAAACAGTCTCGTTAAGACGGAAAAACGATAGCGATCAATCAAACAGTGTTGCAGACTTTGGGTGTCCATTAAAATTCAAAGCAGACGACAAACAGGGACGGATGACAAATATAAACGATGATTCTCTCAATGAAACTGACCAGTCAAAACAAGTCGAAATTCATTCAGAATCAGAACCTGATGAACCCGGAAACGCGAGGAAATCTAAATGTACTTATTCAAAACATATCGGTTCCAACATCAACCAAGTAATTTCATTAAATACTTCGCCTTCCAAGTGCGAATTTAATGCTGTATGTGAAAGTCCAACCACAATTTCCAAGGAAGTAAAGAAAGAACCAGAACCTTTATCGAGTGATAATGTTAGTTCAGAGTTTCACTTAAATCGTTTCAAATTGGAAAACGAAGCTGCAACGCCTCTCCCAGTGAACGAAGTGATTTATTGCCCAGATCCTGACGCCTCGAGTTTAGAATCGAGTGTAAAATGGGAAGAACCAATTAATCACCTGAAGAATGAGTTCGGTTTGGATATCGATGAAAATCAGTTTACCAACAAACATTGTTCTATTATTTTGACGAAATTGGAAGATTCAGGGAATTATGTTGGATGCTATTACATAAAAATGAAAGAACCACCTTACCTTTACGAGGCGGTTAAAGTTAATTTGAATAATGTCATTTAGTTTCCTTTTGACTATGTTTTGAATAATGTCATTTGGTTTCCTTTTGACTATGTTTTGAATAATGTCATTTGACTGAAGAGTCTATGTATGTTTTCCAATCGATTAATTTCGTTAGAAACTTTCTATCTGCCTCGAAATCACTCCGTTTAAGAAAGACTTTTTATGTATATTCTGTTTCTTTTCACCTCTCTAAGAAACGGTCAAAACTTTATTGAATGTTTGCAAGTGAAAGGTGAACGTATGTAAGGAAATTGATTTGAAAATTCGCCTTTTTATTAGAGATTTTTATTAAACCTTGAGGAAATTCTGTCCTCTTTATTTTGTTTAAATCAGATTGTAAAAGAAAATAGGGATAAAATGTTACATTGCGTTGCGAAGTGTTAAAAAAGAGTTTAACATATTCCATAATATATCGGCTCCACAATGTCTTATTTGACTTAAAAGTAATGGATAATAGAAAGCTTATTAAATGGTATTAGTGGTACATGGTAAGGCGAAGTCGAGGAGATAATGGTAGCTTTCATATACCTATCAGTTAAGAATTTATCAAGTCTAACTTCCCTTATTGTATTATCCGAGTTTTGTTCTTTAACTGAGTGTGTATCCCAACGTCACCAATGACGTGGTGCAAGTATAGAAATAAAAGGGAAGGACGAATATGTTAAGTGCTAAAGAATAAAAATGTTCTTCACAATCTTTGAATCATTGCTGCCTCAGTTGATCTTTACACCAGAACGATGTGTTCTAGAGTAACAAACATGCCGATAAATTTAGTATTCCATAGCCAATGTTCGTAAAAGTAGAGGCCTTCTCGATATTAATATTTTCTTTGGAAATAAACTTAAAGATTTATTCCTTACAATTTTATCTCTTACACTCTGTTTTCACTGGGCGTTTTTCGCAAAATTTTGCGTAAAAGGAAAAATGTTTCCTCTTTTTTTGGCGAATTTCGCGATTTTGCATTGCAGGTCCTATTTCTATTTTTGCAAATTTTCCCGAGCCGCGTTTTTTTTCCGTAGGCACAAACCAATCATTGAGGGTATGCTAGTCATGTGGTTAACACTGAACGCGCGTTTACTAGGGAGCCGCCATTTTGAAATTTCCGGTGTTTTACCGAGGCTTAACCTGTTTACCATAATCAATTGATTAGAGAACTGTGATGTTATTTAAATATTAAAATGAATAGATTCGAAAATATTGGTGGAAGAGAAAGGAAGTATCCTTTATCTTTGGGATAGAAGAAATTTAAGTTACAAAGATGAAATGAAATAATTATTTATTGTAACAAAGATGTTAATATGAAGGAAATCTAATGAGCACAATCGCTCAGTTCGGACACGGAGCTTATCAGATATTAAATTCCGCCGTGGTTTCGTCCAGTGAAAACCGACCACACAGGATAAAAATTTCCATGGCGGGTTTTACCTTTTTTCGCCTTTTCTCCGAATTTGTTTCCGGAAAGAAATTCGCGCGGTGAAAATCGAGTGTTAGGGAGTGAAGGCTTATTTTTCCTTTCAATTTTGTCGAATAGAAAACGTCAAAAAGCCATTTTCCTAATATCACCATAATTAAAGGAAAGCATCATAACATTATACCTTAAAAGAACGGCCTTTTTTAAACATAAAAGGAAATATATTAAAAAAATTATCTTTTATTACAAAATAACTTGCATTAAATTAGTCGTTAAAACGAGGACTATTGTGCCGCCATTGCTTTAGTGGCGTCTGCTAGCCAGAACCTCTTACCCTTACTTCTCTCAGCGTGTGCGAATTCAACCAAACGAAGAGGTTTTTTTAGTAGACGTCATTAATCCAATGGCGGTGCAGTAGTCTAGTTTCTAAGACTAATTAAATGCTAATTATTCTGCAATAAGGGATATTTTTACTGGAAAACTTTATATCCATTAAAAACCACCTTTTACATTGAAAAAGACCCAGGTCTTTCAACATAATGCAATGCTTTATTAAATATTTTAATCATGTTAGAAACCTTTTTGTTTGCCAGAAACCCCAAATTACTATCTAAGAAGGTTAAGTTACTTAATTGTAGCTGAAAAATACCTACTGAGAGTGACATAATAGGCTAACAAAAATAAAATTATTATGAGTCTATGATTTTAATAAATCCAATCACTTTAATCAGTAACGAAAGGGAGGGACAGCACACACTAAGCGGTCGAGACGGGCCCCGCGGAGTCACTGGTGACGAGCCCACTCTAAAAACCCCTTACTTCTCACCCTTGGGAACTCAGCTTTTCCTGTTTGAAGCAGACAACGTACGACTTAATATTTTCTATAATGAAAGAATCTATACAGCTCTGTTTGTCATTATTTCCCTTGAAGAGTTGTCGCCAACGTTTAGTCAGCGAGGCTTCATCGTTAAGGTGTAAAATTTACCCCAATAGAGTAATTTCGGTGAGGGGGAAGAATTTTTGTCGTCTGCTTATACCCCAAATCCAAAAACACTTGATGTAAGCTAATGGACTTGTTACGTACTCCATTATTTCGTTCTTGGTTTTCCCTCCTCGTAATTTTTATCAGCCGCCATTTTGAAGGCAAATTTTCGAAGGATATTAAGGATTTATAGTTAAATGCGTGGTTAGAAGGATCAGAGGATGGCTACTGACGGTTACTCAGCTTATTTTAATGAACTTGAGCTACACGTAAAGAATAGATATAAAGATAAAATTTCATTCATCAGCAATATTGACCCATATGTACTTAAATCGAAAGACTTTAAAGCTGTAAAACCAGAAGGTGATGTAAATTCTCTTTCGCTTCTTCCAAAGATAAGCTATGGGGATATATATAATTATCTAATTGATGGAATATCCCCATTTACGAAAGAATGCCTAAGAAATTTTAAGAACTTGGGCGCGTATAACAACTTTTTAAGTGGATTCGTTAGAGATGTTTTAGTTAAACGATTCCAAACCGTAGTTCTTGTCAAAGCGACTGTAAGTATTTCTACAAATCTTACAGAACTATAGCCTATACAACTGTTAACTATAGGGTTTTATTGATAGGTGATGCATTCCCAACGAATGAATGAGACGCCCTTAAAGCCTTGGGTTATTACAGACCTTGATGGTATTATAAAGTCTGGGCATTGTACGTGTATCGCAGGCCTTGATGAATCATGCTCACACATAGCGTCTCTGTTATTTTATATCAGTTATGGTGTTGAGTTGTTTGAAAAGAAGACTGTCACAGGAGAAAAGGCGTATTGGGTTGTGCCAACAACAAAGGAGGTGAGGTATGTTCCTGTCAGTGACATGAACGTAGATTCTGCATTAAGTCAAAAGAGGAAGGCGGATTTAGTGTTAGAAAAAACATTGAACCTCCAAAACCAAAATCATGCATATTGGTGCAAAACTCTGTGCCAAAAGCGACAGCTGAGAGCCATAGCAAGCTAGCTGAAAAGCTACACAAACATGGTGTACATAGTGCGTATTTTAGGGTTGATCGTAAATATCAGCAACCGTACATTCCAATATGTTTGACTAAAAACTATCCCATTGTTCTGACGGAAGTAGAACTGCCTCTTTTGGAACTTACTAACTACTGTCAAACAATAAACATTCAATTCACACTTGCTGAAGCTGAAAAAGTAGAAAGGGAGACCAAACTTCAGGCCAACAGTAAAATATGGCATAAATTCCGAGCCGGAAGAATTACGGCTTCAAATTTTTATCAATCCTGTCACACAAACCCGCAAAATCCATCAATTTCCTTGATAAATAATATTTGTTACCCAAACGCCAACACATTTGAGAATGAGGCCACAAGATGGGGGAAAACACATGAAAAGACCATGATCAACGAGTACCAACGCATTATGAAAGAAAAACATGTAAACTTTAAGTATGACTCAGCTGGTCTTTGCCTGAATGTTGATTATCCTCATCTTGGAGCATCTCCAGACGGGTTTGTCAGCTGTGAGTGTTGCGGTCGCGGATTAATTGAAGTTAAATGCCCTCATTCGTTAAAAGACAAATCTTATCGGGCTGGGTTGGAAAAACAACAATTCTGTTTAGATTCCCAATTCAAGTTAAAGACTAATCACATGTATTATTCTCAAGTACAGGCTCAATTATTTGTCACTAACAGAAATTATGCAGACTTTTGCATATGGACCAATGTTGATTTTAAAATCAACAGGATCTATCCAAATGAACCTTATTTCAACACGGAACACGAAAAAGCCAACCTATTTTTTAAAATGGCAATTTTACCTCAATTAGTTGGTAAATTCTACACCAAAGACCCGTCGCTGAAAGAAAATGTTAAACGAAAACCAAGGGGCTCGAGGAATAAGGCCTTTAAATCAACACTGGATGAAAGTGCAAATCGTGAAATATCTCCGCTCAAAAAAGGACATCCGAATGTATGTCCAAGTCCAACACGTGCAGTATTATCTCCGCTCAAAATAGAATATCCTAATGTAAATCCAAGTCCAACACGCGCAATATTATCTTCGCTCAAAAAAAGACATCCGACTGTATGTCCCAGTACATCAAGATCTGATTTAAATTCTGTGGTTCCTGCAAGTAAGAGGGGAAAAACAGAAACAACTAATGTTAAGCTAACTTCTGTGATATCTGAGCCATCAATCAAAATACAGATGGAGGAAGAGAGAACCGACGAAGATGGTTTGTGGTGTTATTGCCAACAAAAATCTCATGGAAAAATGATCTTTTGCGAAAGCCCAAACTGTAATTTTAAGTGGTTTCATATTACTTGTTTAAATATGAAAAGAATTCCCAAGGGAAAGTGGTTTTGCAAGGAGTGTATTAAAAGTAAACCAACAGTTGTAAAACGTAGACTTAAAATGTAAATGTAGCTTCTAAATTACCTTGAGTTCCTAAAAGTGATAATTTTATTTGGAAATATTACATGATAATGTTAATTAAAAGTTCCTAATTTTCACTGTAAAACATTTCTCGCCTCATGAATACAACTAGGCACATTGTTATATGAAATATTTAATATAGAGTCATTATAATCAGTGGGAACAACTGAGGGAGTTAAATTGGTCAAGGCGCAGCAAACTGTACAAATTTTATCAATGGTCGATACATTTTCATTGGGAGCACGCCTTAAAAATTCGGTAGGAATTTGCGTATGCAAAATTCTATATTTTTGTCGCAATTCTCCAATTACTCTTTCTACGTGGATTCTGACGTTTGCCAATTTTCTTGTAGCTTCTACATCCAAAGGATCTAATTGTTTCTTCCCATTAAGAAAACTAGGGTATTTAATAGTTGCGCAGTAAAATCCCACAGAATCATCTATATTAAATCCCCTATCTGCGAGAACAAGGTCACCTGGGATAAGTTTATCTAGCATACCCGAACATTCTGTCAAGTGTTTATCGCTTACTCTGCCACCCCACCCCTTTGATATAAAACTAATAGAACCCTGTGGTGTTATTCCGATTAGAAATTTAACTGTATTGTGATGTTTGTAACTAGAAAAGGTTTCTGCTTGAGCCTTAACACTAGACGGTTTATCTGAGAAAACTTCAAAGCAGTCAATTATTACAGCAC